>NC_083588.1:23763111-24075111 GCF_027579695.1 Neoarius graeffei
TTCCCTCAGGGAAATTAAGATTCCAGCAGCATCATTACAGATAAACAGAGAAAATAAATAGAGAAAACTTCTAGGTAAATTAAAATAAATTATTTACATATACAAATATAAAAAGAATAAGATATGGGGAAGGAGGGGGAAGAAAAAAAGGGGGGGCAGCGGCAGGAGAGATATTGCACATTATATTGCACATTGTTCGGTATTGCTTATTGTTAGGCTAGGCTACTGCTCCTTCCCGTCCTCTGTCCTCCTGTTACCCCTCTTCCCCCCCCCAGAGAGGAGCTGTACAGTCTGATGGCGTGAGGGACAAAGGAGTTTTTAAGTCTGTTCGTCCTGCACTTGGGAAGGAGCATTCTGTCACTGAACAGGCTCCTCTGGTTGCTGATGACAGTGTGCAGAGGGTGACTGGCATCGTCCATAATGTTCAATAGTTTGTCCATAGATCTCTTCTCTGCCACCGTTACCAGAGAGTCCAGCTTCATGCCGACCACAGAGCCGGCCCGCCTGATCAGTTTGTCCAGCCTGGATGTGTCCTTCTTGGATGTGCTGCCCCCCCAGCACACCACGGTGTAAAACAGGACACTGGTGACCACAGACTGATAGAACATCCACAGGAGTTTCAGCCTGACGTACTGCGGCCTGTCAGTGAGGTGGCTGGAGATCCAGGTGACCAGGCAGGGGTCCACTCGCATCCTGTTCAGTTTATCCTGAAGCAATAGGGGCTGGATGGTGTTGAAGGCACTCGAGAAGTCCAAGAAGAGGATCTTCACTGTGCCATTTCCCTTATCCAGATGTGAGTGGGCTTGGTGTAGCAGGTAGAGGATGGTGTCTTCCATACCGACACCTGCCCGGTACGCAAACTGCAGACAGTCCTGGCCATGTTGTACCTGGGGTCTGAGGAGGCTGAGGAAGAGACGCTCCAATGTCTTCATCAAATGTGAAGTGAGTGCCACCGGTCGGAAGTCGTTCAGCTCGCTGGGCCGATTCTTTTTGGGAACTGGAATGATACATGATGTCTTCCAGAGGGTTGGCACTCTCCCCAGCTGTAGGCTGAGGTTGAAGATGTGTTGGAGTAGTTCACCCAGTTCAGCAGCACAGGTCTTCAGTAGTCGGGGACACACCTTGTCTGGGCCTGCTGCTTTCCTGGGGTGAAGCTTCCTCAGTTGACCTCTGACCTGGTCTGCAGAATGCATGGAGGAGTCTGTGTTGAGGTGGGGGAGGACGGGGAGGAGGGGGCTGCTGTGATGACTGGGGGGAGGTGTGTTGAGGGAAGAAGGAGAGATGGCTGCCGTGAGGGAGAGGGTGGGGGGGGACATGGGCTGGTTGAACCGATTGAAAAAGTCATTCAACTCATTCGCCCTCTCCACTGTCCTCTCAACAACTCTGGTCTTTGTATTGTGGCCTGTGATGGTTTTCACACCTTCCCAGACCTCCCTCATGCTGTTCTCCTTCAGCTTCTGCTCCACCTTTCTCCTGTAGCTGTCCTTAGCTTCCCTCATGCAGCATTTTACCTCCTGCTGTGCTGCTTTCATTGCCTCTATCCCTGGTCCTGAAGGCAGCCTTCTTCCTGTTGAGGACAGCTTTGACTTCTTGTGTTACCCATGGCTTGTTATTAGGGTAACACCGTACAGTCTTAGCGGGGGAGACCACGTCTGCACAGAAGTTAAGGTAATCCATCAGACAGTGTGTCAGCCCCTCTATGTCCTCACAGTGTGGGCTAAGCAGCACATCCCAGTCCGTGATGTCATAACAGTCCCTGAGGGCATCTTCCATTTCAGGGGACCACCTCCTGATGGAGCTAGTTGTTGCAGGCTGCCTTTGAACCAGGGGGGTGTACTTCGGCTGTAGAAGAACCAGGTTGTGGTCAGACTTCCCTAGTGGGGGGAGGGGTGTGACTCTGTATGCATCCCTCACATTAGCATACAGCAAGTCAATTGTCCTGTTGTTCTTTGTTGGACAGGCCACAACCTGGTAAAAAGCAGCCAAAGTAGAGTCCAAAGTAGCGTGATTAAAGTCCCCAGAAATGATGATAAATGCCTCAGGGTGCTGTGTCTGCAGCCTTGCTGTGACAGAGTGAATCCTCTCACATGCAGCGGCTGTGTCTGCACTCGGAGGGATGTAAACACAGATGGTGATCACGTGACTGAACTCCCTCGGCAGATAATATGGCCGCAGGCTAATGGCTAGCAGCTCCAAGTCCGGGCAACATAAAACTGTCTTTACAGAGATATGTTCTGGGTTACACCAGCGGTTGTTAACATAAATGATTAGTCCCCCATCTTTGCTTTTCCCGCATGTGTTAGTGTCTCTGTCGGCTCTCACAGCAGTGAATCCTCGCAGGTCCACGTTAGCATCCGGTACAAGGTGTGTTAACCATGTCTCCGTAAAGATAAATAAGCTGCTCTCCCGGTAAATCCACTGGTTGTTCAGTGCGGATAGCTCGTCGACTTTATTTGGCAGCGAGTTCACATTCTCCATGATAACGGAGGGAATGGATGGTTTGTAGCGCCGCCGGTTGTCCGCTAGCCTAGCCTTTAGCTTAGCTCCAGCCTTGCAGCCCCTGGGTTTCCTCCTCAGCACAGCCAGGATGGGGTGTCGTATCCTGGCTCATCCCATTGTTTTCAGGGCCAGCAGCTCCTCTCTCGAATAAGTGAGAAAACTGGCTCCTGGTTGCGTGTTAAAGTTAAATATATCCATGTTATATAGTTAAACACACTACGTCTTCGTAAGAAGAGCAGAAAAGTAAAAAACGTGGAAAAAAAAGAGATTTAAAGAGCTAAAACTACAGAGCTACTAGAGAGGCAGCCATCTCACACAGCGCCCATACAAAATGGTTTCAATGGGAGACAGGTCCAGACTGCAGGCAAGCCAGTTTAGAACCCGGACTCTCTTACTGCAGAGCAATGCAATTATAATACATGCAGAATACGGTTTGGCATTGTCTTGGTGAAATAAGGAAGGTCTTCCTTGAAAAAGATGATGTTGTCTGGATGGCAGCATATTGCTCCAAAACCTGTACACCGATCAGCCATAACGTTATGACCACTGACAGGTGAAGAGAGTAACATTGATTATCTCATTACAATGGCACCTGTTAAGGGGTGGGATATATTAGGCATCAAGAGAACAATCAGTTCTTGAAGTTGATGTTTTGGAAGCATGAAAAATGGACAAGCATAAGGATTTGAGTGACTTTGACAAGGCCAAATTGTGATGGCTAGATGACTGGGCATGAGCATCCCCAAAATGGCACATCTGGGGTGTTCTAGGTATGCAGTAGTTAGGACCTACCAAAAGTGGTCCAAGGAAGGACAAACGGTGAACTGGCGACAGGGTCCTGGGCAGCCAAGGCTCATTGATTTGCATGGGGCACGAAGGCTCCTGTAGCACAAACTGCTGAAAAAGTTAATGCTGACATCTTTCTATTTTAGCCAGCATTGACTTTTTCAGCAGTTTGCACTATGGAGCATGTAGTGTACGCGCTCTTGGGACGATTCATCATTGCAAACACCTGTTGCTGATTTGGAGCGCTATCAGCATGCACATAAAGGGACACTGGCTACACACACACACACAGTGAGAAGCATTATGATTGTATCATTGTCTCAGTGTTCATGTTTGTTCCTAGCCATGTTTAGTACTCAAGTTTATGTTCTGTTTATGACTCGGTTTCAGTTTCTTTTGTTTCAGTTTCATTACTTTGGTCTTGCTTCACATTTGTCAACAGTGCACCTGTAAAATAAACTCTTCCCTGCACTTACATCCATCTCAACACTGCATTCCTGTCAGAACACTCTGCCTAACGATGGATGTAGCAGGAGGATACAAGCACGCCGCGCAGTCCTGCACTGAGGTAGGGTGCTTCAGCCGGGATCCGTGCACTTTCTCCAGCACATAGGGCTGGAAATTCTGGCACCATACGACCGGGTGCAGCAGCTGCCCAGTGGTTTCCTACTGCAGTGCTGTTTCTTTCACGAAGATGTGGTGGAGCCCAAACCTCTGGAGACCTGGTGAGTTGGCTGCATGATCTATTGACTCACCGGACCGGCATGCTGGTGGGCCGAGCACCTTGTGAGAGTGCAGCACCCATGCCTCCAGAGCTCCAAGTTATTTGGGGAGGAGCTCAAGTCCTGGTTCCAGGTTTCCAGGAAGGAGGACCCCCATAATTTTTTTTTTTGGGTGGGTGGGTCTGAGATTCGGGAGGCCAAGAGGGCAGCCTTAACTCCACAGCCAGTGCCAGAGGCCGATGGGGCAGCCTCTGCTCCAGAGCCAGCTCCAACGCTAGAGGCTGATGGGGTGGCCTTTATGCCACTGTCTGTTCCAGAGCCTGCACCAGTGATCGAGTGGCCTCCACTCCACTGCTTGCTCTGCTGCCTGGCTTTGAGGATGTCATCTCTCCACTGAGCTTCTGGGAGAACAAGATCATCACTCTGCCACCAGGCATCTGGGAGGACAAGCACTACGCTCCACCCCCAGGCATCTAGGAGGATGTTGTCACTTTGGTGCCCATGCCAAGATCAAAGCGCATGTCCCAGTCCATGCCCATGCTCAAGCCCAGAGTCATGCCTGTGCCCATGCCAATGCCTGTGTCCATGCCCATGTTCAAATTCACATCCATGCTGAGGCCAGGGCCTGTGCTCAAGCCCAGAGTCATGTCGGAGTCCATGCCCATGCTGACGCCTGACTCCATGCTTGTGTTCAAATTTATGCCAACTCCAGGGTCCATGCCCATGCTCAAATCCATGCCCAGTCCAGAGTCCCTGTCCGGTGTCTGAGCCTGAGTCCATGCCTATTCTGGTGCCTGAGTCCAAATCCATGTCCATGCCTAGTATGGAGCCTGAGTCGATGTCAAAGCCTGAGCCCAAGTCTATGCCTGAATCCATGTCTGAGTCCATGCACAAGCCCATGTCTATGCCGGAGCCCCAGATCATCCTTATACCCTGTTTAGGGCTTGACCACAACCCAAGCCTCCACCTAAGCTTAGGTTTCAGTGCCATGTCTGCCCAGAGCGAGGCTCTGAAGGGACATTTTCTCATGGCAGGCCCTGTATCCCGAGGCAGCCCAAAGAGGACTTTAGCTCCCAGAGGGAGCTCTTTGGGGGGTTCTGTCACATCTTCGCGTGCTCGAGCCTGGTGCAGCTCAAGCGCCCTGCTCACATCCACATGCGCGGCGTGTGTAGCATGTGCGCCCTTGGGACGATTCATCATTGCAAACACCTGTTGCTGATTTGAAGCGCTGTCTGCACGCTCATAAAGGGACACTGACTACATACACATACGGTGCAAAGTATTATGATTGTATCACTCTCTTGATGTTCATGTTTGTTTCTAGTCATGTTTAGTACTCTGGCTTATGTTGTGTTTATGACTCTCTTTCAGTTTTGTTTGTTTCAGTTTCTTTACTCTGATCTTGCCTCACATTTGTAAATAGCACACCTATTAAACTCTTCCCTGCACCTACATCCATCTCAACACCACATTCCTGACACTTTGCAGTCAGTTGCATTCCATCGCCCTGTTTTTGATTATTTTCCTAGAACAGCATTCCCCAATATGATTTATTCCTTACATAGTATATGTAATTATATGCTGAGTATATAATTACATTTGTATACTGAAAGACCTCTCTCTCTCTCTCGTGTGTGTTTGCACATCCAAGATGGCTCAGAGAGCTTTAGCTCAGGAGTTGTTGTGTCTAGATGGAGGGCGAAGCAGCTCATATCATTTGGCTCTGGCCCAAGTACAGCTGTTGAGAGGAGAGTACAGCAGTGCTGAGGCGAGTCTGCAGCAGGCCTTCAGTGATAACTATCAGGTATGTGGTGTGTGTTCTGGATCATTAGCCTTAAACCTGCACACCATGTTTCTGACCATTCAAGTAGAAGGAGATCTATGAAGCAAAATTTTCCTGAATATTGTCCTCACTATGCATTAACAGTTTTTGGCCTGAAATTGACCTTTCATGCAAAACAGAAATGCTCTTATACTGAGTTACTGTAAGAATATCTTTAAACAAAGATTAAGATTTAACCTTGATAACCCAAAAAAGGACTTCATCAGGGGAAAAAGTGGAAAGTTTTTAGACTGACCAAGTCAATCACCAGACCTTAATCCAATTGAGTATGCACTTCACCTCCTTAAGAGGAGACTGAAGGGAGAAACCCCCTAAAACAAACAACAACTGAAAGAAGCTGTGGTACAAGCCTGGGGAAAAAAAAAAAAAGTTTGGTCTTGTCAGTGGGTTGCTGGCTTGATGCAGTTATTTCAAGCAAAATTTAGTTTAATTTCCAAAACACAAAAGTGCCATATTATAAATTGTTAACACTAAGTCTAACACATCTAGATGTAAATATCAGGAAATAAATGCTGAAATTCTGATCTGTCATGTCATATTCAGTTGTTTTAAAATCGTTAATCCAAATGGCTTCAGTGTATAGCAAAAACAAATGAATTGGCCTTGCTGTGCCAATACTTTTGGAGGGGTTTATTATTGTATTTATTGAGGGAGTATTGTATTTTGAATTTGGATATCAAATTCAAAATATAATCAGCCACATTTGTATAGCTGATGCCAAATCTGATTTATATTAAAGGTTTTGGAAAATAATTACTTTTCATGTTCTCTTATTGTCTGTCCAGTTCTTCATGGAGCACTGACTGATTATAGTGTTTTGTGCAAGTAATGTGAACTGAAATCAATGCTCTTTACATTGTAAGATGCTAAATGTAATCTTTTTTGTTACTGTTATTCAGAACCCTGATATGTGGGCCCTCTATGGTCACCTGTACTACATGAAAAAGGATTACAGTCAAGCTCAAGAGTATTATGAAAGAACGCTGGACTTTGTGACAGATGCTTCAGACACACATACTATTTGCCTGCGTCTGGGGTCCATCTACTTAGAGAAAGGACAGGTGAGACAACACCTGCTTCACAAATTGAGTTTATTCTCCATTGCATGTGATGCAAGGCTTTTCATGTCAGATTTGATCTATTGCCTAATAAATCAAAGGGGCTGGATTTCTGGAATAATGTTGCCTTTTCTTACTGTTATTAGACAGTTCAGTGACATGGATGACTGAAGGACGTTTTCAATCTGTTTGTTTCTAATCCATTGTAGTATGCTAAAGCAAAGCCCACATACATGCATGCCTGCAAGAGTTCTCCTTCCTGTCTCACCTGGCTCGGCTTGGGGATTGCCTGCTACAAGGTGAGGTCATGATTGCAACCATGCCCAGTAAAGAAAGACAGTGACATCACGTCCATAACAAACCTATAAACACTTACTGATAGACCAGAATAACCTGGAATGTATACATACTAACTTCATTTATAGAACAGCAGTGGTAAATTTTGTAATATGATTAGTTAGAAGGTGTTGATTAATTTTCTAAAGAAAGTGTTTACTTAACATTGAATGAAAGGTGACTTGGGTGTCAGCACTTTGTAATGATTAGCTAGTACATTTTCTGCCCTTGGGAAAATCATAACTTTCTGGTTTCTCAATATCGTGATGAGCTGCTTTTTTGTCTTATTTACTTCAAGCCATGTTTGAAGAAAAGAGAGGCTGGTTAGTAAATAACTGTTTATAACTGGTATAGCATACATTCAATATACATTTTATTAGGAACACTTGCATACCTACACATTCATATCATCCAATCAGCCAGTCATGTGGCAGCAGTGCAATGCATCAAATCATGTAGTTAATATTCACAGAATGTCATGATTGTTGTGCCACATAGACCAGACATTTTTCAAATCTTCAACTGCATAGTTTTAGTGAACCTGTGTTCAGAGTAGCCTCAGATTTCTGCTCTTGGCTGACAAGAGTGGTATCTGATGTGGTTCTTGGCTGTTGTAGCCCATCTGCCTCTAATCTGACATGTTGCATATCCTGAGATGCTTTTCTACTCACCATGGTTGTAAAGAGCAGTTCCTAGAGTTACTGTAGGCTTCCTGCAAAGGTGGGAAGGAACAAATTACAAATACTTCATTATTGTACTTAAGTAGAGTTTTCAGGTATCTGTACCTTACTCGAGTATTTATTTTTCAGAAAATTTTACTTTTACTCCTTATGTGTTAACACAAATATCTGTACTTTCTACTCCTTACGTTTTCAAATCAGACTCGGTACTTTTAATTTGAATGCATTTGAAGGGAATTATTCCTTATTTTTATTGCGTGAACTTTCCAAATAATCAAGACCGATTTCAACCTAAATGGATAGGACAATAAAATACAAAAAAGAGAACACCCAATCTGCCAATCCTGAGCCGTGTTTGAATTTTCAAACAGGATTTGTTTGAACTTTTTTTGTGCAAACATACTGAATTACGATGGTCTTTGGTATGACCCAAACACAAATAGAACTTGCGATCTCCTGATCGAGAGGCAGACATGCTAACCACTAGGCCAGCTCGTGGTAACTACATGTATGAGTATCTATTATTTATTTGTCACAAAGTACTTCATTAAAATATTTGCAGCAGAGCACCTTATATACGGTATTATTTAATAATTAATTTATGAAAGTGTGGGTTTGCCTTCTGCTGCGTGCGCACACTGACCCCCAAATGCATAGAGGATATTACACGATTGCGTGAAGATGTGAAGTTTATCTTTGAGCGGTGAATGTATATACCATATCACGAGTGAGCAAACCGAACGAGTGAAAATATTTTCAACACATGAAGATAAACCTCATATCTTCATGCCACTGTGTAATGTTCTTTATATTATATAGATATATCCACAAAAAATATTAATTTTGAACCGGTTTGCTATTTTGACAACGCGTGTCCAGTTAGCGGGAAAACACTGGGAGTGAAGAGCACCGGCGTGAAATATCGGGAAGTATTATATATACAGGACACTTTTTCCATGGAATAAAAACATGCATTCTGTTCCCTTCTAGTGGGTTTCATTCATTTGGTTTGATAGCATGCAATATTGTTAGCATATCGCTTATACTACGTGTATTACGCCACTCTACCCAATGGAGAATGAGCGTTGAATATTGTTACAATATTGCACGTTGTCAAGATAACACAATGTCGCACGTAAGAGATGTAAAGCAAGCGACTGTGACAGTTTGTAAACAAACATGGCCGCCAGGTTTGTTTCATTAAAAATGGAAGATTTTGAGAGAATTCTGGCTGCCAGGTAGCTCTGTGTGTAGCTGTCCATATTAATTTTAGAAGTAACTAAGTAAACTACACAGGGAAAATAATAATATTTGGCTTGATTGCGCTAGCATTGGCCTTCGCTAACACTACACCGGCTGGAAGGTAACTCAACTGCTGTGCTAACAGCACCGAGTTGCGGGTAAGCTAGTGCTGGCCTTCAAGAATGCTGATATGAAGAGAGTGTGTATGAATAATAATAATAATAATAATATTGGCTGGCTTTTTTTTTTCGTGGTCTATCAGATATATTCCATTCAGCTAGCATGATACTGAACTCGTCTTCAACTCGTTCAGTATAATGCTAGATGAATGGAATATATCTGATATACCACTCAACACCAGCCAATATTATTTAAATATATGTCACTCAGATCTGTGATATATTTTGGATAAAAAAATGTGAGTTTTTCAACACGAGAAGATATTCATATCTTCAAGCCAACGAGTAATTTTTTTTCCTTTTTATTATATAGACACATTTACAAACAAAAAGTACCCAAATTTATCAAAACAATTCATCGATTTCCTCACGAGTGAGGATATTGAGAAACATGTCATGGTTACCATTCTCAGTGTCCCAGATGTAGTTCGTATGAAAAATACAAGTGGCGTATTTCCCAGTAAAACACTCAGGTCTATGTAATATATTGTATTATACGATATGTTTTACTGGGAAATAGGCCACTTGTATTTTTCATACGAACTACAGCTGGGACACTGAGAACGGTAACCGTGACATGTTTTTCAATATCCTCACTTGTAATCTATACTTTCACCACTTGAAGATAAACTTCATATTTTCACGCATCGGTGTAATATCCTCTATGTATTGCCCATCCATCCATCCATTATCTCTACCGCTTATCCGTCATGGTCACAGGGGAAGCTGGAGCCACTGCCAGCTGACTTTGGGCAAGAGGTGGGATACACCATGGGCAGGTTGCCAGTCTATTGCAGGGCTAAAACAGAAACGAACAACCCATTCACATTCACACTCACATTCATATTGCCTTTGGGCAATTTAGAGTAACCAAGTAACCTAATCCAAATGTCTTTGGACTGTGGGAGGAAACCCATGCAGGCACGAGGAGAACATGCAAACTCTACATAGAAAGGCCCCAGTCAGCGATGAGGTTCGCACCCAGAATGATGCTACCCTATATTGCATTGTACTGTATTATGTCATAGGTTCTGTTATGTGAGGGTCAATTCGCTTTGCACAGACACAGCTGGTAGAAATGTCCTTTAGTGGGCTACTTTTTATTTTGAATACATTTCAGAGCCTGGGCGGCACGGTGGTGTAGTGGTTAGCGCTGTCGCCTCACAGCAAGAAGGTCCGGGTTCGAGCCCCGTGGCCGGCGAGGGCCTTTTTGTGCGGAGTTTGCATGTTCTCCCCGTGTCCGCGTGGGTTTCCTCCGGGTGCTCCGGTTTCCCCCACAGTCCAAAGACATGCAGGTTAGGTTAACTGGTGACTCTAAATTGACCGTAGGTGTGAATGTGAGTGTGAATGGTTGTCTGTGTGTCAGCCCTGTGATGACCTGGCGACTTGTCCAGGGTGTACCCCGCCTTTCACCCGTAGTCAGCTGGGATAGGCTCCAGCTTGCCTGCGACCCTGTAGAACAGGATAAAGCGGCTAGAGATAATGAGATGAGATGAGATGAGATTTCAGAGCCTGTACTTTTGTACTGTTATTTGAGTGAAGTTGAATCAATACTTCTACTTTTACCAGAATATTTATTTTTTGCACAATTATCTGCACTTCTACTTAAGTAAAGAATGTGTGTACTTTTGCTACCTCTGGCTTCCTGTCAGCTCAACCAAGTTTTTCCTTACTCCTCTGGTCAAACTCATTAACAATACATTTTAGCTCACAGAAAAGCTGCTCACTGGATGCTTTTTACACCATTATGTGACTGATGTCTGTGAAAATACCAGTAGTTTCTGAAATCCTCAAACCAGCTTGTCTGACACCAACAACTATGCCATGGTTAAAGTCACTGAGATCATATTCTGATGTTTGATGTGAACAATACCTGAACCTCTTGACCTGAATCTGCATGATACAGGGATGAGTTTTCTGCTTTTCGGCGGATTTCCGCTTTTTCTGAGTAAAACTCAACCTTTTTATATTATGCCAAATCCGTTGAGATTTTTTTTTCATTTATTGAGGGGGGTTGGGGTATGTTCCTTCGTGATACTCAAGCGTAATTCATTCTTACGACGATGTTACATGTTTACATTTTCGCCATCTTTAGTCTCGCTAAGTCTCGTGGTAGAATACGTGTTATCTACAATGTAATTGGCCAAAACATCGATGGCAAGAGCATGATAGCCAATCATAACAGTTCTTACAAAAGAGAGGACTGACAAGCTTTTGTCTTTGGCCAAAAAGCTGAAGAAGTCAAAATGATCAAATGAAAATGAGAAGTGACTGTGAACTATAAATAATTGTATAAAGTGTACATAGACATTATCCCATAAACTTAGCATTCGTTTGATTTAATACATTGAACATATCTGTGAAGAATCTCAGTCATCCAGGTACATAGTAATCTGTGGTTGGTTGAAGAGAGCAACTGGACTTGCTTGAAGATTCTTGAAAACGTTTCGCCTCTCATCCTAAAGGCTTCCTCAGTTCTGTCTGACTAATAGGGAGTATCCAGTATTTATCCTCTCATGGATCATCATAGAATCAGAATGCTGATGGCTGCATTGTAGGTGGCTGATAAAAGATGTCATAGACACCCACCTCTCTTCAATGATGGTCGTTCCAGGTTGACAAAAATGAACGATCCTCTCTGGCTAAGATGTCTGCCAGTTTTCTGGAAGTCCTCTCATACTCCCACACCAGTATGAGAGGACTTCCAGAAAACTGGCAGACATCTTAGCCAGAGAGGATCGTTCATTTTTGTCAACCTGGAACGACCATCATTGAAGAGAGGTGGGTGTCTATTGCCGCTTTTCCACTACAAACGCGGCTGAGTCGGGCTGAGCCGTGCCGTGCTGAGTCGAGCTGAGCGGGGCTGTTGGAGTTGCATTTCGACTACAACCGCGCTGAACCGTGCTGGCTGGAAGTGGGTGGACACATTGGGTGGAGTTAGCGAAAGTGGGTGGACGTCACGTGATGTCGTTTAGCGGCGCAAACAGTGACATCAGTGATCTTTTAAGCGGTAGTCTCACGACCCGGATAGTAAACAATAAACATGGAGGACATGGAGTCGTTAGTGTTGCTGGTCTTGGTGCTGTGGCTTGTTGTCACCGACAACGCCAACAGATACTGACAAGAGCGTATAGATGAGGCGAGGCGCATAAGGCTTCATAATTCTCGTAATTCTCCTTCTTCCGGGTTTACGGTGTTTACAGATCCCAGCGCGCTCGCGGGGCGTGTGTGAGCATGTGAGGACACTCCTCCTCACCAATCAGTGCACAGGGGAGTGTCTGCTCACGCCCCCAGCCTCACTCGGCACGGTTTGGCTCGCTTCAGCCCCACTCCAAAACGGTGCGAGTTTTAGGGGCTAAGCAGGGCTGAAGCGAGCTGAGTCGTGCTGTTTTTTGGTAGTCGAAACGCGAGCCGTGTCGGGCTGAAGTGAGCTGAAGCGAGCTGAAAAAGGGTAGTGGAAAAGGGCCATATGACATCTTTTATCAGCCACCTACAATGCAGCCATCAGCATTCTGATTCGGATTCTATGATGATCCATGAGAGGATAAATATTGGATACAGTGTTGCCAGATTGGGCGGTTTCCCACCCAATTCTGCGGTTTTGAATTCTACTTTGCGGGCAAAAAATGGCTTGGGCTGGTTGACAAAAATTGGGCGAGTTTGACGTTAGTTCGGCGGGTTTTTATCAGATGCTTATATAGTTTCACTACCACTAGAAAGCAGAGATGGGAGAGAATGTAAACACCTAAGCCGAATGATGTTCTTGAATATGCGAAGGAAATCAGGAAAAACAGCTATCTTTGGTCAACTGAGGCAAGTCATAGGCCTAGTTTACCCAGTACCCCTTAGGTATTTTAAACAACCAAAATCGAGCATTGGCCTAAATTAATCATTAACAATAAGCATTAATCTAATTAAGTATTATTTAAAAAAAAAATGTTAATGTAACTGTAAGACTAATATGAATGTGTGTAATGTAGTGCAGAAACTGAACTCATAAACTAGTGACACAATTCATTCTCCATTTTCTCTTCTCATGTTACATTCAGCCATGCATCGTAGCCTAAATTTTTTTTTTAAATTGAAGTATATAAAACAGGTACAATCTAACAAATCCACAAAAATCAGGATAACAGATGAAGAAAATACATGGATGTAGACAAAATAAATTAAGCAGAATAACTAGGCCTATAAAATTAATAAAACAAACAGGATAAATAAAAAGATAAATAAATAAGACAAATAAAAAATAAATAACCTCAGCAATGCAGATATTAGATATGCATCGAAGCCTAACATAGCCTACATAATATTATGCGTGTGCGTCACCTACTGGTGCATGTAGGATTCAGAACACAGCAGATGATTGCAAAGTTATAATCTGATTCAACCATACATAGGCTAGTACCAGACAGCAGATTTTTCACCTCCAGCACTGACTGTCTCATGTTGCCATTTAGAAGTTGTTTGTATTGTTGTTCGATTTACAAATGGTATACTGGACTTTAGCTGCATATTTTTACTTTACAAGATAGGCATCAAGTACATTTTACATTTTGGGCGGTTTTAAGTGCATTTTGGCGGGTTTTGAACATATTTTGGGCTGGAAAACGTCAGCAGTATCTGGCAACACTAATTGGACACTCACTATTAGTCAGACAGAACTGAGGAAGCCTTTAGGATGAGAGGCGAAACGTTTTCAAGAATCTTCAAGCAAGTCCAGTTGCTCTCTTCAACCAACCACAGATTAATACATTGAACATGTATATGATAGATAGTCAGTAAATCTGAATTAATGCTGACAGTTTTGAAAACTTAAATATTTCAAAATACTTTTTGAAGAAATCATATGCGACTAATGAGGACATAGGGAGAAAAGGTCAGTCACCCTAAGAATTTTTATTTAATATATGAACATTTTGATAATTAATAGAACTTAAGTTTAATGTGAATTTAGTTTGTCACTTTTGTTGATCATACCCTTGAATGTAGAATGTGATTTTATTTTGAATTCAAACAATACTCCTATTGATTTGAAACATATTTTCATGTAAATATATAAAAAAGACAACAGATTTTTTTTATCTACTGCAGCTCAGATTGCAGGAAAAGTGGTTTGTAAGGCCTTATTTTTCAAAATTTTATTTTGAATTCAAACAATACTATTGATTTGATACACATTTTCATGTAAATATATAAAAAAGACAACAGATTTTTTTTATCTACTACAGCTTAGATTGCAGGAAAAGTGGTTTGTAAGGCCTTATTTTTCAAAATTTTCCTGGGAGGGGGGTATCCCTCCTAGACCCCCCCGGCTTCGGGCGCCTTTGACGCCCTTGCATACCTTTTATCCTGTTTTCTCACTGATTCTTGGGATTCTGGATAAAATAGGTTTTAATTTTGAAAATAAAAAGGTTACTTAAATTACAAAATCTAAAGGTATATCATTATAGGACAAGGCCTTGGCTGTTCAGCAATGTACCGGTACAAGCTCCTCATTTTGTATTTTTTTCATAAAATAGGCATTTTTTTCAGCTATTACTTTGTTTTTGTCAACACCGTCAGACACAATAAAAAAGCAAATTATTTTGTATATATTTGGTCTAATATGTATTTAGAGTTTTTAAATAATTGTCTGGCATTCTTAGCACACATATACACTGTTAAAAGTTGAATATTCACTTTTATTAAATTTTTATACAGTTTCACGTGGACTCCTTTAAAGATCTAATATTATACAATATTTACTTTCAGCCTCAGGAGACAAAGTAATGTTTTTTTATTTAACAAACTTATTTTTGCATTAAAAGAGACTATTACTTTCATAACTCAACAGCACTGAAGAAACATGTTGTAAGCATATTCATTTAAAGCAAATAAAACTCCCTGTGACAATGGTGACTTTAGAACTGACGGTGGTGACAGTGGCCTCATTACAACATATAATTCCAAATTTCAATTCCAAAGTCAATGACTTTTTGCTTAACAACTTTATTTAACTATTTGGTCCAAAAAAATAACAATCCTGAGCAATGTAATAAGATTTTTTTAAGGAATATAGGCCTAAGGTACAATTAAGCAATATCATTTTTAAAAATACTCCATCCCCATATCATCAAATATCAAATCATCATAGTAAGAAATAATGTTATTACCAGTGGGAATAATGTACAATGCATCACTAACATCTTAAACTGTCATCTAGTGCCCCCTACTCATAAAATAATACATTAGATTCTTCTGTAAACTGGACTGTAAACTGTATTGGATGTGAACAGATAACAAAACAACAAAAACAAAACAAACTATATCTGTTATGAATTAAAAACTAAAAAATAACTAAATTATTGTGAGCAAACATTCAATAAGAAATTCTGTGTAAATACCACAAAACACTGGGCTGTCTGGGGGAGTTTCTGGGTGATCTGAGACCTTTCTCTTACTGTACGTTCTCTTGATACTTGGTGCCTACGTTTCCAAGCCTTTCTCTGACTTCTCTTTTCCCTTTCATTCAAGTCATTGATATTTTTAATCTTCCCTTCCTCCACTCTCTTCTTCCATCTTTGCCTTTCCGTACTGAAGTATTCCTTCTTTAGCTCTGCATCACTGTTTATTTTCTCTCTGCGCTTTTTTTGATATTCCCTGTTTCTTCTCCTTCTCTCCTCCACTGATAGCTGCTGCCTAGCCATAACTTCCTAAAATACATAAAGTCAAAGTTGAGTGTAATGACTATGAAATTGAGGAAGATGTTATGAATGTTGGATTTGGTTAAAGGTCATTCCATTTCCATTTGGCTTTAGTCATTGGAGAAGGGACACTGTATACTATGTGCTATATAGGTAGGTAGTAGGTGCCCTATGTGCATCCCAAAAGACGTAAGCCAAATGAACATGGCATAATAGTGAATTGAAAGAGAGAGAGGAAAGGCACTACATCCCCTAAGGGTTGGACAATAGGGAAGAAATATAGGAGGAATTACATAAATATAAAAGAGGTTAATGAAACATCACATGTCATATTGGTATTTATTGTGATCAACAATTATGTTCTAGCCTCTGTTGAGGGCCATTTGGAGGTTTTTGTCACCACCGTCAGACAGAAAACCTGACGGTGGTGACGTCTGACGGTAGTGACAAAAACCTACTCTTTCACATGATATGCAGGAGTTGTTCACATTAGCCATCTTGTTTTCCCTCTGTTGCTAGCTACTTCAGACCTCTTCTTAAAAAGTATAAATTTATGTCATAATCTAATCTAATATTTTTTTAGACAAAAGTGATGGTGTTGACATGCTATGGTTGTGACTGTAGCAGTGTCCAAAAATATGAACAAGTTTAAGAGAAAATACCAAACTTACAGGAGCTTGAGTAATCTGGAAGCATGCAATACAGCTGAAGGTTTGAAAAGAGGGTCCTCAGGAATATAGTTGACCATGTAGTTGCCTGATTTTATTGCTTTTTGTAAATATCTGACGGTGGTGACGAATACGTGGGACACATTTTGAGCAACCACAAAATAATAGTAAGCATCGTTCAAAACTCACTGTTTGCAGTTTTAAATATATATAACAATGTATTCTTTCATGTAGTAAAGGTATTATTCAATTAAATTATTACTTTTTGTTTTTTTAATCAAGTTGAAATGATTAGCTCCTATCCGAGGACAACTGATTTTGTAGGCAGTGACCAGCATATAATCATTAAATTAATAAAAAATAAACACAATCCTATAAAAGAACCGTACATACATGCAAAGGACCCCCTGATTATAACTTTAATTTTTTTATTTATGAAAATGTTATTAATTTCCAACAGACTTAGCACTTTTCTTAGTGGGACATGTTTTTGCCAGAGTTTCAAGAATCAGTGTTCTGCTTTTTTGATGACCACCTACTCTCATCCCTGATGATATTATGCATTGCGCTGTTGCCATAGGAGTGGCTGATTGGATAATTGGATGAAAGACCACATGTACAGGTGTTCCTAATAAAGTGGTCAGTGAGTGTAAGTGATAACAGGAACTAACTTGTGAACGTTCCACCACGTTACATATAACTTTAAAGAGTTCAAAAGCATGATGTTTTGCTCATACATTCATTAGAAAGTGTAACCACTGGCAAATTTTTGTCGTATAAGAAAAATAAAACACTTCATGATGTACTTTGTGGCCAAATAACAGCACATGCGTTTTATTCTTTTCATAGTGTAGTCTGCAGTATACATACAGTATTATAGCATCCCATTTGAAAGTATGGTGTACCTGCATGTTAAATCTGACCGACATCTCAATCCTTTGTCTTACTGCACCTTTACTGCAATTTTTTTTCCCTCTGTGGAATTAGTTGGGGGAGTTGAATGAGGCTGAGGAAGCTCTGACAGAAGCTAATACCCTCAATAACCAGAATCCTGAGGTCTGGGGTTACTTGTCACTGATTTGCTTACAGGTGAGTAATAATACCATTCTTTTCAATAATGTCTGGCAATGCTGTTTATAGCACAACACTGTTAAAAATTATCATCTTTGAGTTGGTGAACAGTAATTCTGTTTTGTGTTAGGCCACATCACTCCACCCTACCGTTAATTCTTTTCCAATAACACCATGCAGAGTCATCATGTTTTATTCTTTACTTGGTTAACATTAATTAATGCTCTTTCAGACTGGAAGGAAACTTGAAGCAGAGCAATCATACAAGTATGCTGTAAAGGTTAGTCCTCTTTACATACCTAGTGGTAGAAGTTTTTTTATATGATCAATTGAATAAAATTAGAATACTTTGAAACTTAATACACAAACTTTGGAGACACTTACTACACAAGGAAAGTAATTTGTATGAATGGAAATGAATCATATGATCTTTGACTCTACAGTTCAATGTGTCAGAGGCACTGCTGCAGGAATTAACAGATGTGCAGACACAGGTTGGATTTGGAAATCCAAGTTTTTAAGAGCACCTGTACACCTATATTAAAAAAAAAACTGTTTAAGCAGTTGTGTTCATGTATTTTGGAGTGATGCTGACCTCTTCTGCTCTTCGGACGTCGAACCTGCCTGATCCAAACTGATGATCTACGTCTGGCTGGAGTCTCATCACATCGCTCCCATGGAGGACAGCCCCATATGGACAGTTGAAAGACACATTTGGAAGATAGCTCTGGATACTTGCAGTTTTGCTATGATGACTGAGGACTGAGGAATTGTCATGCTATCATGACAATTGCCATGATAACTTTAGGACTGCAGTCGTCATAAACGGTTTTGCACTCAAGTCTCCATCAATGAACAGTTGATAACTTCAACAAAATAGATTTCACATTAAAACTATAATACAACCCCGATTCCAAAAAAAGTTGGGACAAAGTACAAATTGCAAATAAAAACGGAATGTGGAAGTTTCAAAATTCCATATTTTATTCAGAATAGAACATAGATGACATCAAATGTTTAAACTGAGAAAATGTATCATTTAAAGAGAAAAATTAGGTGATTTAAAATTTCATGACAACAACACATCTCAAAAAAGTTGGGACATGGCCATGTTTACCACTGTGAGACATCCCCTTTTCTCTTTACAACAGTCTGTAAACGTCTGGGGACTGAGGAGACAAGTTGCTCAAGTTTAGGGATAGGAATGTTAACCCATTCTTGTCTAATGTAGGATTCTAGTTGCTCAACTGTCTTAGGTCTTTTTTGTCGTATCTTCCGCGTGTATGCACATATGCATGCAGTGCCCTGCAATGGACTGGCTTCCCATCCAGGGTGTACTCTCACTTCATAGGCTACATATCCACTGCAACTCTGATCAGGATAAGCAGGTACTCTCTCTGTGTGTGTGTGTGTGTGTGTGGATCATTTTCCCACGACTTGAAACAGCAGTTCACGGACTATCCCATTCATGGGTGTTTCTCAAACTCCGGGCACTTTTAAGTCCCAGTGGTTGTTTTTCACCAAAACTAACAGATGTTTATTTTAATCATTTAATTTTATGAAGTTCACATCACAACATCCTAAGACATCTGATCATGCCTGTATATTATATTTTTACTGCTCTTCAAGTGCCTTTTATCAGTGAATTTTGCTGTTTTATACTTGTCCCAGGCCCAGACTTGTAACCTTAAAATGTTAATAAAAAACACAAAAAAAGTATTGTTTTTAAAAAATATTTTACATACTTGTCTTAATAAAGCATGAAATAAACACATACCATTTAAACATCTAATGCATGGGGTCATTTTTAAACTATTTTTCAAATAAAACATCAGTGTCCCACAGTTATCGATCATTTCCACCACGACTATTTTAAACTACTAGAGTCACCTTAAAAATAGTTCATGTGGTTACCAAGGAAACAGTAATGTCCGTGAAGAGCAAGGTTGAGGTCAAACATGAGAGATGTGTAGTGATCAGAAAAGGAGAAAAATCCAGGTAACTGTTACTTGGAAATAGAATATTTTTATTGTCATTTCTACTCAGGCTGTAAATCTGTCAAATTATGTAAAATAAGTGAAAAAATTAGCATATTTTTAATGTACAGTGCCTTGAAAAAGTATTCATACCCCTTGAACTTTTTAACATTTTTCCACCTTACAACCATTAACTTAAGTTTTTTTTATTGAGATTTTATGTGATAGACCAACACAGAGTAGCACATAATTGTGAAGTGAAACGAAAATGATTAATGGTCTTCAAAATTTTAAACAAATAAAAATCTGAAAAATGTGGTGTGCATTAGTATTCAGCCCCCCTGCATCAATACTTTGTAGAGCCACCTTTTGCTGCAATTACAGCTGCAAGTCTTTTGTGGTATGTCTCTACCAGCTTTGCACATCTAGACACTGAAATTTTTGCCCATTCTTCTTTGCAAAATAGCTCAAGCTCAGCCAGATTGGATGGAGAGCATCTGTAAACAGCAATTTTCAAGTCTTGCCACAGATGCTCAATGGGATTTAGGTCTGGACTTTGACTAGGCCATTCTAACACATGAATACTCTTTGATCTAAACCATTCCATTGTAGCTCTGGCTGTATGTTTAGGGTCATTGGATTGGATTAACTTTAATACTCCCCAAAGGGGAAACTCCGTGCCACCATCAACATACAAGACACAACACAACATGAAGCAAGACATTAAAACAGGTACAGGACAGAAGATATAGCAGAGAGCAACATAGAGAAGCAGACCATGGCAATGGACCACCAACATGTGCAACATACAGCAGTATAAGCAAGGAAGAAAACAAGCATCAACAGTTAATGGCAATGGACCACCAACATGTGCAACACAGAACAGTATAAAAAGAACCATGCATACACATACACACATATGCCTAAGTAAAGAAATATATAATAGTGAGTCAATAAAAACAACACTATATCAAAGGTGCTTATTAAAAAAACCTAACTGTAGAAGGTACAAAAGATCTCCTGAATCTCTCAGTTGAGCAGCTGGGGAAGAGGAGTCGCTGACTCCTACCACTTCTTACAAAAAAACTATGAAGAGGATGGTCCTCTTCTGCCACAATCCTTTTCATTTTTCTCATGGTTCTCTGTTCAATTACTTCTTCTAGAGAACTGGGGCTGAGACCAATAATTGAGCCTGCTTTTCTGATCAGCTTATTGAGCCTGTTCCTGTCCTCCCCTAACAAACAGCTACCCCAGCACACCACCGCATAAAAGAGGACACTGCCCAGAATCCCATTATAAAAAGTGTTTAAGATGGGCCTACTAATACTAAAAGACCTGAGTTTCCTTAGGAAGAACATTCTAGACTGAGATTTTTTGAACGTGTTGCTACTGTGTACCTTCCAGTCCAGTTTGCTGTCCACATGTACACCCAAATACCTATAAGAAGAAACTCTCTCGACAGGCTGGTCTTTAATTAAAATTGGGCTAACCTCAGTTTTCTTACGTCTAAAATCAATGGTAAGCTCTTTTGTTTTTTCAACATTTAAGATGAGCTGTGCTTCATCACACCATTCCACAAATCTCTTAATCTCATCTTTGTACTCTCTGTAGTCATTATTAGTTATATAGCCCACCAGGGCAGAATCATCTGAAAACTTTTGTAGGTGACAGGAAGCATTAATGTGTCTGCAGTCAGAAGTGTACAGTGTGAATAAAAAAGGAGAGAGAACTGTCCCCTGCGGTGCCCCTATGTTGGTGTTAATAACAATAGACGTGTTGCCATGGAGCTTGACAAACTGAGGTCTAGATGTGAGATAGTCATATATCCATGCTATGGTGGCTGGGTTTAATTTCATGTTCATAAGTTTTTTTGCAAGGAGGCATGGTTGTAGTGTGTTGAAAGCACTAGAAAAGTCGAAAAACATTACCCTGAGAGATGCACCAGTACTCTCCAGGTGACAGTATGCTCGGTGAAGCAAGTATAAGAGGGCGTCATCAGTACCCACCCCCTCCCTGTAAGCAAACTGGAGTGGGTCCTGATGCAGTTGCACCTGTTTCCTTAGATGTACAAGGAGGGATCTCTCAAAACATTTCATGACATGAGAAGTAAGGGCAATGGGTCTGAAATCCTTAACTGCCTTGACATTTGGCTTTTTGGGCACTGGAATGATACAAGATGTTTTCCATATGGATGGAATTCTAGAACATGACAGGGATAAATTAAATAAATAATGAAACACAGTACATAGTTGATCAGCACATGTCTTAAGGACACGTGGGATAACTCCATCTGGGCCAGGGGCCTTGTTCACTTTGAGCCTCCTCAGCTGTGAGTGGACCTCATCTAATGTGATATTTATAGGAGAACAGGGAGGTAAACTGCCCCCCTGCTCCCCATGTGAAATACTGGATACCCCTGGCACATCATTTTCCCAGTTCCCCATGGACTCAAACCTGGCATAAAATTGGTTCGCCTCATCAGGAGAAAAGGAGTTCCCCCCTGTACTGTTACATACAGGACCATAGCCTGTAATTGATTTTAAGCCTTTCCAGAGACCCCTTGAATCACAGTCCTGCAATTTCTTTTCAACCTTGTCCTTATAGTTCTTTTTCCCCAATCTAATTGTCTTGCTGGAAGGTGAATCTCCTTCCCAGTCTCAAGTCTTTTGCAGCCTCCAACAGGTTTTCTTCCAGGATTGCCCTGTATTTAGCTCCATCCATCTTCCCATCAACTCTGACCAGCTTCCCTGTCCCTGCTGAAGAAAAGCATCCCCATAGCATGATGCTGCCACCACCATGTTTCACAGTGGGGATGGTGTGTGCAGGGTGATGAGCAGTGTTAGTTTTCCGCCACACATAGCGCTTTGCATTTAGGCCAAAAAGTTCAACTTTGGTCTCATCTGACCAAAGCACCTTCTTCCACATGTTTGCTGTGTCCCCTACATGGCTTCTGGCAAACTCCAAATGGGACTTCTTATGCCTGTCTTTCAACAATGGCTTTCTTCTTGCCACTCTTCCAAAAAGGCCAGATTTGTGGAGTGTACGACTTATAGTTGTCCTGTGCACAGATTCTCCCACCTGAGCTGTGGATTTCTACAGCTCCTCCAGAGTGATCATGGGCCTCTTGGCTGCTTCTCTGACCAGTGCTCTCCTTGCTCGCTGTCAGTTTAGGTGGACGGCCATGTCTTGGTAGGTTTGCAGTTGTGCCATACTTTTTCCATTTTTGAATGATGGATTGAACAGTGCTTCTTGAGATGTTCAGAGCTTGGGATATTTTTTTTATAACCTAACCCTGCTTTAAACTTCTCCAGAACTTTATTCCTGACCTGTCTGGTGAGTTCTTTGGTCTTCATGATGCTGTTTGTTCTTCAGTGTTCTCTAACAAACCACTGAGGCCTTCACAGAACAAGTGCATTTATGCTGAGAGTAAATTACACACAGTAGGACTCTATTAACTAATTAGATGACTTCTGAAGTCAATTGATTGCACTGGATTGTATTTAGAGGTATCAGAGTACAGGGGGCTGAATGCTAATGCACACCACATTTTTCAGATTTTTATTTGTTTAAAATTTTGAAGACCATTTATCATTTTCGTTTCACTTCACAATTATGTGCTACTCTGTGTTGGTCTATCACATAAAATCTCAATAAAAAACTTTTAAGTTCATGGTTGTAAGGTGGAAAAATGTGAAAAAGTTCAAGGGGTATGAATACTTTTTCAAGGCACTGTATTTTGGATACATTATGTGCCAACACTAAAAGTGGTTTAGCACGGCAAGGAAGTATGCTAATATAATGCCAAAACCTGTAAAAATATAATTTCCACCACAGAATGAGTTGTGGTGGAAATGACAATGATAGTTCATCATATTTTAGTTATATATGGAGGTGCACAAGCCAAGCTGAAGCTGTTCTCCAGTCAACCATCAAAGGTGTACTCCCAGTGGCAGGGTAATAACATGGTTCCAGAGCCACCAAGACTGAACAATACTGGAAAGGGATATGGGAGAAGGAAAATCACATAACAGTGCTCAGTGGCTAATTGACCTGAGAGCCAAACACAGCAATCGCCCTGAACAAGATCCAGTAACCATCACAATGGCAGACATCCAAGTTAGAGTCTCGAAAATGAAGAACTGGACAGCACCATGGGTCACACCTACTGGCTAAAGAAGCTAACCTCACTACACAAGCGCTTGGCAGCACAGATGAACCAGCTGCTAGTGGATGGGACTAACCTGGAATAGCTAACTGAGGGTTGGACAGTCCTAATCCTGAATGACCCACAGAAGGGAGCAGTCCCATCCAACTACTGCCCGTAACCTGTCACTAACCTGCCTCTACACGACATGGTAGCTCCTGTCAGGCATCACAGTGGATAAGTAGGCACATGACTCAATACATGAGCAAGGCCCAGAAAGGAATTGGTAGGAACACCAGAGGAGCAAAACATCAGCTGCTGGTAGACAGTGCTATAGCTTGAGACCGCAGAAACAGACACCAATCTATGCATCGCCTAGATTGACCCAATGCCCCAGACATGGATCCTGGAATGCTTGAAACTGTACATTAACAGGACTCTAAGAACCTTCATCAAGAACTCAATGAGACTGTGGAAAACAACCCTAGAAGCCAACTTCAAGCCAATAACACAGGTCATGATCAAGTGTAGCATATACCTGTCAGACCTGTGCGCTTTGGTGCATGCACCAGTTGGACTCTCGAGCGTGCGCCAGACTGTGTGTGCACTGAGCAGACTCTCGCACACGTGATGTTATTGATGCACACCTGCGCATAATTAAGACGCATTAGTGTGCCTATATAAAGACTGTTTAAATGCACACTCAGTGTAAAGTATTACGTTAGTATGCATTACTGAGCTTTATTTTTTGTGTAGATTTTCCTGGTTTTCTGATTTCTGTGCCTGTTCCTCATTTCCGTTTTTTCTGTGTCTGTGATATTCTGTTTGTGCCTCGCCTGACCTTTTGCTCGTTTCCCATTCATGAGATTGCCTGCTGATTTGGATTGTTTGCCCGATTGTCATACTGTTCTTAATAAACACTTCTGTACTTGCATCCGTCTACTATCAATCCCTGACAGAATACTTTGCTGAACAATGGATGTAGCAGAATTGTTTCAATACACCATTCCATGCCACTTCTGGGTTTCTGTGTCTCAGCCCCTAGCCTTTTATTTCTGGCAGCGTTTTGGAATGGACCCCCCGGCACCCTACAAGGAAATATATCATCTTGGGGGATTCAGTCTGCAATGTGACATTTTTTTACGCAGACCTTGAAGAGCCCAAGCCGCCAGAACCTATCTGGGTAAGCTTCATGCTCACTTTGCTGACTGGGTGAGCATGCTGATGGGCCGATTACCTCATCCGAGTAGAATACCCATGCTTTCTGAGCTCACAAACTTTTCTAGCCATGCTCTAGTCTATTTACGAGTCCCTCAAGAAGGAGGACCCCATGAAATTTTTTGGGACGGGGCTATCATACCTGAGGCTGACACAGCAGCAGCAGAGGAGGCTGTCGTTCCAGATCCAATCCCACAGCTTGTTCCACAGTCAATCCCAGAACCAGCACCTGAACCAGAGCCTGCGCCAGAGTCAGAGCCGATGTCAGTACCAGTGTCCGCTCCAGTGACCGCGCCTGAGTCGAAGCCAGTGCCAGCACCTGAGTCAGAGCCAGCTCCAGTGCCAATGCCAGTGTCAGCTCCAGTGCCAGAATCGTAGCCAGTGCCAGCACCAGAGTCGGAGCCAGTACCAGTGCCAGAGTCAGCTCCAGAGCCAGTGCCAGAGCCTGAGCCAGTCCCAGAACCAGTGCTAGAGGACGACGGAGCAGCCTCTGCCTCAGCCAGCTATGAAGACGACATTGTCCCGCCACCACCCGGCTCTGAAGATGTCATTGTTCTGCCACCGCCCAGTGATGAAGATGTCATCTCGCTGTCGCCCGGCTATAAAAACGTTGTCATCTTGCTGCCACCTGGCTATGAAGATGTCATCTCACCACCACTGCCGCTGCCCAGCCATGAAGATGTCGTCATCTCACCACTGGGTCCTGACCAAGACCAGAATGATGCACAGACAGAGCTCAAGCCCATGCCTGAGTCCAGTCCAGAGTCCAAGTCAAGTTCCAAGCTCGAGCCCACTTCCAGTCCATAGTCTAAGTCATCTCTAGAGCTTGAGCCTACTTCTCATCTAGTGCCCGAATCATCTCCAGAGCTTGAGCCCACTTCCAGTCCAGAGTCAAGTCCAGAGCTCGAACCTGAGTCCAGTCCAAAGTCCAAGCCATGTTTAGAGCTCGAGCCCGCTTCCAGTCCAGAGTCCAAGTCATCTCCCACACTCAAGCCTATTTCAAACCCAGAGTCCAAGTCCTGTCCTGAGCCCAAGCCCTCACCTGAGCCAAGTATCCAGTGTCACATCAGCTTAGAGCTACGCACCAAGGGCACGGCGTCCAGCATCAGGCCCTCATCCCCGGGGCCAGGAAGGCTGGATTTTCGCTCCCGGAGGAAGCTCTTTGGGGGGAGTACTGTCAGACCTGTGCGCTTTAGGGCATGCACCAGTTGGACTCTCGGGCACACTCCAGACTGCACGCATGCCGAGCAGACTCTTGCACACGCGATGTTAATGATGCGCACCTGCGCACACTGCAAAAACTGTTGCCTAGATCTAACTCAATAAAAATAAGGCAACATTTTCCAAGCACTTTTTGTAAGTTTAGTCAACTAATGGTATTTTTGAGTAAGGAGAACTTAATATGCATTTCGATGCATGCAAAAAGATTAAGTTGCGTTTACAGAAAAAGCCAAGAAATTGAGTAAAATCAATGTAAAAAACATCAGCATATTAAACACACAAGACTTAATTAAAATAAGTAAAATTTAAATGAAATCATTTTTGTACTCTATTTTATTAATTTTAACCAATTCACCCTTTGTTTTATTATTATTATTATTCGTCACATGCACACTTCAAGCACAGTGAAATTCATCCTCTGCATTTAACCCATCTGAAGCAGTGAACACATGCACACACCCAGAGCAGTGAGCAGCCCAGAGCGCCCGGGGAGCAGTCAGGGGGTCGGTACCTTGCTCAAGGGCACCTCAGCCCAAGGCCGCCCCACGTCAACCTAACTGCATGTCTTTGGATTGTGGGGGAAACCGGAGCACCCGGAGGAAACCCACACAGACACGGGGAGAACATGCAAACTCCACACAGAAAGGCCCTCGCCAGTATTTAGTGCATACAAGAATGCATGACCTCAGATTATTATGTGCTGCTTAGTAGAACATTCAGAGTACAGGTTTTTTTTTACTGTGTACATCATATTAAAGCATCTTAACTTAAACAACTCACAGATCCACATTCAGGAACATTCGACAATGAAGCCTGCCTACCCGGGCTTGTTCTTCCGTTGCTGCAGGTGGGCGGGTCGTGACGTTTTACGTCTGATATAAATGTTTAAACTGAGTTTTGTTAAATCAATTTATGTTGAAGTCCAATAAAATTAATTTTATCACAAAGTTACGAAAATATTCACACTTTTTACTGATAGATAACTCAAAAAACTAAAAAAGAAAAAAAATGATTTATTGGAATAAATATACTTTTAAAATAAAGTAAAAATGGACAATACCACTGAAAGACTTCTTACAGTGCATGATTAAGACACATCAGTGTGCCTATATAAAGACTGTTTAAATGCACACTCAGTGTGAATTATGTTACGTTAGTGCGCATTACCGAGCCTTATTTTCGTGTAGATTTTCTTGGTTTTCTGATTCCTGTGCCTGTGCCTCATTTCCATTTTTTTCTGTGGCTGTGATAGTCTGCTTGTGCCTCGCCTGACCTTTCGCTCGTTTCACATTCATGAGATTTGCCTGCTGATTTGGATTGTTTGCCCAATTGTCATACTGTTCTTAATAAACACTTCTACACTTGCATCTATCTACTGTCAATCCCTGACAATACCAAGGAGATGCCCTGTCCCCACTGCTGTCCTGCATACTTTCCTGAACCATCATCAAGAGTGGCTATGGATACAAATTATGAAGTGGAGTAACCATCAGCCACCTCCTCTACATGGATGACATCAAGCTGTATGCCAGGTCTGAGCGAGACATCACTTCACTGATCCACACCACCAGGATCTACAGCAATGACATTGGAATGTCATTCGGACTAGATAAGTGTGCCTGGATCGTAACAAGAGGGAAGGCAGTCAGAACTGAGGGGGTGGTGCTACCAGACAGCATAATAGGAGACGTGGAAAACGGCTACAAGTACCTTGGAATCCCGCAGGCAAATGGCAACCATGAAGAGGCCTGGAAAGCAGTAACACCAAATACCTACAGAGGGTAAGGCAAATCCTGAGAAGTCAGCTGAATGGGAAGAACAAGGTCTGGGCCATCAACACCTACGTTTTGCCAGTCATCAGATACCCTGCTGGCATAATAACCTGGCCGAAGGAGGAGATAGAGGACACCGACATCAGGACAAGAAAACTCCTTACAATGCATGGAGGGTTTCATCCCAGGTCCAGCACCCTGAGGTTGTATGCTAAGAGGAATGAAAGAGGCTGAGGACTAGTGAGCATCAGAGCCACTATCCAGGATGAAACAACAAAGATCCATGAGTACATCAGGGAGATGGCCCTGAATAATGAAATGCTTAGTGAATACCTCAGGCAGCAGAAACTGAGAAGGAAGTGCAAGAGAAACCATCATGGAAAGACAAACCACTGCATGGGATATACCACTGGCAGATAGAAGAAGTGACTGAGGTTGAAAAGTCCTACCAGTGGCTGGATAAAAGTTGGAGTGGAAGACGGCAGAGAGGCACTAATCATAGCTGTACAGGAACAGGCCCTAAGCACAAGATCGATAGAGGCCAGGGTGTACCACATTTGGTACGACCCCAGGTGCAGACTGTGCAAAGATGCCCCAGAGCCAATCCAGCACATAACAGCAGGGTGTAAGGTGCTAGCAGGGAGACCATACATGGAATGCCATAACCAAGTGGCTGGCATAGTGCACAGAAACATTTGTGCTGAGTATGGACTGGAAGTCCCAAGGTCAAAGTGGGATACACCTCCAAAGGTGGTTGAGAATGACCAAGCTAAGACCCTGTGGGACTTCCAGATACAGACAGACAAACTGGTAATGGCAGTGGTGGACAAACAGGAGAACAAGGCTGTGGTGATTGATGTGGCAATACCAAGTGACAATGACAGCAGGAAAAAGGAACTTGAGAAGCTTGAAGTATGAAGGGCTGAAAGAAGAGCGAGAAAAGATGCGGAAGCTGAAGACAACAGTGGTCCCCGTGGTTATAGGAGCCCTCGGTGCAGTGACTCCCAAACTGGGAGAGTGGCTCCAACAGATCCCAGGAACAACATCCAAGATCTCTGTCCAGAAAAGCACAGTCCTAGGAACAGCTAAGATACTGTGCAGGACCCTCAAACTTCCAGGCCTCTGGTAGAGGACCCAAGCTTGAGGGGGGAAAAAAAGACAGCCCAAAGGAAGGGCTAGTGGGAAGTTTACACACACACACACACAGTACCGTACAAAAGTCTCAGGCACATGTAAAGAAATGATGTAGGCCAAAAATGGCTTAAAAATAATGAATTGAAATGTTTCAAAATTTAAAAATACTATAAAGAGCAGTAAGACATAATAAACGAAACAGTCAATATTTGATGTGAGACGACCCTTCGCTTTAAAAAAAAAAAAGTAGTCTCAGGTACAATTAGTGCAGTTTTATATGGAAATGAGCTGTAGGTTTTACTGAGCATCTTACAGAACCAGCCACAGTTCTTCTGGACACTTTGTCACACTTGCTTCTTAATTTTGCAACAAATCCCAGTAGCTTTCATAATGTTTTCTTTTTAAATCTGAAAAGTGGTCTCATATGCAATATGTTGCTCAGATATTTAAAAAAAAAAAAATTCTGTAACATTTAATTTTCTCAGTGTTCTCCACAGGCGCTTTTAAAGTGGCGCACCACCATGTTATAATTCTGGCCCACCACCCTTCCCTTGGCCAAAAAAAAAACCAACAACAACAAAAAAACGTAACTTCATCAGTATATACTGAATAAAGTATTCACTTTATTAAAATTTTGTAACTATTTAACATGCAAAAGACAATTAAACGAATGCATATGGGGCTACCTGAAGTGGCCACGCGATTGCAATAGAGGACTACACTACATTACACTACTGTATACTGACACATAGTAACGTTGGAAGCTACAAGCTGCAGCTAGCCAGCAGCTAAATAACTTTGCAGGTGTTTGTAGCGTTACTGTGCAACAGTTATGCTTATCTATCGTCTTTTCTGACCATACACAGTTACAGTAATCATATAACAGCACACACACATTAGTTAAGTTCAGGTCTTTTATTTTACATATCTGTGATCGTGTAGGCGAGAGCTGCATTTTCCCGTTGCTTCACTGTGGTTGTTTACTGCAGGACTTCTCGGTTCCTGGGTCAAAGGACCTGAACTACGGAGGCTGGGGTGGCTTTGTAGTGCCAGTCTCGGGCACACGCACCAGCTCGTGCATGGATTGGAGTGGTTTCACCCAATTAACATTGTGTATTGTTAAAAATTTATGCATTTATTGTAATTGGGTATTTTGTTTATGCATGGAAGTTCATTTACTTTTCACACACAGAATAAAATATAATTAATTCAGGGATGCGCAACAGGTGCATCAGTCTCAACTGAAATGTCAAATGAGTCTCACACTGACAATAAAGATGATATGTACAGTAAGGTAGGGTTGGGCGGTATTACGGTAAGAAGGTATCCCGAGGTATCCAAAAGTACCAACGGTATCGGTCTCATTACCGTCATTTTAAAAAAATATATAATATCTAAATAAATATGGAGTACATGAGGTCATAATATAAAATAATAAATTGAAGATCATCCCGAATAACTGTGAGATCGTATTTTCACTAATTCTATCAATTTCCTAAAGAAGTTCTCATCGCGTGCAGGGTTGTTTATGTCGTTACCATGGCAACCCTGCGTGACATTTGGAGTCTGACAGAAAGCTTCGCAAGAGACTGAGACCGCGGTTGAAAGATGGCAAGTCAAGATAACGAGTTAGTGGCAAAAAAAATAAAAAAAATACAACATCGGCAGTGTGGCAGTATTTTGGTTTCAAACCAAACGAAAAGGAAGAGCCAGCAATAATGTAAATGACCGCGCAAAATCGAAAAAAATCTAATATGTCCCCTAAGGCACACCATAGCCTGGGGTACTCCACTTCCACGAGATCTCTCCAATGAGTTGTGTTTTGAGTAGGTTACATGAGTAACAACAAGGTAAAATAATATAACGTATGACATTTGGGATGTGGGTAATAAACGTTTGAAATGTCCTCTACTGAAGAAACGGAAGAAAACATCGTAGCGTAAACTGCTAGGTTTCTGGTGGGAATTAGCAATGCGCTTGCTATCTTTGTTGGGTGTGTTAAACCGTATGGATTTAAGTGGAATAATTGTAAGGAGTTATGTGATCAAGACAATGTTTTAAGCAAGGTAAGGCCATTTGATTATTAATTTCCCCGCCATGGCATGACGTGGGCCCATATGATTTTGCCTTGTGCAGCTATCGCGCATTTGAATTAGGTTCGCCTCATTTGCGCTGAAGAATATGGTTTATCGCGCAGTCTAAACGGACTTGGGTGTTGGTTGATTCTTTTTCTTTTCTTTTTTTATTTCCCATGCTTGAAAGGGTATGATCCTGCTCATCGTGTACTTTTTTTGATGGAGTAGGTGAAATAGTGCTGCAAATGGCGTTTCAACGCACACATGTGTAAATGACAGTTGAATGCTATTTTCAAGATGAAGGAAGAGTTGCGTGATGCTTTGAAATATCTCTTAATCCATTCATCAATGCACAAAATTCGCTTTGCTGCTTAATCCATACCACAATGCACATAATTCACTATGCTGCTTTTAAATAGTACATTTGAGGCATAGGCGCAGGTCTGGACAAGGTCCGCCGGTATAGGCGCACGTTACACAGTAGGCCGAAACAAAAATATTTTTTTCTCGGTAATACCGTATACCCCGGGAAAACACAGACAGTTTAAAGGTATCAAAATTTGGATACCGCCCAACCCTACAGTAAGGATGTGTTCATTTTTTGTAAAATGATTTTAACAATGATTTAGCATTTCCTATCCATTTATTGGCTAGTTTCACTGTCAAAAAAGCCCAAAGTCCAGGGCCCCGCCCCCTCTGCCACCTTTTATTTTTTAAAATTGGAGAACTCTGTTTCTGCTGGAAAACGAATGTTTGGAACTCTGAAATGTTTTTGTACTGACTCGATAATGTAGAAAATGTAGAAGTCATAAAAATCTATAACAAAGCTTGTATGAAAAAATAGGGTGCCTAAGACTTTTGCATATATATGCTATATATATATATATATATATATATATATATATATATATATATATATATATATTGTGTATATATATATATATATATATATATATACACACACACACACACAATATATATATTATATATATATATATATATATGCTATATATATATATATATATATATATATATATATATATATATGCTATATATATATATATATATATATATATATATATATATATATATATATATATATATACACACACACATATATTGTGTGTATATATATATATATATACACACATATATATTGTGTGTATATATATATATATATATATATATATATATATATATATATATATATATATATATACACACACAATATATATACACACACACAATATATATATATACACACACACATATACACACACACATACACACACACACATACACACACACACACACACACACACACACACACACACATACACACACACACATACACACACACACACATACACACACACACATACACACACACACATACACACACACACACATATACACACATACACACACATACACACATACACACACATATATATACACACATATATATACACACACACACACACACACACACACACACACCTCACTTAATGACAAAACATGATGGATAAAAAATTAACAATTATAAATATGGTTTATAATATTTTGACTGGCAATTTCAGTAAAAACAACCAGTGACAAAACTTTCACTGTTATTTCCACCATACATTTGTCAGGATGCAGGCACTTACAGATGTATGTGCAGGGGAGAGCGGGGAACGCAGACTGGCTAACAAATCCAAAACATTAGACGAAATAGAAGTTGAGGGATAGGCATGGGTTAATCGATCGGCAGACAGAGGAATAAGGGCTAGACTAAAGAGTAACGAGAACGAGACAATAACGAGGGTTGAAAACACGATAAGGCAGGCAGAATAAGGCTTGGTATGACAGGTAAGACACTGAACAATACTTCACGTCAAGTGAGTGTGGGAAAGGTGTTTATATAGCGTGGGCTAATTAACCAGGAAATCGGGGAAGTCATGGCCTAATGGTTAGAGAAACAGCTTTGGGACCAAAAGGTTGCTGGTTTGATTCTCCAGACTAGCAGGATTGACTTAAGTGCCCTTGAGCAAGGCACCTAACCCCCAACCGCTCCAGCAAGAGTGGTGGCGTACCTTGTGTCTGATTAGCCAAAGAAAAACTGATGTGATCATCAGTTCGGGCATTGAACCCGACCAACTGAACTGAAAAGAACCAGGAAATTAGTGACAGGTGTAATTAATAGGCAGGCGATAGAGGGCGCTGTGGTTCTTGGGTGTTGTAGTTCAGATTGGCCATGTTTGTAGTCTGACTGGAAGTGGCACTCTCTATCGTGTTACTGACAGAACCCCCCCAAGGAGCTCCCTCCAGGTGCTACATTCTTCCTAGGATGCCCCCTCCTTCTGGGTGAGGGCTTGTCGGGGTGTTGGTTGTGAAATTATTGAGTAAGGAGAGAGTCTAGGTTGTCCTTAGCTCCGACCCAGCTTTGTTCCTCAGGTCCATAGCCCTCCCAATCTACCAGGTACTCGAGCTGACCTTTGCCTAGAGTCTAGGATTTGATTTACCTGGTAGATGGGTTCTCCTTCTGGGCCAGGAGACAGGTGGTTGGGGGTGACCATGTTCTCAGACAGGGGACCCTGGATGGAGGGTTTGAGGCAGGAGACGTGGAAGGTGGGTGTAGCAACCCTTGGATCCCAAAGAGAGTCTCGACTGATGCTCAAGGTGTATTTTATTTTACTTGCAGCAAAGTCAGTCCAACATCACCCATAGCACCGTGAAAACTATATCATGGTATACAAAACAGCAAACAAACAACAAATCACCATACCGTTCTCACAGGTACAACATTTCTTAATTGAGACATCAATATTAAAACAAAGGCATTCACATTTGGTTCCAACACTTGATACAAAGTTACAAAAACTTCAAACAAAACATACCTCACTGCGCTCACCAAGGATGCAACATATAATCATTTCTCTTCTGTTGTAAAACAGGCATCAAAATATCCTTTTCTTTTGCAGTGAAGCTTGAGTGGTGAAGCATGGACGTCAAGCCTTCTTAGCTCAAGCTCAAACAAAGCAGCTTCTTAATTGATCACATCTGGTTACTACCTTTATAAATCTCCCTCTTGTGGAGCTACGGTGTCACTTAAAGGACAAACAGCACCCCAAGTCCACACAAATCCACACACACACACCCACCCACTCAACCTCACAGCCCAACCACCCCAAAGCACAAACAGAAATTCAATCAAATCTCACATTCGTAAACATAAAATACAAATGAAAACACATTTATGTAAGCTTCACTCAAGAAAATAAAACACTTACAAGGACTAGTGTGGTCCTTTACACTCCCACCAATCATGTCATGTTGCCACAAATCACACATGATTCTCAAATTCCAAAGGACCAATCACCACACCAATATGTACAAAAAAATATAAAACATGTTCACAAAATACAGTAAGCTATGTATATTCCAACCATTTGTGTGGTATGTGTTTGTATGTGTATATATGTGTGTACACTCTTTGTAACTATTCACTCTCAAGTAACAGAACCAGCTTTTGTATTGTCTTTCTATGATGGAGGGTCTAGATGGAGAACTAGTTTTAATTGACCTCTGGGCCCCTAGTTGCACTTTGACTCTTCGCACCAAGCCATCACTATCAACAGTCGTTTCCACCACTCGTCCTAACTGCCACTGGTTCCTTGGAAGGGTTTCCTCTTTGACAATGACCACATCATTCACTTTCAGATTACGTCGGGGGACATGCCACTTCTGCCTTATGGAAATATTAGACAGGTACTCCCTTTTCCATCGGCTCCAGAACTGCTCAATCAGATACTGAATCCTGCGCCATCTTTTGGTGCCATATACATCCTCTTTTACAAATTTCCCAGGAGGTGGAAGAGCCAACTTTGATTTCATTAGAATAAGATGGTTAGGTGTTAAAGGCTCAAGAGAGTTAGGGTCATTTATTCCATCTGTGCTCAGAGGGCGGCTATTGACAATAGCCATGGCCTCATAGAACAATGTTCTCAGAGAGGCATCATCAAGCCTACCTGCACTTTGGGCCAATGTAGCATTCAGGACATTTCGAATGGTGCGTATTTGATGCTCCCAAACCCCACCAGCATGGCTTGCTGAGGGAGCGTTGAACACAAATTCACACTGCTTCTCAGCCAGGAAGTTTTCCAGGGCCTGGTTATTGCACTGTTTGAGTGATTCTCTTAATTCCTTCTTGGCACCTATGAAATTTCTGCCTTGATCACTGTGGAGTTGGCGCACAGCTCCTCTTAGACTGATGAAACACCGAAGAGCATTGATGAATGAATCCGTGGACAGGTCTTCCAACATCTCTATATGCACAGCTCGGGAATAAAGACAGGTAAGTATCAAGCCATACCTCTTATGCTCCTTGCGACTTCTTTTAATGATAAATGGGCCAAAACAGTCCATACCACAATTTGTGAATGGAGCAGATTCTTCAACACGTTCTTTGGGCAGCTCAGCCATCCGCTGTTCAACAGGACGCCTCAGCTTCCTGCACGGCACACACTTGTGAATGAGCTTAGAGACCAACTTGCTGCAACCAAGGATCCAGAATCCATTTGCTCTGAGCTCCATTTGAGTTTGACTTCTGCCCTGATGGCATACTTTAGAGTAATAATGTGACAGAATGAGCTGTGTAATGTGACCCTTATTGGGCAAGATAATTGGGTGACTAAACTTCACTGAGAGCTGCATGTTTCAGTCTCCCACCAACACGGAGTATGCCCTCCTTCAAGATTGGATCGAACCTAAAGAGAGGACTGGAACTTGGGAGACTGTGCCCCATTTCAAGTGCTTTGATCTCTTGGCTGAATGACTGCTGTTGGACAAGGCTAATCAAGACTTTGACTACACCTTCACGTTCTTTGACAGTCACCACATCTGAGAAACACTTTTGTACAGAGGTAAGTCTTTTAATTCTTCCCACTACCTTTAGGAGTATTGTCCAGGATGAAATTCTAGACAGGCGCTCGAGCATGTCTGTGCACTTGTTCATCTTTAATGTAAACCCTTGGACAGCCTTCACCTCTGGGTCGCCAACCATGAGATTGTTTGATGCACAGGGTTCAAATTGAAACTCTTCTTTCCACAAGAACTCCGGGCCAGATAGCCAGTTATTTAATGGAATCTCCGATGCTCTAAGCCCCCTAGAGGCGTGATCCGCTGGGTTCTCTGCAGTATCAACATAATGCCATTGGTTTGGGTTAGTATTCTGCCTTATTGACTGAACGCGATTTGCAACGAACACATGAAATCTCCGTGCCTCATTATTGATGTATGCTAGAGTGACTTTAGAATCTGTCCAGAAGAACTCATCAATGTTCATGTTCAATTCTGATTTCAGCAAGACACTCAGTCGAGCTGCAAGCACAGCAGCTGAAAGTTCCAGACGAGGAATACTGATGACCTTTGAAGGAGCAACCCTAGCCTTGGCCATGACAAGGCTGCAGTGGACTTTGTTGTGGTCATTTTTATATCGAAGGTAAGAGCATGCACCATATCCCACAGTACTAGCATCTGAAAAGTGGTGCAGTTCAACACTCACGATCTTGCCAATGTGTGGTGGATAATAACATCTAGAAATTGAAACTTCTCTCAGCCTTTCAAGGCCAGTTTTCCATTCCTCCCACCGTGGGCGCAAATCATCAGGAAGTGGATCATCCCATTGGACACTCCTGCAACACAGCTCCTGAAGAATACACTTTCCACTCAGAATAAATGGGGCCACAAACCCCATAGGGTCATACAAAGAGGCAACTACTGACAGAATGCCACGACGGGTGTCAGGCTTATCCTTCATATTTACATTGAAAGTGAAGTGGTCACTTTGGACTGACCACTGAAGACCCAAAGCGTGTTCCAGCAAGGCAGAATCTTGACTGAGATCCAGGCATTCAACACCTGCTGCCCTCTCAGATGGATCCACACAGCTGAGAACTTCTCTCTCATTTGAATTGAATTTGTGGAGCCTTAAACCCCCTTTTTTGCATAACTGCTGGGCTTCAATGATCAATTCAGAGGCCTCCTTGATTGAGGGAACACTCAACAGCCCATCATCAACATAAAAACTGTTTGTGACAAAGGCAGCTGCGGAAGGATAGTCAGACTCATACTGTTGCGCCAAATACTTCAAACCGAAGTTGGCGCAGCCTGGGGAAGACGCAGCGCCAAAAATATGGACAGCCATCTGGTATTCTTTGGGCTCATGTTCAAGGTCTCCATGCTCCCACCATAGAAACCTCAAATAACTACGGTTCTCAGGTGTAACAAAGAATTGGTGGAACATCCTTTCAATGTCGCAGATGATGGCGACTGCTTCCTTTCTGAAGCGGCAGAGAACTCCCACCAAGGAGTTAATGAGATCTGGGCCAGTCAGTAAGGTGTCATTGAGGGAAATACCATGAAATTTAGCTGAGCAATCGAAGACCACCCTTAGCTTGCCAGGTTTCTTAGGATGGTATACCCCATGATGAGGTATAAACCAAAAGACCTCTTCAACTACTGCCTCTGGAACCGGCTCTGCATCGCCATTGCTGATCACTTCCTCCATAAAGACTTTGTAATGATCATGGAATTGCTGATTGGCTTTTAATTTCCTTTTCAAATGCTGAAGACAAATTATGGCCAGTTTTTTATTATTTGGCAGTAGAGGAGGGCTTTGGCCTTTGAACGGAAGAGGCATCTCTAATGCCGCTTTTCCACTACAAACGCGGCTGAGCCGTGCCGTGCCGAGTCGAGCTGAGCGGGGCTGTTGGAGTTGCATTTCGACTACAACCGCGCTGAACCGTGCTGGCTGGAAGTGGGTGGACACATTGGGTGGAGTTAGCGAAAGTGGGTGGACGTCACGTGATGTCGTTAAGCAGCGCAAACAGTGACATCAGTGACAGTGGCGGAACAAGTCAGAGCCGGGCCGGGGCAAATGACCAGGCCCTTTATTAAAGCTCATCATAACATCATTTTAGGCTACAAAATGTCCGCAACTGCGGTGTTTACCAATTTCAACACTACCGGGTGCAACTATGTTATTTAGTACATCAAGTCCTTCAAACGAACATGTAACTCAAACAAAAAACATTAGGATACTGTACATGGCTCATAATAAAACATCAATAGCCTATACTGCGCACATTATTTGAAGGGCATACGAATGAGCGCTCAGAGGTTGCAACGGTGACAGGAAGAGTCAGAAATAAAAGGAGGGCGGTGCAAACCTCACTGAATGCACTGTGTTTACCAATTTCAACACTACGGGGTGCAACTATGTTATTTTGTACATTAAGTCCTTCAAACGAACATGTAACTCAGAAACAAAAAAACATTAGGCGACATACTGTACATGGCTCATAATAAAACATCAATAGCCTACTGCGCGCATTATTTGAAGGGCATACGACGAGCCTTGCGCTCCGCGAACTCGTGCACGATGCTCTGTATGTCACTGATTCAGTGATCTTTTAAGCGGTAGTCTCACGACCCGGAGAGTAAACAATAAACATGGAGGACATGGAGTCGTTAGTGTTGCTGGTCTTGGTGCTGTGGCTTGTTGTCACCGACAACGCCAACAGATACTGGCAAGAGCGTATAGATGAGGCGAGGCGCATAAGGCTTCAGAAATTCTCGTAATTCGTAATTATTCTTCTTCCGGGTTTGCGGTGTTTACAGATCCCAGCGCGCTCGCGGGGCGTGTGTGGGCATGTGAGGACACGCCTCCTCACCAATCAGTGCACAGGGGAGTGTCTGCTCACGCCCCCAACCTCATTCGGCACGGCTTGGCTCGCTTCAGCCCCACTCCAAAACGGTGCGAGTTTTAGGGGCTAAGCAGGGCTGAAACGAGCTGAGTCGTGCTGGTTTTTGGTAGTCGAAACGCGAGCCGTGTCGGGCTGAAGTGAGCTGAAGCGAGCTGAAAAAGGGTAGTGGAAAAGGGCCATAAATGACCATCTGGTCTCTGTCGTATTGGTTTTACTAAGGTGCTGAATGAAGTGCACATCATCTTGTGAAACAAGTTTGCTTTCAGAATTTCTGTCACTGAAGTCCAACTCCAGAACTCTCAGAATATCTGCAGGAGATGGCACAGCAATCTCCCTCACTAGAACTCTGTACACGAACCTCTGGCTTCCTTGTCTGTCCAGATGTGGATTTGCTGCACCTATGATGCTCCACCCCAGCTCAGTCTTCTGCGCGAATGGCTCATTTTCATGCCCAATGATGACCTCTAAAGGCGCCAGAGCCAAAGGACAATCATAGCCTATCAACAGGCCCACATCACAGTCTTGAAGTGATGGCAACTCGTGTGCCAGATGTTTAAGATGAGACCATTGCAATGCTGTAAATTTAGTTGGTATACAAGATTTGTCAACAGGAATAAAGTCACGTGTATATGCTCGCTGTAACAGAATATGATTGTCATTGTGGAAGCTTCTAACTTGCAGGCCAACCACACTTTGACTGGGAATAACTGTATTTACAGCAGTCATTGTGCTGAGTTTCAATTGCAACGGTTGAGTGACTACATTCAGCTCTCTGGCAAGATCTTCCAGGACAAAGGTTGAATCACTCTGTGTATCAAGAAGAGCATATGTGAGAATTTCTTTTTTAGGTTCATTCACAGATGACAGGTAAACAGGAACAATACTTGAAGTAGCAGATGCCTCTCTAATGACGGCATGGGAGTTAACTTTATGGATATCCTGAGTTACTTGCCCCTCTGTTGAAGTGGAATCTTTCACCGTAGTTTCTCCAGGTTTTCTCCTTCTCTCATCATGCAAACAGGTTGGATGGCGGCGGCCACACACCCCACAGATATGTCTTGTCCTGCAGTCTTATGATATGACCTTTACGCAAACATCCAAAGCAAAGATGATTCTGATGTACAAATGTCTGTTTATCTGCCATGGACTTTGCAGCAAAGACTGGACACTTGGCTACACCATGTGATTCTTCTTTGCAGATGAAGCAAGGCAACCTGGGTCTTGAAAATGATACACGTTCTGAGACCTTTGTATAATCTTTTGATTGGGCACTTGTGCTAAGAGCAGTGGCGGTTCTAGACCAAAATTACTAGGGGGGCCGAGGTGGGGCCAGTGTTTTTTCAGGGGGGCACATAAGGAAAAAACATGGCAATATTTAAGCGTTCAAAATGTTTTGTTTAGTTTATTTAAAACCAAAACAAAATACATTGAGCATAAATACAATGAGATAAACATTCTGTCTCAATAGCCTAAACATAAATTGTGCTCAATAAATCTTAAAACCATGTTTCTCTTTTTTGTAAAATAAGATTTCTATTTTTGCATACAATGAACCTTTTATCTGTCCAATGACACTTTTTAAATTCACAGCATGAATGAATTTTCTTTTTCACAGCATGAGACTTGAATGTACAATCACTATCTTTATCTAAATCACACTGTCATCATCTCACTCTCTCTTTATGTACAGCAGGGGGGAAAAATAGAAAGAAAAAATAAATTCACATACAGTGGTCTCAGAATCACCCTATAGCATTCACAGCAGGCTGAAACACTACAACAAGATTCTGCGATTGTGACTCCTTGAGAAACGATCTACAATTTGAGACTACAAATGCATCAAGGTTCAAAGCCTTGGACCTTCTGGATTCAATGCTGAGCACACCAAGATTGCTTAGACGCTCCTCACTAATGGTGGATCGGAGGTAGGTCTTCACCAGTTTCAAAGTGGAGAAACTCCGCTCACAAGAGGCAGATCTCACTGGGAGTGCCACAGCTATTTTGCATAGTCTAAAGAGCTCAAAAAATACTTCTTTATATGGCTCAGTGAAACGTGTCAACGCTACTGTATCTGATGGCTTTTCAATCAAAAAACTTCGGACGTGACAGCTGTTATCACTCACGTCCGAAGTTTACAATTCGCGCTGCTGCTGGTCTTTCTGCTGCAGGTAACAGTGTGCGTGCAGCGCTTTAAGGAGTCCGTGTAGAACACTCCGTCATGTCAGTTCCGATCTTCGAGCCAGCGCACGTCAAAATTAATAAATCTTATTATCTGTTCAGCACAGGGGCCACAACAGGGGCCAGGAGCAATTTTACAGGGGCACTGGCCCCCTCTGGCCCCCGTTTAAAACCGCCTATGGCTAAGAGCCTTTGCTCTTTTAGATGGCTTCTCTTCTGGGGTTCTAGAATTCAGAAAGAAGGGAGAGGCTATGGGATTACAGGCTAGTCGTGCCTCTTTTAACACAAACTCTGTGAAGTGATTGAAAGCTGGATATTCCCCTGATGTATCAAGCTCTTCTACAGTAATTCTGCTCCATTTGCACACAATCCAATCTGGCAGTTTTTTCAGAAGTTTATGATTTTCCTCACAGTCATTCAGAATGGCCAGTCCTTTAACATGGGGCATTGCTTCTACACAACTTTAAGAAATCTGCAAACTCTCTTAACACAGAAGAATCATTTGAATTAATCTTAGGCCATTTCATAAGTTTGTCTCTGAATGCTTTCTGTACAACAAATGGATTTCCATAGCGTTCCTCTAAAACTGCCCAGGCACCCTCATATGCATCTTCAGAACTCCGGTAGAAGAACCCTTCTACTGCTTTACGTGCATCTCCTGTCAGGTAGCCTTTTAAGTAAAGAATCTTTTCACTGGCAGGAATAGGTTTTCTACCAATTAAGGTTAGAAAAGACATTTTAAAGTCAACAAACTTCAGAGGATCACCAGAGAAGACAGCTGGTTCAGGAACAGGAAGGCAATTTAAACTTAATGAACTTGCAATTGCGTCAGCCAATGTGGTTGTTAAACTATGAGATGGTGTGTGCAACACTGTGGCTCCTACACTCAGGTGTCGATTTGAATTCATAAGTGTAGTGGTTTTAGCAGGGCCTAATTCATGGCACTCCCTCACTTCATTTTCCACTCCACCTTCAAATTTGTCATATATCCGAGCCCGAGCTGCAGCCATCTTAACATCCATATCTGCTTGCATAATTTTCAGCCTTGATTTCTCCTCCTCTAGTTTCAACTCAACTTCAGCTTGCTTTTGCCTCATTTGTACCATCACCTGTGACTCATGAAGTTTCCAATCACTTTCCAACTTAATGAGTTTACTCTGTTGAGCTTGTATCTCCTGCATAGACTTTGCTTGCTCCAATTTGGCTGCAAGATCTGCTTCTGCATCTGCTCGTTTACTGTAAGCCTTAGAATTGGCTACAAACATGTCGTCCAATCCTTCAGTCCCTTCTGAGATGACACTTTCAGTGTTTGTTCCACCAAAGATGGATTTGTATTCATCTCTATTTAAAATCTTTGCTTTTCAACCTCTGCTTTAAAGGTATCACGGGCAACGCCCATTTCCATTCGTTTACTCACTATATCACATTTTTCTGTGGTCAGTGTATTACAAGCATCCATTTTCCGCACAATGTCTTGAGTGTTAGTTGAATTGCGCTGCAGTGGCTCATAATTCTGATGTACACGATCATATCCACTTTGAATATACTCATTTATTTTATCAAGATCCTCCTTTGAACAGAATTGCTTTAGGCTTTTCCTACATTCTTTTGCTATCCCTTTCCAGGATTCATAAGATTTTAAGAATGCCCTTACATGCTTTTTAGCTTGATCTTCACGCATCTGTTTACCTCTGTCAGTGAGTTGCCTTTCACGAGTACCAGAGACTACTTCTTGTGTGCGAGCTGAATTTTCTTCTCCTGCTGGAGGTTCTTCAGAGAGGTCTCTCTCACCAGTGGATTTACCCTTTTCTTCAGTCACTGACATTCTGAACTTAAAACTGTGTGATTGCAGTTATCTTATGTGATAAAACTGAAATGGACTTATTAATTTGTGTTCTATTACACCAATCCCTTTTAAGCATTAAAGGAAAAAAAAAAAAACAATAGTCCCAACACAAATCATTAGGCTACTACTTAAACTGCATTCAATATGGGCCTGAGCTGGCTTGTGTTAACCTCAAAATGTAAACAAGGCTTCTCTTTACCATGTAATTTGAAACACTCAAATAAAAATTTAAAACATTCAAATAAAACCATTAAACATTCACTTTACTTTTCCATTTTAAGCGTTTTAGATAGCCATGTCTTCTCAAGCATTTAACTCAAAACTTCATTCATAACCAAAGTCACTGTACCCATGGATGAAGGACTGTGCCAAGAAGGTTCAGTTCATCTAGAATTGTCTCTTCCTAAAATTCTCTCACCACATCTGCAGTCTCTGTTTAAGATGGTAACACAGGAGGCCTTGTCTTCCGCAATGAAACCGGCAGGAACGACCCAACAGACGACCCAGATGTAGCGCTGAGTTTTCACTGTAGCAACCCTTGGATCCCAAAGAGAGTCTCGACTGATGCTCAAGGTGTATTTTATTTTACTTGCAGCAAAGTCAGTCCAACATCACCCATAGCACCGTGAAAACTATATCATGGTATACAAAACAGCAAACAAACAACAAATCACCATACCGTTCTCACAGGTACAACATTTCTTAATTGAGACATCAATATTAAAACAAAGGCATTCACATTTGGTTCCAACACTTGATACAAAGTTACAAAAACTTCAAACAAAACATACCTCACTGCGCTCACCAAGGATGCAACATATAATCATTTCTCTTCTGTTGTAAAACAGGCGTCAAAATATCCTTTTCTTTTGCAGTGAAGCTTGAGTGGTGAAGCATGGACGTCAAGCCTTCTTAGCTCAAGCTCAAACAAAGCAGCTTCTTAATTGATCACACCTGGTTACTACCTTTATAAATCTCCCTCTTGTGGAGCTACGGTGTCACTTAAAGGACAAACAGCACCCCAAGTCCACACAAATCCACACACACACACAAAACACCCACTCAACCTCACAGCCCAACCACCCCAAAGCACAAACAGAAATTCAATCAAATCTCACATTCGTAAACATAAAATACAAATGAAAACACATTTATGTAAGCTTCACTCAAGAAAATAACAAAACACTTACAAGGACTAGTGTGGTCCTTTACAGTGGGTAAAAGATAACTGAGGTGGGAGCTCAAGTCTATAGGAAACCTTGTTGATGCGCCGGAGCACCTTGTACGGTCCAATGTAGCGTGCCTGTAATTTTCAGCATATGTTGGGTTCCCTAAGGTCCCTGGTGGACACCCATACCCAATCACCAGGAATACTCGGGGTTGTTGCTCCAGTGCTTATCGGCGTATTCCTTGACTTGGCATTAACTGACGAGATGCGTTGGTGAACTTCCTCCTAAATCAACTAGCTACAGGTGAACCACTCTTCCACAGCCTGTACCCATGCTGGAGAGTCATCCCAAGGAAATGGGAGGTTGGTAGCCGAGGATACACTGGAAGGGTGTAAGTTGTGTGGCTGAGTGCTTGAGAGAGTTTTGCGCATATTCGGCCCATAGAATGAATCAGGCCCAGTCCCCTTGGTTTCGCATGCAGAAGATTCTGAGGAAACATCCTATTTCTTGGTTGGCTGTCTCTACCTGGCCATTTGACTGGGGGTGATACCCCAAAGTGAGGCCCACCAATACCCCTAGCTGCTCCATGTATCTGGCCCACAGACAAGAGATGAATTGAGGGCCACGGTCACTGATTATGTCTTCTGGGATGCTAAAGTATCAGAACATGTGCTGGAACAATAATTCAGCGGTCTGAAATGCTGTAGGTAGGCTGGATAACAGGATGAGTCTCAGCGCCTTGGAGAAGCGGTCAGTGATGACCAAAACTGTGGAGTTGCCTTGGGATGGTGGCAGTTGGTGATGAAGTCGATTGCCAGGTGGGACCATGGTCTCTGAGGCACAAGAAGAGGGCATAGTTTGCCAGCCGGAGGAGTTCGAGGGACCTTGGCTTGAGTGCACTCAGTGCATGAAGAGATGAAACGAATGATCTCAGTCAGGTGGGTGCGATGGCTTCTGGGAGGACCAGTGGCAGAAGTGTGTGCCCATGTGATGAGTCTGCTCTTGAGATGATTAGGGACATACAGGTGGCCCGGTGGGCAGTTGACTGGTGGATTCTGTAGTTGTGAGTCCCTTCTCTCCTTGTCAAGGTCCCAGGTGATCGCCTGGACAAAGCATTCAGGTGTCAGGATGGGATGAGGTTCCTGGTCATGAAGAGATGGGCTGAAGATGTGTGATGGCATCAGCCTTGGTGTTTTTGGTGCCAGGACGATAAGATATTGTGAAGTTGAAACAGGTGAAGAACAGTGCCCATCGGACTTGGCGTGGGTTCAGTCTTTGCCTTCTTGAGATACTCAAGGTTTTTATGATCAGTGAAAAAGACGAAGGGGTGTGTGGCCCCCTCCAACCAGTGCCTCCATTTCTCTAAAGCGAGCTTGATGGCCAGTAGATCTCGGTTCCCGACATCATAGTTTCTCTCTGCTAGAGTGAGCTTTTTGGAGAAGAATGCTACTAGATGGAGCTTGGGCCTTTCACTGAAGCACTAGGAGAGAACCCCTCCTACACCAATCTCAGAGGCATCCACTTCGACCGTGAAAGGTCGGGTTGTGTCCGGATACTGAAGGATAGGGGCTGTGGTGAAAGCCATTTTGAGCCTGTCGAAGGCCTTTTCGGCTGTGGGGTTCCAGTGGAGGCGTTTGGGTCCCTTCTTCAGAAGGGAGGCCAGGGGCACCGCGAGGGTGCTGAACCCTCTAATGAAACGACGATAAAAGTTTACGAAGCCTAGGAAACATTGGAACTCCTTCACCAAGGTGAGTACAGGCCAGGATGTGACTGTAGTTACCTTGGAGGGGTCCATGCTGACCCCCTCAGCACTGATGATGTACCCCAGGAAGGAGAGCTTACGCATGTGAAATTTACACTTCTCAGCCTTGACATAGAGATGGTTCTTAGACAGGCGCTTGAGTACTGATTGAACATGGTTAAGATGACTCTCTTCATCAGGAGAGTAGATCAGGATGTCATCGATATAAGCTATGACATACCTCCCCAACATGTCTCACAGCACATCGTTAATGAGACACTCAAACACGCTTGGCGCCGAAGACAGGTCATAAGGCATGACCCGGTACTCAAAATGGCAGGCACTGGTACTGAAGGCGGTCTTCCACTTGTCACCCTCGCGGATGCGGACCAGGTTGTAGGCACTACGTAGGTCAAGCTTGGAGAAGATTGTGGCGCTACGGAGCTGTTTCAATACAGAGGGCACAAGCGGAAATGGATACAGGTATTTCACTGATATCTGATTGAGTCCTTGAAAGTCTATACATGGACAAAGTCCGCCCCCTTTCTTTTCCATGATAAAGAATCCCGCTGACACTGGTGAAGTGGACGGGCATATGTACCCCTGCTTGAGGGCCTCCTGTATGTACTCTTCTATAGAAGCTTATTCATTCTGGGACAAAGGATAAACGTGGCTGCGTGGAGGAGGTTAATGACACAATCGTATGGATGATGTGAGGGTAGGCCGCATGCTTTGTCCTTGCTGAAGACCTCCCCTAGGTCCAGGTAGCACACGGGGATCCCTTCCAGGGAGTCAGGATGAGGACTCTCTACGGAGGTGGAGGAAAGATTTAATTGAGGATGTTGGCGGCAGGTCTGGAAACATGTCAGAGACCACTGGAGATTCTCCTTGGTCTGCCAGGAGATGAGTGGGTCCTGAAGCTGTAGCCACGGATAGCCCAGGATGATGTTGTGATGCTTGGTAGCTGTGACAAGGAGTGAGATTTGTTCAGAGTGAAGATGAGGCCCTCCCCTATGGGGCCTCCATCGATGGACCAGATGCTGAGTGGGCTCTGCAGCAAGTTTGTGGGCAGATTGAACCTCTGGACGACTGAGCTGGCAATGAAGTTTCCCTCTGCCCCGAGTTAATAAATGCAGACAGCACATGGGTAGAGGAAGACAGTTTCAGTAATACTGGAAGCTTGAAAAATCAAGCTCTTAGTGATCTCATGGGACTCACCGAATTAGCCTTGGTCTCCTCGGAACTGTTGCGTGGTGGGCGGACTGAACACTGGATGATAGGGTGACTGGAGCTCCCACAATAGAAGCACAAGCCCTCCTTCTTTCTCCAATCTCGTTCAGAGCGTTTCAGGCAAGCACGAGAAACTTCTATGGGAGAAGGAGAATCAGAGGCCATAGCAGGCCTGGCTTCCTCCCGGAAGGATGGGCGGCTGGATAGCAGATGGTCTAGCCGAATGACGAGATCAATGAAAGCATCCAGAGTGAGATGTTCATAGCAGCATGCTAGTTCACTCAATACTGAGGGGTGAAGTCCTTGGCGAAACACCGCCTTTAATGCTGGCTCATTCCATCCACTGGCAGCTGCAAAAGTCTGGAAATCTAGGGCATAATCAGTAACTCTCCTTGAACCTTGGGTGATGGTGAGTAGGCTCTCGCTAACTTCCCTCCGGTTCGTGATCGAACACACGCTTGAATAACTCCAGAAAGCTGTCATAGGAGGTGGTGTGTTCGCCTCCGCTCCTCCACACAGTGCTGGGCCATTGTAGCACTTTGCCGGTTAAAAGCGAAAGAAATCCGGTGATTTTGCGTTCATCCTTGATGTGTGGGAGCGAAGAGAAGTACATGGAGCACTGAAGCAGAAACCCCCTGCAGCTGAGCGCATCCTCGGCGTACTTCTCAGGGTGTGGCAGTGGGAGTGGGATCTGCTTTAATATCAACAGATCTTCATTTAAGGTACGTGAATCTTTTCATCATGGCACACCTTCAGCTTGCTCAGTGTGCTGAGTGCAGGATGTTTAGTCATTCTTCCTCCGTCACTAGCGATAGCTTTATTAGCTTTATTTGTGATAAGTGCAGATTAGTTAGCTCTCTGACGGAGAAGATTTCAGTGCTAGAAGCGCATGTCCAGGCTTTAGAGCAGGTTAGTGAGCGTGAGAACAGTGTAGTTTCTGTAGGGGAAAGTCTGGATGCCCTAGGTGGAGTTAGTAATCCCCCAACTCCGGCATTAGAGCCCTTACAGCGGGGCGAATGGGTGATGGCTCGGCGGCATAAGCGTAGAGCCAAAGCTATCGCTGAGGCTCGCTCACGGGAGCACCACTCCTCTCCACATCACGTGCCGAACAGGTTTGCTCTCCTTAGTGATGCACCCACTGAGAAACCTGAAAGAGCTCTGGTTATAGGGGACTCTATCATACAGCATGTGAAATTAGCTCAGCCTTTAGGGGCACCAGCAGCTTTAGTCAGGTGTATACCGGGAGCCAGGGTGCCAGACATAGCAGGTAATCTTAGGGTCCTAGGCAAGCACAGGTTCTCAAAGATAGTTATCCATGCAGGAGCTAATGATATACGCCTTTGTCAGTCTGAGGTTACTAAGAGTAACTTTGTAGAGGTGTTTAAATTAGCGAAGGCGATGTCCGATGCTGTAGTATGCTCTGGCCCCATCCCAATGCGGCGTGGCATTGGGTTAAATGTAGCTTACAGCAGGTTATGGTCGCTGAACTGCTGGCTGTCCAGGTGGTGCTCTGAAAACAGTGTGGGCTTTATAGATAATTGGGCTAATTTTGAGGGCACTGCTGGCCTGTTAGGGCGGGACGGTATCCATCCCACTCGGGAAGGTGCTGCTCTCATTTCCTGCAGCATAGGTCATAGTCTCAGAACAGGCCTAGTTAATTTCTGACAATCCAGAGCCACGGCCAGGGAGCAGACAAACAGGCTAAACCGACTGTCTGCTAGCTGCATAGAGTCGTCACTCAGGGTCCACTACATCGAGACTGTGTCTGTTCCCCGAGCTCAACAAAAAGGTAGAAATTTTCAGAGAGTTTGTTCCAGTAACCTAGTCAATATAAAATTAGATCATACTGACTGTACAGCTGCTGCCAGCACCTTTGATCTAAAGGTGGGGCTATTAAATATTAGATCTCTTACATCTAAAGCGCTAATAGTTAATGAACTCATTACTGATCAGGAGTTTAATGTACTGTGTTTAACAGAAACATGGATTAAGCCAAATGAATATATAGCATTAAATGAAGCGAGTCCTCCTGGATACAGTTATATACACCAGCCTCGTCTAACTGGCAGAGGAGGAGGCGTCGCGGTTATTTATAACGATTATCTAGGTGTAACACAAAAACCTGGTTATAAATTTAATACATTTGAAGTTCTTCATACTCATATAATGTATGTAGCCTCCAAAAATAAGTCTACCCAGTTAATTCCATTGCTTATTATTTACAGGCCCCCGGGGCCATATTCTGAGTTTCTTTCTGAATTTGCAGATTTTATCTCAGATCTGGTTATTTCCTTAGACAAAGCTTTAGTTGTCGGAGATTTTAATATTCACTTTGATAACCCAGAAGACCCTTTAAAAACAGCGTTTGTGTCCATCTTAGATTCAGTCGAGATTAAGCAGAATGTCATAGGACCGACCCATAATGGTGGTCACACCCTTGATCTAATACTAACATTCAGATTAAACGTAGACAATATAGTCATACTTCCACAATCTGAAGTTATCTCAGATCATTGTCTCATCTCATTCAAACTATGTCTGAGTAATAATATATGCACCTCACCACGCTACTGTATTAAACGTACTTTCACGTCAACTACTGCACAGAGCTTTATAAATGATCTCCCAGAGCTGTCAACTTTGATTGGGTCACTGTCAGCCCCTGCAGAACTTGATCAGGCAACTGAATGCTTAGAGTCAACATTCCGCCATACTTTAGATAATGTAGCTCCTCTAAAAAGGAAAATGGTCAGAGACAAAAAAATTAACACCCTGGTATAATGATGACACTCGCACATTAAAACAGACCACTCGAAAATTGGAACGTAAATGGCGTCAAACAAAATTGGTAGTGTTCAAATTAGATTGGAAGGAGAGCTTCCTGAAGTATAGAAAAGCTCTTAGTGCTGCGAGAGCAACATATTTCTCCTCCCTAATAGAAGATAACAAAAATAATCCTAGATTCCTATTTAATACTGTAGCAAAATTAACCAGGAATAAGTCCACTGTCAACACATGCACACCTGCAGTATGTAGTAGCAACGACTTCATGAATTTTTTTAATGACAAAATTGAGAATATCTGACAAAAAATTCAAACTACTAATTTAAGGTTAGACAATGAAAGTGACCTTGTAGTTAACAATATAACTGTATCAGATCATCAGTTAGAATGTTTTACTCCCCTAAAAGAAACTGAATTACTTTCATTAATCTCTACATCAAAAGCCTTAACTTGCGTACTAGATCCCTTACCTACACATCTATTCAAACAGATAATGCCTGGAGTAATTGAACCGCTTCTAAAAATAATAAATTCTTCTCTTATGATTGGCTATGTACCCAAATCCTTTAAACTAGCAGTTATCAAACCCCTGATTAAAAAACCTGACCTTGATCCCTGTCAGCTGTCCAATTATCGGCCAATATCAAACCTCCCCTTTATCTCCAAGATCCTTGAAAAAGCTGTGGCACAGCAGTTATGCTCATATTTACATAGGAATCACATCCATGAAATGTATCAGTCAGGATTTAGACCTCATCATAGCACAGAGACAGCACTGGTTAAAGTAGTAAACGACCTACTGTTGGCGTCTGATCAGGGCTGTGTCTCGCTACTTGTGTTGCTTGACCTTAGTGCAGCATTTGATACCATTGATCATTCCATTCTTCTGGATAGACTAGAAAATGTTGTGGGAGTTAAGGGAATGGCCCTCTCCTGGCTCAGGTCTTATCTAACTGATCGTTATCAGTATGTTGATATAAATGGTGATATTTCTAGACGTACCGAGGTAAAGTTTGGTGTTCCACAAGGTTCTGTCTTGGGTCAACTGCTTTTTTCTCTATATATGTTACCTCTGGGCGATATTATTCGTAAACATTGTATTAGTTTCCACTGTTATGCTGATGACACACAGTTGTATGTCTCTGCAAAACCTGATGAGAGACACCAGCTTAATAGAATTGAGGAATGTGTTAAGGACATTAGACACTGGATGCTTATTAATTTCCTTCTGCTTAACTCTGACAAGACTGAAGTACTTGTGCTAGGACCACATACAGCTAGAAGTAAGTTTTCTGATTACACAGTGACTCTGGATGGCCTTTCTGTTTCTTCACGTGCAACAGTAAAAGACCTCCGAGTGATTATTGACCCCAGTCTTTCATTCGAAACTCACATTGATAACATCACCCGGATAGCTTTCTTTCATCTCAGAAATATTGCTAAGATAAGAAATTTAATGTCATTGCATGATGCAGAAAAACTAGTCCATGCTTTCGTTACCTCCAGGTTGGATTATTGTAATGCCTTACTGTCTGGATGTTCCAATAAGTGCATAAATAAGCTCCAGTTAGTTCAAAATGCAGCAGCAAGAGTCCTTACTAGAACTAGAAAATATGACCACATCACGCCTGTCTTATCCACACTGCATTGGCTCCCAGTCAAATTTCGTATTGATTATAAAATACTACTATTGACCTTTAAAGCACTAAATGGTCTCGCACCACAGTACCTGAGTGAACTTCTGCTCCTCTATGACCCGCCATGCCTACTTAGATCAAAAGGTGCAGGCTATCTGCTGGTACCTCGTATAGTGAAGGCTACATCAGGGGGCAGAGCCTTATCTTACAAAGCCCCACAGTTATGGAACAGCCTTCCAAGTAATGTTCGGGAATCAGACACAGTCTCAGCATTTAAGTCTAGGCTGAAAACATATCTGTTTAGTCAAGCCTTTTGTTAATGGTGTTTATGAGGTAAAGGAGTAGATCTGGAGAGTCCTCAGACATAGAGTGTTTTGGTAAACTGGGATGTATGGATGCTGTCAGTCCCCACTCGCTTGCTCGCTCGAGTTTGTTGATGGTGTAGTGGCTGGCTGCTTTATGTCCCGGGGCTCCCTCATGCCTGTGTTACCTTCTGGCTCTCTCCTTTTAGTTATGCTGTCATAGTTAGTTGCTGGAGTCCCTGCTTGTACTCGGTGCAATATGTATACTGCTCCTACTTATTCAGGTGACATTGGGCATACCTAACAACCTGTGTTTTCTTTCCCTCCCCCCCACCCCAAATCTGTCCCTCTGAGTTACATGGAGTCAACAGGAAATCTTTTGGTGGAGAGGGTGGAGACCTCGACTGGCTATCGTAGCCTGCAGGGAATCGGCCGTCAGACATTCTGTCGCATGTCCCAGACCCGGTGAAATGTAACTGAATTGTCTTGGCCAGCCCTAAGGGTCCCATCTGCATCTCATCATTGCTGAGGAGTGTGCTCCCATCACCCAATCAAGCATCCAGCCAGAGCAGGTCATGATAAATTTTTTACCATATTAACATGCCATTGTTGTGTGTTATGCCTGATGTAAAGACTCTCGTCTCTGCGAGCCTACCACACAGATTTAATACTTGTCATTTTTAGGGCATACCTAACAACCTGTGTTTTCTTTCTCTCCCCCCCCCCCCCCCCCCCCCCCCAATCTGTCCCTCTGAGTTACATGTTGATCCTGGGATTGAGATGCTGGCCTCTTCTGCCCCTCGGACCTGCTTGATCCATCCTGGTGCCCTGTGTCTGGTCGGAGTTTTATCGCACCGCTCCTGTGAAGGACGGCCCCATGAGGACAGTTGAGGGCTATACCTGTTAAAACTGTTAATATTATAGTCAGGCTGTCTGTTGTTGCCCAAATGAGGATGGGTTCCCTTTTGAGTCTGGTTCCTCTCGAGGTTTCTTCCTCATGTCGTCTGAGGGAGTTTTTCCTTGCCACCGTCGCCACAGGCTTGCTCATTGGGGATAGATTAGGGATAAAGTTAGCTCATGTTTTAAGTCGTTCAAATTCTGTAAAGCTGCTTTGCGACAATGTTTATTGTTAAAAGCGCTATACAAATAAACTTGATTTGATTTGATTTGAGTGCGGGACTCGGAGGAGCTTTGGGGTGCGTTAGGAGGGCCTGTGGCATCAAAAGCAGCGAGCTGAGCCATCTCGGTGTTGAGATCGGCGAGCATGTGCTGATGTTCTCCTAAGAGGTGCCCCTGTGTGATCAAAGCAGTCTGCCATATGCGGCAAAGTATCCTGTCAGGATGCAGGCATTTACGGATGTATGTGCAGGGGAGAGTAGGGAACACAGACTGGCTAACAAATCCAAAACGCTAGACAAAACAGAAGTCGAGGGACAGGCAGGGGTCAATCGATCGGCAGACAGAGTAATGAGGGTTAGACTAAAAAGTAACGAGACGAGACAATAATGAGGGTCGAGAACACGATAAGGCAGGCAGAATAACAAGGCTTGGTATGACAGGTAAGACACTGAACGACACTTCACGTCAAGTATATGTGGGAGAGGTGTTTATATAGCATGGGGTGATTAACCAGGAAATAAGTGACAGGTGTAATTAATAGGCAGGCGATAGAGGGCGCTGTGGTTCTTGGGTGTTGTAGTTCAGATTGGCCATGTTTGTAGTCTGACTGGAAGTGGCGCTCTCTATTGCGTTACTGACAACATTGTCATTTACATCATGGCACATGTTTTAAGGGGAAAAAACCTGCAAATTATGTACATTTAAACTGCTTTCCAAATGTATCATTTTTCATTCGTGATAGAAAATATGTAAGTGACTTTCAAAATAACTATAGACCTGCAAAAAATGAATTTCTGATGATGGAAAATACAACTCATGGCATTTTGCAATGATGAGTAATAATAAATTTAGTTCATGAGGTCATAGGATTTGTTATGTGGTATGATTAGGTAGTCATAGGCAGAGCAATTGAAACATAATCAAACATAATGAGTAATGCTCTACTGTTTCCAAATAATGCACATAAATTGGGATGTGGTGGAAATGACATTTTTTATGATGCTTGAGAAAAATGGGAAAAAATAATAATATTCCTCAGTCATGCAAATGTGCCCATTATCATACTTTGTTACAAGGCAAATTAATGAAACTACGAAGAATATTAAAAGTGTGTTTTGAAAGTATTAATTTCTTAAAAGTTGAACAGACCAAAAGTGGCTGGAGTCGAAGAAACGCCCTTGTGTACTAAAGTTGGAAACAAGCACAAACAAAGGCAAAGCTGTTGCATTTTCTAATACATAAAACACACAATTGAATATGAAGTGCATTCAAGAATCTTCAGATTTTCAGCTACAGAAGCATATTGCTGCCACACCGGAAAAAAATGAATATCATGTAATAACATGAAAAGTTCATTGTTATAACAATATATTTTCCATGTTATAACAATATATTTTCACATTATTAGGTGAAATGTTTCATGTTATAATGTGATAACTTTAAACTCATGTTTGAATCTATGGTGTGAATGAGGTGTATGGGGAATAAACCGAGTAATATGGAAAATCAACTGGGTAATATAGGAAATAAACTGGGTAATGTGGCTCCATCCATCCATTATCTGTAGCCGCTTATCCTGTCCTACAGGGTCGCAGACAAGCTGGAGCCTATCCCAGCTGACTATGGGCGAGAGGCGGGGTACACCCTGGACAAGTCGCCAGGTTATCGCAGGGCTAACACATAGACAACTATTCACATTCACACCTACGGTCAATTTAGAGCCACCAATTAGCCTAATCTGCATGCCTTTGGAAAACCGGAGCAAACCCACGCGGACATGGGGAGAGCATGCAAACTCCACACAGAAAGGCCCTTGCCGGCTGCTGGGATCAAACCCAGGACCTTCTTGCTGTGAGGCAACAGTGCTAACCACTACACCACCGTGCCACCCCGGTAATGTGGCTCATTTACATGATTTAATTAAGTTCTATTTTATGCTTGGCTTGAACTGCGGTAAAGTTGGAAATATATTCACAGGTTCAAACTTCCTGGATCGATAACTCTTAAGCAAAACATTGTTAAAACACAATACATGCCTCTTTCCTAGTGTACCAAGGTAGACAATGAGCTACAACCTAATTTTAATCAAAATGAGTCGTTCTCCAAGTTGGACTAATCACACTGGGGTGGGTTTCCCGAAAGCTACTTAAGGCTAAGAGCATCTTTAACTGCCTTTTAAGCTCCATCGTTAAGCTAACGTGGTTTTTCCGAACAGTGTCATAGCCAAAGTAGTACTTAGGCTACGTTTACATTAGACCGTATCTGTCTCGTTTTCTTCGCGGATGCACTGTCCGTTTACATTAAACCGCCTGGAAACGCCGGGAAACGGGAATCCGCCAGCGTCCACGTATTCAATCCAGATCGTGTCAGCTCTGGTGCTGTGTAAACATTCAGAATATGCGGATACGCTGTGCTGAGCTCTAGCTGGCGTCTCATTGGACAACGTCACTGTGACATCCACCTTCCTGATTCGCTGGCGTTGGTCATGTGATGCGACTGCTGAAAAACGGCGTGGACTTCTGCCTTGTATCACCTTTCATTAAAGAGTATAAAAGTATGAAAATACTGCAAATACTGATGCAAATACTGCCCATTGTGTAGTTATGATTATCTTTAGGCTTGCCATCCTTCCACTTGCAAGTGGTAAGTGATATGCGCTGGGATCACACACACAGCGGCTCAGTCCCAAATCACTGGTTGTGCACTTCACTCGCGCGCTCTGTGAGCTGCGCAAGGCCAGAGTGCGCACCCTCCAGAGGGCACTTGCTGTTCAGGGCGGAGTGATTTGGAGCGCAGGATGCCTGCGGAGCCGAGCGTATCCGTGTATTGGTATTGCTGTGTGCACGCAAATCGTGTATTGGTGTTGCTGTATGCACACTAATCGTTTTAAAAACGTTAATCTGATGATCCGCTGATACGGTCTAATGTAAACATGGGCTTAGTTCGCTCTTAACTTAAGATGGACCTCGACCACGCTTTCACAGCAAAGAGTGTCTCCTCACAGCCGAATGCACATGCGCCTCTGAGGGACTCTCACAATCAGTGAGTGGAAACTGGTGTTGAATCTGCTGCCGGTGTTCAATAATTTTTCTTGTACATTGTAAGTACATCGAATTAATTATGAAATAAAAGTATGCAAAACATTATGAATATATTTCAATATGTTACGGAATAACGTATGTATATCGTAATGTCACACTGATATCACTACATTTTAGTCAAAGTCAAGTCCATCAGACAAGTGATTATCTCATTTAGTGTCATAAATGAGACAAATTTCTGCAATTCTAACATTGTGTGTGTGTGCGTGCGTGTGTAAGAGAGAGAGAGAGAGAGAGAGAGAGAGAGAGAATTAGGTTTTGATCTGTGTGTACCGAAGGAGGTTGAACTAACAAAGTATGATCTAGGAATGTAGAGCTCTGCCACCTAAAAGATTCTGCCTCAAGGACATCTGGGAGATTCTGCCCAAAACAGTCACTCAGTACGTTTACATGCACATCCAAATCGAGCTGCTGTCGGTAATCGAGCAAAGGGTCCCAGCAGGGGTGCCAGAGAAATCCAATCCTACATGCACACAAGGAAATCGAGCTATTGTGTGAGGTTATATTGTGCACCCAAGCCACAGGTGGCGCTACACGCCCCATCGTGTTGGCACACTTCCGGTTGTCGTCATGGAGAAGAGCTATTCAAGAGTGTAAACAAAGTTATCAGTTCCGTGTTCTCCATCGCGCGTTTTTCTCCCGTCCATGAATTTTAATATATTCAACTCCTTAAGCTGAATGAGCATGAACTCTGTCTCCTCATTGCTCCAGAAGTGCACGTTTCTGCTTGCCATTTTCTCTTCTTCGTTTGTTCCTCTTGACCTCTTCTGCTGCTCGCTACTACTGTTGTCATGCCGACCGAGGCTGTCGTGTTTCCCGCTTGTGGTCTCGTCACTCGTCACTTCCGGAAGGGGCAGTGCTGAAGAAAGTAGCTCGACTACGTAGCTCGATAGGGTATACATGCACTAAGTAGCTCGGCAAAAATCGCATAATCTAGGTCGTGTAGCTCGATTACGAGAAATCAAGTTCGGTTCAATTTCAGCCTAGCTGTTTCCATGCCATTTAGAACTTCGATTTCAGTTGAGCAACGGCAGAAATTCGATTTTCTCTATGTGCATGTAAACGCACTGACTGATGCATTTTACACACACACACATACATTTTATATATATATAGTTTTACAGTTGTGCTTGAAAGTTTGTGAACCCTTTAGAATTTTCTGTATTTCTGCATAAATATGACCTAAAACATCAGATTTTCACACAAGTCCTAAAAGTAGACAAAGAGAACCCAGTTAAACAAATCAGACAAAAATATTATACTTGGTCATTTATTTATTTATTGAGGAAAATGATCCAATATTACATATCTGTGAGTGGCAAAAGTATGTGAACCTTTGCTTTCAGTATCTGGTGTGACCCCCTTGTACAGCAATAACTGCAACTAAACGTTTCCGGTAACTGTTGATCAGTCCTGCACACCGGCTTGGAGGAATTTTAGCCCGTTCCTCCGTACAGAACAGCTTCAACTCTGGGATGTTGGTGGGTTTCCTCACATGAACTGCTCGCTTCAGGTCCTTCCACAACATTTCGATTAGATTAAGGTCAGGACTTTGACTTGGCCATTCCAAAACATTAACTTTATTCTTCTTTAACCATTCTTTGGTAGAACGACTTGTGTGTTTAGGGTCGTCGTCTTGCTGCATGACCCACCTTCTCTTGAGATTCAGTTCATGGACAGATGTCCTGACATTTTCCTTTAGAATTCGTTGGTGTAATTCAGAATTCATTGTTCCATCAATGACGGCAAGCTGTCCTGGCCTAGATGCAGCAAAACAGGCCCAAACCATGGTACTACCACCACCATGTTTCACAGATGGGATAAGGTTCTTATTCTGGAATGCAGTGTTTTCCTTTCTCCAAACATAACGCTTCTCATTTAAACCAAAAAGTTCTATTTTGGTCTCATCCGTCCATAAAACATTTTTCCAATAGCCTTCTGGCTTGTCCATGTGATCTTTAGCAAACTGCAGACGAGCAGCAATGTTCTTTTTGGAAAGCAGTGGCTTTCTCCTTGCAACCCTGCCATACACACCATTGTTGTTCAGTGTTCTCCTGATGGTGGACTCATGAACATTAACATTAGCCAATGTGAGAGAGGTCTTCAGTTGCTTAGAAGTTACCCTGGGGTCCTTTGTGACCTCGCCGACTATTACACGCCTTGCTCTTGAAGTGATTTGTTGATCGACCACTCCTGAGGAGGGTAACAATGGTCTTGAATTTCCTCCATTTCTACACAGTCTGTGTGACTGTGGATTGGTGGAGTCCAAACTCTTTAGAGATGGTTTTGTAACCTTTTCCAGCCTGATGAGCATCAACAACGCTTTTTTTGGGGTCCTCAGAAATCTCCTTTGTTCGTGCCATGATACACTTCCACAAACATGTGTTGTGAAGGTCAGACTTTGATAGATCCCTGTTCTTTAAATAAAACAGGGCGCCCACTCACACCTGATTGTCATCCCACTGATTGAAAACACCTGACTCTAATTTCACCTTCAAATTAACTGCTAATCCTAGAGGTTCACATACTTTTGCCACTCACAGATATATGTAATATTGGATCATTTTCCTCAATAAATAAATGACCAAGTATAAACTTTCAAGCACCACTGTATAAAGGGAGACATTGCCAACTTGGTATTGTGGACATAATTCTCCACGTTACTGAATTCATTCCCCACATTACCCAGTTTATTCTCCACGTTACCCAATTCATTCTCCACATTACCCAATTTATTCCCCACATTACCCTGTTTATCTCCATATTACCCAGTTTATTCTCCATGTTACCCAGTTTATTCCCCATGTTACCCAATTTATTCCCCACGTTCCCCAGTTTATTCCCCATGTTACCCAGTTTTTTCCTCACTTTACCGTTTCTTCTCCACGTTACCCAGTTCATTCCCCATGTTGCCCAGTTTGTTCAGAATCAGAATCAAGTTTATTGTCAAGTACATTCTGACATACAAGGAATTTAACAAAGACAAAAAGTAAAAAGTAGCTATGTACATAGAATAAGAAATAGAAGAATCTGAAATATACAAATTGAAAAAGTGGACATATTTAAGCAGTATGTGCATGAGTTGTTGGAGTCCAAGCTGTACAGTGTGTCCGGAATGTGCAAAATATAGGTCACATGGTAATGATGAAGATGGCGAAAAGACATAAGAGTGCATGAAAGGAAAAGAACATGTGTAGTGGGCAAGTCAATAACCAAGCTGTACAGTGTGAGCTGGAATGTGCAATCAAGGTTTGCAGAATGAGGATGTATGACATGACCTTGAAATGTGCAAAAATACAGTTCAGAGACAAAGTGCATTCGTGTTATAGGTTAGAAGTGTGAGGTTAGAGTCAGTGGGGGTCTCTGACCTTATTCATGAGGCCAGCTGCAGTGGGGAAAAAGCTGGCCTTATAGTGAGGTTTTGATTCTAATGGACTGCAACCTCCTACCAGAAGGGAGTGGTTCAAAAAGTTTGTGTCCGGGGTGAGACGAGTCAGCCACAATCCTTTCTGCTCTCCTCAGGATCCTGGACTGGTACAGGTCCTGAAGAGACGGAATGTTGCAGCCAATCGTCCTCTCACCAGAGCGAATGATGCGCTGCAGTCTGCTCTTGGCCCTGGCAGCAGTGTACCAGTGATGGAGGAGGTGAGGATGGACTCACTGATGGTGGTGTAGAAGTGCAGCATCACTGTCTTTGGCAGATCGAACTTCTTTAACTGCCGCAGGAAGTACATCCTCTGCTGTGCTTTCTTAGTGAAAGAGCAGGTATACGTCTCCCACTTAAGGTCCTGGGTGATTATAGTGCCCAGGAAGTGGAAATACTTTACAGAGGTTACTGGGGAGTCAAACAGGGTGATGGAGGAGGGTGTGCCAGAGCTCCTCTTGAAGTCTACAACCATCTCCACTGTCTTGAGAGCACTGAGCTCGAAGTTGTTCTGCCTGCACCAGGACACCAGATGGTCGATCTCCCACCTATAGAGATCTTGCAATCACGTGACTGGAAAGTTAACAGCCGCCATCTTGTCGGCAAACAACACAGCTGAATACCGCTGCACTCATGTACAGAATGGATCAATTTCAACCGACGGATTACACGGCTCATTTTTCTAATGAACAGATAACTAGATATATGTCTAAAATAAACGATCTACAGATTAGTGACCCTTATGGCTTACCGGACGTAGTTTTCACGACCGTGTCAGTGGATATTGAACTGCCGGAGGTGGAATACCCGGACGTGTATAATTACCTCATCAACTTTCCCTTGCTGTTCAGTGGTGAAGCACTGCGTGCTTATAAATCTTTGGACAGTTATCTCTACAGAAATTCAGGATTTGTCAGCCCCCCTAAGATGTGGCATCTTGTAAAGAAGAAAATAACAATCCTCATTGGACGGGTAAGTCACTTAAGTATTGAGCACTAGAACTGATGCTAGATACGGTATATCAGTAGTATCTAGCATAGCACTGACCAGCCGATTATGGTTGAATCATACATGGCATATATATTTATTTATAAATCCTTATAAGGATTTATCCTTATATTTATAAGGATTTACTACTAAGACAGTGGTAAATTCTTATAAGTTCTTTACTGTTTTTTTTCGTACCACACCGCTAAAGACCCAATCCACCCCGCCCCAACCCTTTTCTCAGGCTCCCACTTCCCAGAAATTTTTATTAGAGCAAGTCATAAACTTATGCTGCAAATAACCACATGGATATACTGAAATAAATACATGATGAACCTGAGATGAAATGGTCACTGCACAGGCGCCAGTGATCGTTCCTTCCAGTCGGTACCCATGCCTTGTTCTTGTTGTTTGGATCAGCCCGGCCGATAGCAGCAATCCATTTTGCGTGCCTGTCAGGGTCCCGTGGCAGCCTATGAAACTAGCTTCCCGTTTTCTGACCTCTCCTGTTGTGGCATTTATATGCCATGCAAGTCTCCGGCATTGTGGCACGGTAATATTTGAATATTTCGGCGAAAAATAATGAAAGTCAGTGTCGGAAAGACAGCGGAAATATGGCGTTTAACCGACAAGATGGCGTTTGTCTACAATCTGGAGCGGATGTGATGTCACATGCAAGTGCTCCATAGGCAGACTCATCATTCTCCACATTACCCAGTTTATTCCCAACACACCTCATTCAAACCATAGACTCAAACGAGTTTAAAATTATCAGGTAATAACGTGAAAAAATAACTTGTTATAACAATAAACTTCAAGTTATTACGTGATACTGATGGGTTTTTTTTTCTGATATGGCAGCAATCTTGCTAATATACACTACTGTTCAAAAGTTTGGGGTCACTTTGAAATTTCCTTATTTTTGAAAGAAAAGCACTGTTCTTTTCAATGAAGATCACTTTAAACTAATCAGAAATACACTCTATACATTGCTAATGTGGTAAATGACTATTCTAGCTAAATTCTACTAAATGTCTGGTTTTTGGTGCAATATCTACATAGGTGTATAGAGGCCCATTTCCAGCAACTATCACTCCAGTGTTCTAATGGTACAATGTGTTTGCTCATTGCCTCAGAAGGCTAATGGATGATTAGAAAACCCTTGTACAATCATGTTAGCACAGCTGAAAACAGTTTAGCTCTTTAGAGAAGCTATAAAACTGACCTTCCTTTGAGCAGATTGAGTTTCTGGAGCATCACATTTGTGGGGTCGATTAAATGCTCAAAATGGCCAGAAAAATGTCTTGACTATATTTTCTATTCATTTTACAACTTACGGTGGTAAATAAAAGTGTGACTTTTCATGGAAAACACAAACTTGTCTGGGTGACCCCAAACTTTTGAACGGTAGTGTACAAGTCATCATATCTCAGATGTCGGTGACGTGGAGAGTAGATGCTATCAAAGCTACACTGACCTAACATGACACGCATTCTTTTACAGAATCTGAATTCCGGTGTTCTGATAAACTGTCCTACACGGCAGTGCGTCCGACAAAGCCCCACTGCGCATGCGCAGAGCACAAAACGTCATTTCTTGGCATCTGAACAGATTTTGTCCTACATCAGCTGTGCTATAAACAGTGCAGAATAAACGGTGCAGATTAATGGCGTGCATTCAATCTTTACTACTTAATCTAACATAATGCTGATTTCTAACCATTGCGTGAGTCTTGCAATACATCTGAAATATCTCATTTATTCATTTATTAATGTAGAAGCCAGTGGCGTGCACAGACATTTTGGGGGGCAAGTGCTCTGGGGGGAAAAAAGGGCACTTTTTTGCGCATGTGGAACACCTTATTATAAAAGTCTGAGATTTAAGTCTTGTGTCTGAGAAAGTCTGAGATTGAGTCTTGTGTTCATAATCATATCAAAGTTTTGGGTATTTTTCTGTAGTTCCATCTTTAAAAAGTCTGAAAGTCTGATCTTCCCATCACTGACTTGAGTCTCAAGACTGTGTTTATTCACAGATTTCCGTGAGATCATCTTAAAATTTGTAACGAAATATACACATTCAATGGGCTCAACGGAGCTCTCCTTTATTTGCATAACGGCATGCATACTAGCATAACGTGATATTCTTAATCATGTTATAAAAACAGGTCGGAATTGATGGAGAGTGGGGTTGCCTCAATGGTTTAGGCTACATTTAAAATGTTGTTCAGTTTGTTTCTCCATATGGAAAGGGAGCAAATAAGCTGGCAAAGGCTGCCATGTGCAGTTGTTTCTGTATGCGACGGGCTTCTTCACGACAAAATAATTACAGCTTGGGCTTAGAGGGCAAACAAGACATTTTCACTTGATTCATGTGTTACCTGGCTGGTGGGGCAGGGGAAGAGCTGACTGACTGCCCGATGTGTTGTCTGCGCTACGACAAGGCCGTGGCTTCCAGGACGCTATGCTGCTGCAACCTCACATTGAATGCACTGCACGCTTGTTCACGTGACAGAGCAAGAGAGACAGAGGTCCGGTGTGTGTGTGGAGGGGGCACACATCGGGACATTATTTTCACACACGCTTTTAATGCCGCGGCTTTTCTAAAAGATCATGTCGACATTGGCCTCAGTAAACTGTAAAAAAAAAAAAATTCAAAAGGGCACTTTTTTGGACAGAGGGCAGAGGGGCAGGTGCTTGAGCACCACCTCGTGTCTATCTGTGCACGCCACTGGTAGAAGCATATTCTGATGGGGTCATATGAGTTGTGAGAACGTCCTGCGGCGTCATTTGAATTGTAATAACGTCCTACACTTATTTTAATAGAGCAAATGGTACTTGTGAATAGTGACCAAAAAAACCCTATTAATTCTACATATTCTGACAGGGTCAATTGAAGAGTCAGAGCGTCCTAGATTCATATGAATGTAAAAGCATATTCTGACGGAGTCGTTTGAATTGTCAGAGTCAGAACGTCCTGCATTCATATGAATTCTGACAGGGTTGGTGGACGTTGTATCAGTGAAGCATGCTCTTTGCAGAGGGAAAAACCGTGAACTATGACTAAAAGTTAAAGTTGAATCACACTAGGATTTCCTGCAATGTAGGACTGCTCGACAGACATGTCTGACATCCCCTCCTACCGTAGAACGCTTCGCGGATGTAGGACCGTTTATCAGAACACCGGTCCGTTCCAATATGGCGGACGTTATGACGTATGTTCGCAAACTGCTGTTTTCCTGTGCGCTTGACAAGCACGTGGTAAATAAGCACTTCCCCTTCCGACCAGAAGTACGGAGCAGACATCGGTGAGTGTTTTTTACTGTTTAGATATTTTACACTTGTAGTGTTTGTTTAATAAGCCTGAATATTGTGATTCTAAACAACAGCGAAGGCTGCTGAGGGACGGACGCGATTGTTTGTAGCTGGCCTAGCTACAGGAAGATAACTAGGTGAAAGATTACACAGAGCTGGTCACTTATTAGTTCTGACTCGATACAGAAACAAAAATATGCGCAACTTGATTTAAAACGACCCTGGTTTTTAAACGGCTCCGTCTGCGTGGCTAATCTTTGTGATGCAGCTTGCTTCCCAGTTCTGCTAAACCAGCCGGCTGTGTTCCAAATGCATCACAGGATGATTATTTACTGAGTGCACTAGCACTGAGTTTACTGACGGTCGCTTTGTCATCACTCGCTCACTAAAGCAATGCGCAGTTAAGTGTCTGAAGCATTACTGAGCGGTCACACTGCGGTATGGACATTTTATCGAAACGGAGACCGTGTGTAGTTGTAAATCTCCCTAGCTCTCCTCCTCTTCACTGTGAGCTCAGTCAGGGGCGCAGATAGGATTTTTGAACTGGGGGACTGAGCTGTCAGCAAATGATACCATTTTGTGTGTGTGTGTGTGTGTGTGTATATATAAAATATGTATGTGTGTATACACACACACACATATATATATAAAATATGTATGTGTGTATACACACACACACACATATATATATATATATATATATATATATATATATATATATATATATATAATGTATGTACTGAAGCTTCAATATACATTAGAATTGTGAGTTTTCTAACTGAATGAACATTGGTAGACAAAGGCCTACCTGGTCAACACTAGCCATACATTATCAAATTGTTATTTGTCTGGTATGTTAATCACGCTCCAAAACTTCATGTCTTCTGTATGTTTTATTTAAACATTTTGCTGATCTCAGCAGGATGAAAAATCTCATCACAGAAACTTTAACTGTAACTTCTAACAAAAAGGGAATGTCCATAAATTAATAAAATAAAATTGAAATGATTCACACTCGTGCCTTCATGTAAATGATTAGATACATAAAATGTGTATGAAAACAGAAGTATAAACACTTGAACAACAGATTCACACAAATAAAAATAAAAAGTATTTTTTCCAATCAACAAAATTGTCATTGCCATTTCAACTTTGTGCTGCAATGTATGTTAGCCTAACTAACGGAACGTTAATCCTCACTTTTTCTACCTATGTTTGGTGCCTTACATAGGGACGGTGGGTGGGGGGGACAGATGGGGTCACTATAAATCTGGGGGGGGACATGTCCCCCCCCCCGTGCCATCTGTGTCCTTGAGCTCAGTGGTAAACAGCACAAAGACTTTCCTGACACGCAGTCATGACCTTGTCTGTTGGGCTTTTGTTTACTTGCTCACCATCAGCTAAAACAGTAGTGCACACTGTAAACAGGCCTTTACTGCTTAAACTGAGTCAACTGTTTTATTTTATTTTATTTTTTCTGAACATTGTGCTCAGGCCCGGTGTCACGGTCTGAATTTAACACAGTATAAATTTACCAACTTGGTATAATTGAGCCTAGTCTGAATTTACCAGCCTAATGTGAGATTTATGTTCGTGTTCATACTTGAATTATTTACACTTTATCTTGATGAATATTGATTTGTTTAAGTAAGACTCCTCATGGTTATAATAATTTAGTTATTCTCTCAAATTTACCAACTTGGTATAATTAGACTGCTGTCATTGGGCCTAGTCAGAATTTACCAGCCCAGTATGATAGATTTATGATCATACTTGATCCACAAATAAATTTTCACTTTATCTTGATGAATATTGATTTGTTTGAGTGAGACTCATCATCTCATCTCATTATCTCTAGCCGCTTTATCCTGTTCTACAGGGTCGCAGGCAAGCTGGAGCCTATCCCAGCTGACTACGGGCGAAAGGCGGGGTACAAGTCGCCAGGTTATCGCAGGGCTGACACATAGACACAGACAACCATTCACATTCACACCTACGGTCAATTTAGAGTCACCACTTAGCCTAACCTGCATGTCTTTGGACTGTGGGGGAAACCGGAGCACCCGGAGGAAACCCATGCGGACACGGGGAGAGCATGCAAACTCCACACAGAAAGGCCCTCGCCGGCCACGGGGCTCGAACCCGGACCTTCTTGCTGTGAGGCGACAGCGCTAACCACTACACCACCGTGCTGCCCTGAGACTCATCATGATTATAATATAGTTATTCTGTCAAATTTACCAACCTGGTATAATTAGACTCCTGTCATTGGACCTAGTCAGAATTTACCAGCCCAATATGATATGGGATTTACGTTCATACTTGATCCACAAATAAATTTTCACTTTATCTTGATGAATGAATGAATGAATGACCCGTGTTTTAGTTCCAGTTTATGCACTAAGTAGGCTGATCAGGACCAGCCAGCAGCCAGGAATGATGAACTTTTATCTTCATGAATATTGATTTGTTTAAGTATATATGAAAGAAGGAAGTCAGAATGTAAAGTGTTTTGAACAACTTTATTAACTTCATTTACACACATAAAATTCAATCCAAACCATTCTTGTCTACTGATAATCAAATCTCACAATTGTAGTCACAATTCGCGTTCTATTGAAATGCTCGGTACAAAATCGCAGCAAGAAATGGTAAATTTAGACTTCCCGGAAGTTGACCGGGAAAAAAAATCGGTATGCGCATGGTAAATTTATACCAGCGCACGATCAGACCGTTACACCGGATGAAGACAGCACAGGGTATGATTGTTGGAACAAATACTTGGACCCGAGATCAGCTAGAGCTCAAAAATCCCTTTCTATTGATAAATGTATGGCTACTGTATGTGGTACAACAAATGAACGTTGTTTATCATTTGAATATGCAGTATTACTGAAGTGCCTTCTTTCCTTTTCTCAGATCGAGACTCTGCTTGTATTGCTACAGGTTTCCCAGTGTAAAAGTGACAAACATTGTTAAAATATTCTGAAAAGCTAATTATCCACTTCCACATTTGTAGTGAAAAGCAGCCAGATAGCAGAGACGGAGGCTGAAACATGTCTGGAGTCAAGACAGAAGATTCAGCCAATAGACTGAGCATGTTGAATGGTGGAGGACTCGTATACGAGGATAAAGATGATGATGACAGTTGCAGGTGGTGTTATGACCTTCTGACAGTTAAAAAAATAATAAATGTTTATAATACCTTACCAATACAATGAAATGGATATACTAGAATTACCATTGTGGTGGTACTGTAATAAGAGAATCTGATATTGCGAATGTTATACTACATCAGTATAAGTAATAATTTTTTCTGATCATTTGATTATTTTGCTGTATTATTTGAGGGCTAAGATATTAACCTTCTGTTCGTTTCAAGAAGTATTTAAGAAGTTTCCTATAACCAGGCTAGACAAATCATAAATTCGTTAGCTAGTCCAGTGCCATGTGACTTTTTCCTTGATTCAAGGTGACTGCGACTTTTTCCTTGATTCGAGGTTGTGCGAGCACTGGAGTTATATAACCATTTTTCGTGCTATACGGTTCTGTGCTTTTCTCAGTTTGGTCAATGTTTCCACATTTCTTCATATTCCTGATTCTGGAAAGACTGTCTAGCAACCGTTCATATAATTAGTATTTAATATGTCTAGTAAAAATAATTCCAACCAGCCACCTGACCACAAAGTCCTTGGTGCCCATTTGTAGTGTAGCAGGTCGTGGCACACTATAAAGATTTTAACCAATTTGAGTGTGTTCCATTGAAGCAAACATAAAATGTAAAGTTTTCTGTTGTGAAAGTCCTTCTCAGGTTGTTGAATGAGTGAAGTCCTAACCAGTGATTAGGACAGCTCACAGGACCTACTTATCTGGCAGATAATGAACAATGGGGAAAAACTAAGACACACCGGACATGTAAACTTTTTTTTTTTTGGTCCCATGTGCTAGCAATTTGTCCGTCCAATGTTTAACACTTGGGCTGCATATAATTGCCGTCTCAAAAAAAAAAAAAAACGCACACCTTACGCCCCCCTGCAGACGGGTAAATGCACAGTTTTTATCTCTTCTCTCTCTGAAGTACCCTTCTCCTTTCATATGCAAGAGCTCTCTTCTTGATATAGTTTCCACAAGCAGTCTCAATTAGGCTCTGCCACTCCTGCCTACAGTTGGCGGAAGACTGCCAACCGTTAAGGACATCCCCCACATTTGAGCGCATTTTTGCAAGTGTCTTTGAAACAGAGCTTCGGTTGACCAACTGGGCAAGAATCACAAACAAGTTCACCGTACATCAGTTGCTTGGGTGCTCCAGTGTCGTCCATCTGGCAAATATGTCCAAGCCAACATAGACGGCTTCTGATTAACCTTTAACACATCTTCATTGCTTAAAAAAATGATCCCATGTGATGTTTAAGATGAGGTGTAGATAATGCTGTTGTATTGTACGGAGTTGCCTGACATCGTGCTGATACAATGTCCATGTTTCACTGCCGTACATTAGAAGCGGCATTAAGCATTGGTGGTACACAGCGATTTTGGTCGAAGTTGTTAGATCGCGGAAGTCAAGCACCCTTTTCCGCAGTCGACCAAATGCGCACGATGTTGCTTGAATGTGAGATGCGAGTTCCACTTTCATAGAGCAATCACTGGCAATGTAGCTGCCCAGGTACTTGAAGCAGGTGACATTAGCTAATTTGGTACCATCTATAAAGAACTCAATGAGGTCCCCAATGCACATGGTCTCTGTTTTGGCTGTGTTAATGTACAGACCCATACGCTTTGCAAGGTCATTGTAGGATGTCAACATACACTGCAAGCCCTCTGGTGTATCACTGAAAATCGCGATGTCATCAGCATATGAATTCTGTAAAGAATTTAGTCTTGGCTTTGAGCCTGCATAGATTGAAAAGATCACCATCATAGCGGAATCTGATTTGTATATAATGGTGGAAGTAATAATCACGATGCACCAAAAACTGTGATGCTTTGGGTAGTATCGTTATAATACATTGAATTCATCATCCCTTTTTCATATTCAAATTCTACATAGTACTCCTAGCGCACATTGTGCTCTTCCTCTGATGTGTATGTTTGAGCAGGCAGACTTTTCTTTATGTTGGCCTTATGAAGCTCTTTACCTTCCAGACCTGAAGACCTCTCTGAGCTGCTGGCTGCAGGAACAAAAGAAGTTCATGAGCAAGCTGAAAACACACAGTTTGTTAAAGACTTCCTTCATGGATGCATACGCAAGGAGCTCTTTAAGGTTAGACTTGATGCAAAATCATTATCCAGTTATCTATGTGAAAGTGTGCAGGAAAGTGGCTAATTTTCACTCAATCATCTGATGTTGGTTATCAGGTTAGGGTGTGTGTCTGTGGTTTCTCGATTTGGAATGTAGAAGCCAGTAGTGTTTATATGACTAAGCCTTGAAACCAAGCAGTTTGGTTTGGAAAAAGTCTTTCAAAAAATTCTTGCTCTCTTTTGCTTTTCCTGTCTTTTTCCTCTACATTTTCTTTTTATCTTTCTCTGTGGCTGGCTCGCCCTCTTCCCTGCTCTCTCTTTGTCTTTCTTTATCTGTTCTCACTTGCTTCCATTCTGCTTTTGGAGCAGAAATCATTTAGAATAAAACGCACTTGCATATCTGAAATATCTCTCTGCTTCCAGCTCGGAGCTGTGGCACTCTACTACACCTATTCGGCCATGGAGGAAGAGATTGAGAAAAACAAGGATCACCCCCAATTTGCACCTCTTTACTTCCCCAACGAGCTTCACCGGCATGAGGCCTTGGCTCGGGATCTCGAGTACTTCTATGGCGAGGACTGGCAAGATCAGATCAGCTGCTCTCCCGCTACTCAGCGCTACGTAGAGCGTATTCATGAAATCGGTAGTGAAGACCCTGCGTTGCTGGTGGCTCACGCGTACACACGCTATATGGGCGATCTCTCAGGGGGCCAGGTGTTGAAGAAAGTGGCCCAGCGTGCCCTCAAGCTGCCCCCGACAGGAGAAGGAGTCTTTTTCTATCAGTTTGACAGCATCCACAGCAACAAAGCGTTCAAGCAGCTGTACCGCAGCCGAATGAATGAGCTGGAGCTCGACACCATCACCAAGGACAGGATTGTTCAGGAGGCTGTGCGGGCTTTTCAGTTTAACATGGAGGTACGATGCAGCAAAGTGGCTGCAAATGTTAGAATTGTTAGAATTCATGTCTGGTTAGCGTTCGGACCCAAACATCAGCTATTTTCTGTGATATTTATAATGATCAGTGTAGCAGAAAACTTTTCCACAATGCCGTCTCAGGTTTTGCTGATTTTTTATTTATTTATTTATTTATTTATTTATTTTTCACCATCTGTTAGTACAAGTATGAGAATGAAAACCTTTTGATGTAAAATCTGAATCATTTAAATTAAATTGGCTTATCTGTAATGATTTCAGTGATAAACGGCAAGAAACACTTTCTGGGGAAGGCCATATTTGATTGCCCCCCACCCACCCACCTTGTTCTGCCAACCTGAATCACGCTATACATTTCCTGAGAGATTTACCTTCACGTCATCTTATAAATAAGTGAAACAGTGTGTGTGTGTGTGTGTGTTATACCCCATTACAAAGAAATAGTCAAAAATTAACCATCTACAATTTTTGTATGTTGTGCCACAGTGACTGGTTTCCACCCACAAGTTGCTGTCAATTCATGTTTGAAAGTGATTCTTTGTGCTTCCTGATCCGTTCTTTCACAATCCGAGCCCTAATTTTTTTTGCCCGTGCCATCAGGGAAGAAAAAAATCCATTGATGTAATAACCTGGTCATTCAGGTAATCAGCTGACTTCATTTTATTGCCCCATAACATTGCTGAGCCTCGACCTGACCAACTGAATCAACCAAAGATCATAATGCTCCAGAGGCTTGTACCGTGGCCATTATGCATGATGGATGCATCGCTTCATGTGCTTCCCTTCTCACCCTGACACACCCATCTCTCAGGAATAGGGTCAATCTGGACTTATCAAACCACATGACCTTGTTCCATTGCTCCAGAGTCCAGACTTTATGCTCTGTAGCAAATTGAAGCCTTTTCTCCTGATTAGTCTCACTAACAAGCAAGCTTATAGTCCTCGAGTCCAGGACTTGGACTCGAGTTCGACTTGTGCCCTAATTTTACGGACTCATGACTTGACTTGGACTTGAGCACTAATGACTCGGATTTTGATTTGGACTTGTGCATTAACTGCATTCAGACTCGTAAATTGGAGACGAGGACTCGGATTTTTTCTTTATTTTTTGTAACACGCCATAATTTGGCATAAGACATTTATATCTACATTAATTTTTGTACTAATTTCGTGCAAGAGTGTCACACCTGCGCACCTTGGTGTATGCATCAGATAGCCTCTTGGGCACGCTCCGGACAGCACGCGCACCAAGCGGACTCTTGCGTGTGCCGTAAACGACTTGCATCTGCACAGGATTAAGGCACAATCGGCATGCCTAAATAAAAACTGTGAAAACACACTTACTTTACAAAGTATTGAGTTGTGTTGCTGACACATTACCGAGCCTTATTTCCTTGTTTGGTTTCCTGATACCTGAACTGTTTCTCATCTTTGATTCTGCCAAACCTACGATAGCCTGTTTGTGCCTCACTCGACCTATTGCCTGTTTCACTGTTTTATGACTTTGCCTGCCGTTCTGGATTGTTTACCTGTCTTCACTTGTACTAATAAACACACCTTCTGCACTTGCATCCGTCTCCCAACCATCGCTGACAGAATACCTGACAAAGAGAATGCACATTCACCTGTTCATACATCATGTTCAGGAACAAACTAATGTTAACGGCGCTAAAACAGCCATAAAATGGCGCGGTTAGTGTCTTGTTCTCGGACTCGACTCGAAATTTTTTTTTTAATGACTTGGACTTGACTCGGACTTGAACACTGGGGACTCGAGACTGGACTCGGACTCGAGGTTTAGTGACTTGACTACAACACTGCTAACAAGTGGTTTTCTTATGGCCACACAACTGTTTAGTCCCAATCCTGTGAGTTCTCATCACACTGTGAGTATGGAAATGCCCTTAATTTCACTATTAAACATAGCTGTGAGTTCTGCTGTTGGATTTGACTTCAACAAGCAAATGCTTGTTGAAGTCAAATCCAACAGTTTTGTCTGACCATGGTCGGTCAGGATCTTTTCCAACCACATTTTTTCCACAAAGTTGATGGTTCTCCACTATCCTTCCAGGTTTCAATAATGTGTTGGACAGTTCTTAACCTAATGCCAGTAATTTGAGCAATCTCCTTAGTTGGTTTCTTTGTTTGATGCAGGCCAATAGTTTCACCCTTCTGAAACACAGGAACATCTTTTCCTTGAGCACAGGATGCGTCTACTGACATGTTTGTTTCAGAAATGAGAAGCTACTCACTGCATCAGTTAGGGTTAAAAGAAGTGTTGCTAGCTGAAACACATTAATCACTGCAGTAATTATCCATTCAAAGGCTCTCACATATTTGCTTATTATTTAAATCCAAATGGTTATTATTATTATTTAAAAAAAATTTTTTTTTTGGAGGCGGGCAGGCAGTGTTATTACTGCAGTTGATAAGATACTGAGATTTTAATACGCTTGCTTTCCACTTTTCACCTTTGCATGGTGGAAGGACACACTGGCATCATGGCATCTTCATGTAATTGAAGTTTTATAGTAAATAGCATTTTTTTTTTTTCTTTTCAGGATTTTGGTTGTTGGCTGTTGTATAAATCAGTAATTCAGAATGAAGACGAACTGTCATTTACACACATCCACTAGGAAAATGTAGCTACAATAGTCTGCTAAAATAATATAAGAATTTAATAAACACATTATTCCTGACAGAATTGGTGTCTCAGAAAAGCGAGGAAGTGAGGGTGAGAATCATGATCTCCGTTAAGTCAGAAAATTAGTCGATTAAAACATTGGAAGTAATTAAACACTGAAAAACAAACCCCCCCCCAAAAAAATAAATAAATGCGCTTTAATGTTTTATGTGGCATTACAGTATTATGAAGTAGATACTATGAGCTCATAAGTGTCTTCAGACAGCCCTAATGTCTAAATCTCAACATTCAGGCAGCTGCATGTTGCCCCAGGAAGCCAAATTTAAGCAATGCAAGCTGGATATTGCTTTTTGTGTGTGTGCGCGCGCGTAGAGTTGAACGAAGGCATAAGGCCATTTAGCACATGTTAAACTTACCTTCCTGTTGAATTCTGTGTTCAATTTAGGTTTTCCAAGAACTGGAAGAAATAGGGAAGACGATTGACGAAGATGTTCTGGATGGAGGTCCCATCCATGGTCACATGCAAGGAGACATCAGCAAATGTCCTTACTATGCTGCCAAAATGGGTGAGCCTGATCCACGTCTTCCAGGATATTTTGGAATAAAGTCCCTAAATGACTTGCTGATTACATAGTGCGCTTCATGTTTGTGTTGTTGCTCTGTCTGTCTGTCTGTCTATCTGTCTATCTATAGCTGCCAGTGGAGGATCTGCATATGCTTATCAAATGGCTGCAGCATTCCTGAGAAACCCCACAGGCCAAGTGCTGCTTGCTGCATGGATCGCTGCTCTTGCCGGAGTGGTTGCCTGGTACCTCATATGATCCATTCGTGTATCCATGGAACTGTAGAATTTCCTACTGATGTAGGAACACCTCCCCCTTACCCGTATCCTAATGTTAAGAGAAATGCTAAAGCTGTTCTTAGACGAGCATGAAAGAGGAACTTCCACCACCAAGCTCAGAAGAGAAGGATGACTGTTTGGATCTAATGGACAAGTACACGTTCTTTCCAGTCGTCTTCTACCTGGGAAACGTTGTGTCCCACTCGCCTTTCAGTTAGTGAGTGAAAGTGGTGAGATTTTTACTCACATATTTTCACAATGCATCACGCATTGCATATAGAGAACTGTTAATTCTGATGCTATTATTATAATATCTGCTTTGTGGTTTGTTAAATTCAGTTCAGAAGTTGAAGTTAATTTTCGAGCACATTTATACCCTGGCCCAAATGGCATGCTTGTGGTCCTGGTTTCTGCATGCCTATGAGATTTGTGAGGTTGCAGGGTGCCCATTGCTTATTTTCAAAAAGTCTTCAGATGGCAGCTGAGCATGAGTGCTCTCTATACATCCTTTCAATGATCGCCGCATGATTTGTTAGCATCAGCGAGCTAACTATCATTGCTTGCTCTCTAGATTAATTATCACCAGTAAAGATTAAATTAAGATTGGTTTAACTCTCGTAAACTTCAAAAGAGGAGCTGTTTGCGCATCAAGGTTTATGCATCCCCAGTTAAAGTATGACCACACATGGCATACTGGTGAATATCCCAATATTAGCCATGTTATTTTTTTGTAGTTACATTGGAATATTGTCAGTGAAATGTTTTAGATTGAGTATGTTGTAAATCTGTATATAGTTTTCACGCACTACGCAGTGATCACTGAAACACTCATGGTAGCAGCCAGAAGAATTGTGTGTGAAACGTGTGCGGGTGGTTGAGGGGGGGAACCCCAACAAAACCAGCAAAAAAAAAAAAATAGTGTGAAAGCACACTTGGACTCTGACAAAGCAATGATTTCTTCCTCACAGCTCCCTGCAGTTACAGTATACTCAAGGACCAGTCACAGGGGATGGATGGGAAACAAGCAGATGAGAGAGACAGTAAAACTAATAAATTTCAAGTTCTGAAATGGAGTCATTAGGTGAATTGTCATTAAGCAGAATTAGGGTTATAATATGGGCAAACAAATTCCCTAAAATGATTAATGGATATAATCAAGTACTTAATTTATACACCGATCAGAAATAAAGGGAATTACATTGATTATGTTGTTACAGTGGGACCTGTCAAGGGGTGGGATATATTAGGCAGCAAGAGAACAGTCAGTTCTTGAAGTTGATGTGTTGGAGACAGGAAAAGTGGGCAAGTGTAAGGATCTGAACGACTTTGACAAGGGCCAAATTGTGATGGCAAGATGACTGGGCCTGAACATCTCAAATGGCACATCTTGTGGGGTGTTCCTGGTTAGTACCAACCAAAGGTGATCCAAAGAAGGACAACCGGTGAACCAGCGACAGGGTCATGGGTGGCCAAGGCTTGCTGATTTACATGGGAAACGAAGACTAGCCCATATGGTCCAATCCCACAGAAGAGCTGCTGTAGCACAAACTGCTGAAAAAATTAATGCTGGCTAAAATAGAAAGGTGTCAGCATTAACTTTTTCAGCCATTTGTGCGACAGTAGCCCTTCTGTGGGATTGGACTATATGGGCTAGCCTTCGACACCCATGACCCTGTCACTGATTCACTGGTTGTCCTTCCTTGGACCACTTTTGGTAGGTACTAACCCCTGCATACTGGGAACACCCCACAAGATGTGCCATTTTGGAGATGCTCAGACCCAGTCATCCAGCTGTCACAATTTGGCCCTTGTCACTTGCCCATTTTTCCTGCTTCCAACACATCAACTTCAAGAACTGACCTATTCTCTTGCTGCCTAATATAGCCCACCCCTTGACAGGTGCCACTGTAATGAGATAATCAAAGCTATTCACTTCACCGGTCAGTGGTTTAAATTTTATGGCTGACGGGTGTATATTTACCAAATTAACGTCTGTGGCAGGAATCTTCAGTCTAATTCACAAAACACTGCAGGATTTAATTCCAGCGAAAACTGAGATGTACTTGATAACTGAATAAACATGAAATGGGTGGTGCCTGCTTGGCTGAAATGAAAACCTGCAGCTACACCGGTCTTTTGTAGATAAGAGTGAAGATGTCTGATCTATAGCCTACATAGCCATGATTTTTTTTTTCCCCCAAGAGCTCCTGCATGCAGACAACTGATTTGTCAGCATGATCAAAGTGGATGTTTTTTTTTTCTCTTCTTTTTGCACCTCAACAACCTCATCACACTTAAACGAGGACCACAGGGATGAGGGCACCATTTGGGACAGGGCCTGTTTTACTGAGTATTCTGAATATTGCACATTTTGAATTTTTTTTTGCTTGCTGAACAACGGTCTATTTTTCATATCACAAATCTTTGAAGTGAAAACTGCTGTTATGCATGAAACAGACAACAGCATATATGCAGGGCAGACTACTGTGTGCTTAACAACTATTTCCCACTGTTTTAATGACAACGTTGGTGTTGCAGTATGTTATTCTGAGTTTGTATACTGAACATCTTTTAAGTGACCAAAATATAATCTAGGCGTTCAAACACTGCTATTACCAAATCAGTTCTTGATGCAGTAGGCAGTTCAATATATACTAGTGTCACATGATTACTTTTTGCAACAGTTTGAGCTGTTGGTGCCGCACTGTAAGCGTTGCTGATGGTAATAGCTTTTGACAAGAATTGAAAAAGTATATACTGTATAATATTTGTAAAATGCTTTTTCTTCCTAAGCTGATAAAGTATTACTGTATCTACATTGTCTGCTGTGATTTGAAGTGCTGATTTATCAATAGTAAGTTTTATGTTGGGTAATGCACCATCTACTGTCTAGATGTTCAAATGCAATTTAAAAATATTCTAGAGTGTGATGGTTTTGTGGTATTTTCCTTCAGCTATTTACTTGAATGTTACTCAGCTAATCATGGCATATAAATCTAATACTGATTAACAGTTTCAGCACTGTGCTGGTGCAGTATTAGTGTTTGGACTTGTTTGTGCAATGCAGTTACATTTTGCTCGTCTGTAATGAAGTTAAAATTATAACAGTATTCTTTTACCAAACTGGCCTTTTTTCATTCAACTTGCAACAACAGTAGGCAGCTGTGACGCACCAATTCAGAAGCACTTGAATCAGTAGGAAGTAACGTAAAGAAAAGCTTAAAAGCACTCATTAAGCTTCATGACAATGAATAAGTCTGCATCTTAGAGCGTTTCTGCATTATGAAGCTGATGTAATCAGTCAGGATTTAACTGAATAGTGCAGTAGTATATTTGCACAAAGCAGTTTGCTGATGGTTTGAATACTGGAGCTATTTGACTGTCCTACACTTTTCTTTTTACGCATGTATCTGTTAATGAAGTGAAAGTCTACACAAACTGTGTGTGTAATATATACACACATTCAGTAGCTTTGTTTCCTGGAATGAGCATGGCTTTTACAGTTTGGTCTGGTCTCCTGATAAAATGTATACTAGTGTGAAATTTGCTGTATTGACACCAAACTGGGAGTCTGGTTCTTCAGCTTTCCTGGATCTAAATAACCATCATGTTGGATCATTTTTCCTGTCATTTAAGTGCTATAATATATAATTTGGCTTATTTTAGCAGATGTTGAACATAACCATGAGATCCCATTGTCTAATGGTTAGAGAAGCAGCTTTGAGACCAAATGGTTTAATTCCCTAGACCAGCATGAATGGCTAAAGCGCACTTGAGCAAGTCACCTAACCCCCGACTGCTCCCTGCTGTTGTACGTCACTCTGGATAAGTGTGTCTGCTAAATGCCTGTAATGTAATAACACCATTATGGTCGTGCTTACCACATTCACTCCAATAGCAGCTTGCAGGTCCTGAAAAGTTAGTGACTTTTCAAGAGAGGCTTTACAAACTGCAGTTGGCTTTTGAGAAATACAATTGTTCCATAAAACACAGTTATGTAAAGGTGTATGTTAACAGATGCCACTGACAGGTTGAGCAAACTTTTTAAATCAGTATTTGATTTAAACAAATTTTAAATACACATACAAGCAGCTTGTAGTACCAAAATGAGAGTCCACAGACTTATTTATTCATTCACTTCTACATATTGCACCTTAATGGGGGTTATATTATAGGGGAACAGTTTAACAGTATAATTAGCTTAGGATTAGTAAACGTTTTTGCTGATAATTCAATCTGTATGCAAAGTGTTTTTTGTTTTTGAATTACTGACTGTGCCTAGTTGAACCTATTAGACTAATAAAATCTTAATCCAACACATCTGACACGTCGTGTTCCTATTTATCACCCTTTAATTTAATATACAATGGTCATAAAAGGTTAGGTGACTTCAGTTTAAACAGTGACATGTTCAACATATAACAGCTAATGAGGCAGAGCAGAAGCTACTGTGACATGAACATGACCAGACACTCTCGCCTCAGCCAACTGTTTACAGCACGTAGGGTAATTCTACATAACTTAATAATGTACAAAATTGTTTACCCAAAACATTGCAACATAAAAATGTATACGTTCAGAATCAAGTCAGGATTTTCTGGCATGTGTTGAGCTCTCCAAATGCCTTCCATGGACCTGACACTGCACATAAAGTGAGTGAGATCATCTTCCATAAACCTGTAAGGAAATGGTGGAGACAGATGTGCGTGTTGTGCCATGGCTGTCTGTTTGAGAAGTGTGAGGTGTCGCACTCTTGCTTCTCTTCTCTGCGTCCAGCAGTTCATCATAGCACCTGCCCTGCGTCCTCATCACCCATACTCCTCTCAGTTTCCTGTAGATCTTTTACCTGAGAAAGTGAAGGCCAGTATGAACAAGAGTGCAATAGCAACAGGATTTAGATTTATCCACTTATAGTTACGTTTAATGTTGTGCAAGTTAGCACTTATGTTATAGCGGCTATAAACAGACATTCCTTCATCAGCCTCTTTAAGTTGGGGGGGAATGCAGCTCTTCTCATAATTGAGAAATGATAAACACACAAACTTCTGTGTCCTGTGTGTGTGTTTCACCTGTAGTGGTTGTGGTGACTCCATTTACAGTTCCCTCCACATCGACCTCATCTTCTGCGTAGCTCATGATGAGGGCACGTTGTCTATCAGTTAGCATCCTACACACCAGCATAAGAAAGCGGAATAAGTAACTATTCCAGTGACTCCACTCTCCTTTCCCACAACAGCCCCACCCCTTTTTCCAAACTAGTCCTACTGCCTTTTCATAGGTTTCAGATGAATGCTAAAAAATAATAATAATTAAGCCATTATGTAAACAATGACGTTAACGTGTCATACTTGGGGACTTTAATCTTGATGTGGATGTAATGATCACCATAACCATAGCCACTGACTCGTGGGATTCCTTTTCCAGAAAGCCTGATTCTCTGATCAGCCTGGACACCAGCAGGGATCTGCAAAACATTTAATCAGGAGTTAGACACCATCGGGTTAGAGACCAAAAATGCACACAAAGTAACTCACAGAAAGGTTGACTGTCTCATAGAGTCCTTGCGCTCGCACTGTGCCTCCCAGGATGGCCTGAGCCACTGAAATCTGCACATCCGAGTGGATATCTGCTCCATCTCGCCTGAACACAGGACTCTTCTGGACCTGAGGACCAATAAAACTAGACATTAGACTCAACCTCGTAAAGCCTAATGGATGCAGATTTGATGAGTTCTGTAAACATGCATGTTGCACATTGCCAAACAACAAAAAAAAATTAAAAGAAATAACATGGAATTTCTCGGTCAATTAAGTTGAAAAAAAAATTGACAATTTTGTTGAACCAACATCAACAGAGCAGGTCTCAGCTCTAACTGGTCAGAAAGTGTTAACTTTCTATAGCAGCAGTGCTGACAGTACTGTTGGCTGTAATTCAGATTGCAAGTTTACATTAATACACACATTCTAACAGTCTCCTTTCTAGTGTAACATCTCTCTCTCTCTCGCTCTCTCTCTCACACACACACGTACAGTGGAAGCTCCCCATTATCTCAAAGAACAGATTTTAAAAATGAGTTACTTATAATTGATATTGAGGGGTGCTCTGTCAGGAGATTTTTATTTTTTTTATAGAAGGAGTTTTCAGTGCCAGTGAGAGGGAATGCAGCAGCTACATTTTCCAACACAGGAAAGTCTTCAGGACTAAGGACTCTGCAGTTTCTTAACATGAAGAGCATTTTTGGCCTTAATAACTTCAAAAGAGGCCAGAAAACGGGCGGCACGGTGGTGTAGTGGTTAGCACTGTCGCCTCACAGCAAGAAGGTCCTGGGTTCGAGCCCCGGGGCCGGCGAGGGCCTTTCTGTGTGGAGTTTGCATGTTCTCCCCGTGTCCGCGTGGGTTTCCTCCGGGTGCTCCGGTTTCCCCCACAGTCCAAAGACATGCAGGTTAGGTTAACTGGTGACTCTAAATTGACCGTAGGTGTGAATGTGAGTGTGAATGGTTGTCTGTGTCTATGTGTCAGCCCTGTGATGACCTGGTGACTTGTCCAGGGTGTACCCCGCCTTTCGCCCGTAGTCAGCTGGGATAGGCTCCAGCTTGCCTGCGGATAAAGGATAAAGCGGCTAGAGATAATGAGATGAGATGAGGCCAGAAAACCTCAGCTGTGATAAATAAGAATGACTGATTTGTTTTTCCACAGATGTCTGATGAGATTAAAAGCAACTATAAATGGATTAAAAAAAAGTATGGCATGCTTTTTTCAATACATTTATAAAATGGTGCTGGAGGAAAATAATCAAATCTGGCAAGCGCACCATCATCATTTTCCAGTAACAGCATGTCCAGTCGTTTTATTCCTTAGTAGGCATTTATTAGGTTAACAAATCTTGATCCATTTTCATTCTCTCCCCCAGCCTTTTTAGATTACCCCTTGACTTATTTTGGATTTAAAAATCCCTGCTATAATCCTTTTCCCGCAGCAATAATTTTTCTTCATTTTGAGTCTGTAAAAAAAATTTAACTGTCCCAAAGCACTAGACTGAGACCTAAATAGAGCATGTAAACAAAAACAAACAGCAACTCACCCTGAACGTGATAAAGATCTCTTTATTCCCCACAGACATCCTGACTGACTGCCCATCTTCAATACCTGTGAAAGTGACCACACAAGCATCAAACCACAAAGTCTGGATCTGAACAAAGAAGACATCCATAATCTCACCAGCCTGATGCTGTCCTGAAAGAAAATGGGTTCATGACTTCAAATGAGGGCCGGTACAGTGGTTAGCACTGTTGCCTCACAGCAAGAAGGTTCTGGGTTTGAGCCCAGTGGCCGATGGGGGCCTTTCTGTGTGGAGTTTGCATGTTCTCCCTGTGGGTTTCCTCCGGATGCTCCGGTTTCCCCCACAGTCCAAAGACAGGTGGGGGAAATTAGGTTAATTTGTGGCTCTAAATTGACCATAGGTGTGAATGGTTGTCTGTGTCTATGTGTCAGCCAAGGGCGGCTGGTGCATAAGGGCGAGTGGGCGACGCACTGCCAAAACGAAAAAAAAAAGTTTTTTTTCTTTTCTTAAAACAAACTTTCACCAGCGCTGCTCGAGGCCATTTTAATCTGTCTCTGGGTATCATTGTCCAATCAGGGTGGTCTTGCTTCTAGAGTACCGCCCCTTTTGGGGCGATTTCAGTCATGTTGAAAATCGCCCAAGAGTTCACTGATAGAGTCCCATGTTAATATATTTTTTTTCTCCTGACTGACACTTCAATACAATCTCTATGGGTTCCGGGGGGGCTTGCCCTAACGTGCTTACGTCACTGCGAAGTGCGGCAAAGTTGCGTTCGATCCGCTCAGTTTCTGAGGTGAGATGGATGCGGAAAGCAATTCAGTGCGGTCCTTAAAAGAAGTTCCATTTAGTCAGCGATCAAATCGAGCTAAATTGGCAACAAAACAAGCTGGACTCCTTGACCAAATCTAAACATAAAACAAATTTCGACAAGGGGGGGGGAAATCATACACTCGAGGTTTTACTTCAACATGGTCCCAGCGCAAATCCTGGCGAGCTGGCTGCGAGGATTTTCTGTTTTTCTGCTCCCCCTGCTTACTTTTCCATCCTGGAGGTGGCTCCACGGACAACACTGCTTGGACGGTCACTGGAGTTTCGGACATGCATCATTTGTCGGAGAAAATAAAAAAACATGAGTCATCAAAGATTCACATGGGTAGCTGCCTGAAATTTTCGGCTTTTGGGAGAGTGAACATCGCTGCACAACCGGATGAGGGCTTCAGGCACAAGAACAGGCAAATATTAAACCGGCTCACCCAATGCGTGAAATTTTGTGGAGTGTTCGAGTTAGCTCTACGAGGCAAAGACAAAACTGAGGGCTCCAGTCACCGTGGTGTTTTTCTGGGTTTGGTTGACTTCGTGACTCACACACACACACAGTCACAGAATCCGTTCACTTTTGATGTTTTCAATGTGCATTTTTATATTTGCCACACTTTGCTCTGAGAGTTAGCACTTTGCTAATATCCTTGGTAAATACCAGTAATTGCAAGATCTAAAGATCCACTCATCTATTTATTCAACTGCTACTGTTATGTTAGCCAACTATTTACAATGTTTTGTTACAGTAAGTGCATTTTCCTGTTTGTCCTTAAGTTGCACAGTCTGTAAAATTCTTGCTGGTCATGGAGTTTGAAGTACAAAATCTATTTACAGAACATTCTGTAGAACAGTTGACTTGCTACCTAGGTCAATTTACTTCAGTCCTGTGGACATTTATGGTCCGTGTAGACATAACGGGGGAAAATTCCCCCCCCGAAAAAAATTTCAGGAGCCGCCACTGGTGTCAGCCCTGTGATGACCTGGTGACTTGTCCAGGGTGTACCCCACCTCTCGCCCATAGTCAGCTGGAATAGGCTCCAGCTCACCTGAGACCCTGCACAGGATAAGCGGTTATGGATAATGGATGGACTTCAAATGTTTGCATGAACAAACTTTTGGATAAAAACTTAAATTTATCCAAAAGATCTGATCCAGTTGAACTTTGCCATCTCACAATCTGGCACCATTACCACTGGTATACTTCTGTACTTAACACACACACAGGCTCACAACTGCAAATTTTAAAGGCTTTGCATGAGTCAGCTTGTGTGGAAATGTCTAAGTAATTAAGGCCCTGAAAATGCACATTTTCACAAAGAACTGTGGATGGAGGTTTCTGTTACAGGCCACTAGTTGTCACATGATCCCAGCTCCAGCACATCCACACTAGAAGACGAGTTAATGTGAGCAGCACTGTCTGTTTTGTTCTCCGTTCTGAACAGAGCTATGCACAATAGAAATGAGGCATTTCTGTAGGAAAGATGAAGCTCTTTATGCACACTTGTTTGTGCTCAGTGTCGTTACCACTGTAAAGAGACTTTGTTACATTACTCCGCCATCTGTGCACCACAATAAACGTCCTAGCAGAAATGGCTATACAAGTTTTCCTGTCCTTAATTTCATTAGTCTGGACAAGGCACAGGATTCAAGCTGGGAGCCATGTTAAAAGTAACAGGCTTCTCTTATGACTGAATTTCATGTGAGTTGGTGTAAATACTGCATGTGAATGTTCAGTTTAGCTGCCTGACTCACCAGCAGGAACAGGAACCATGACTGTACGCCTCTGCTTGCTCTGACCCGTTCCTTTACATGCTACGCAGGGGGAGGTGATCACTGAGCCACGGCCACCGCACCGGCGACAGGTAGAGCGCATCACAAATGGCCCCGTGTTCACCGTCTCCTACAGGGACCCAGAGACCATGTACAGGTTAGTGGACTGGGCTGAAGTTCTGGCTTTCTATCTGTAGCTCAGATTATTGAAGTTGACAGCGTGGCTTACCATTCCTGAGCCGTTACAGTGGTGGCAGTGCTGTATCTTAGAACCAGGTTCATGTCCTTTGCCATCACATCGCTGGCAGGTGGCCTCAACGTTCACTGTGATTTCCTTATTCACACCTTTGGCAGCTTGTGCAAACGTCAGCTCCATCACATACTGATAAGAAACACACAGAACAGATTGGGTGCTTAAACAGTTCATAGCTCTGGCTGTCTACTCTTGACTTGAGCCCTGGGTTTCGCCAATGAAGACCGCATCTATTAAGAGAATAAACTAACATCTAGATGTAAATATCAGGAAATGAAAGCTGAAATTCTACCATCTCACATTCATCTTTTGATCTCAACCCCAAATGTCTGTGTACAGCAATATCTTAAAAGGACTGGCCTTGCCATTCCAATACTTTTGGAGGAGACTGTGCAAGTTCTTGTTTAATTTTAGTTGAGAGCTGACAACACTAACCAGACCAAAACATTCATAAAACTGTGCTACTGTGACTTAAGTACCATATACTACGCTTAGTAAGCAATAAAACACAACAGGGCATTCTGTTCTTCGGAAAACAGGGTGGCATGATACAAAGTAGATCCTATAAGTGGAGATGAAACGGTATGAAAATTTAATACCATGATCATGGTGATCAGTATTATTGTGTTATTGGTAAAATGTGCTGAAAATGTTCAAAAAAGTAGACACACAAACTGAAATCATTTCGCCAAGTTTTATATTGAAAACCACAAAATTAGCATAAACATGAAAATAACATTAGGGTAGCACCTATCTGTTTACACAGTAAACTGCAAATTTTAGATCACTGTGTACCAACATAAAAAAGTATGTTCAGCTTCACAAGAGTTGGGTATTTCATAGGGAAAAACCTGAATTTTCAGAATATGCACTCAGATTTGCACGATACTGATTACTTTTGACACGACGATCTTTTTTCCTGAATGTTGATGGTGAAACCGCTGGGCATGGCCATGTTGGATTTTAGTCGAAAGCCAATGATGTGCCACCCCGTGACGTTAGACTCTCGCTCGCTTTCTATTGGTCGACACTGACCGAAATCTATACCAGAGGTCGGGAACAATCATGACCCCTGGTGGGCCTTTTTGTGGTAATTTCAGTCAAACCGGAAGCCAGCCAGAGACAGCGGAAGTTCTAGTCACGGTCAAGAGATGTGTATCCTTTTATGGAAAAGGATAATATATAGATTTAGGCACTGCCTAAAAGCAGAGCTCCCATCTGTTTCTGGGTTGTAGAATTTTCTTATATCATAGCCAGTCTCTTTTGTTTTATTTCTTTACCGGCTAGCACTGGCCACTAGGCGGTGTGTATGACTGGTAATTACTAACACTGGCCACCAGGCGGTGTGTATGACTGGTAATTACTAACACTGACCACTAGGCGGTGCGTATGACTGGTAATTACTAACACTGACCACTAGGCGGCGTGTATGACTGGTAATTACTAACACTGACCACTAGGCGGCGTGTATGACTGGTAATTACTAACACTGACCACTAGGCGGCGTGTATGACTGGTAATTAACACTGACCACGAGGTGGTGTGTATGACTGGTAATTACTAACACTGACCATTAGGCAGTGTGTATGACCGGTGGTACACGTACAAACCACAAAAAAAAAAAAATCGACTCGATGGGTTTATACCATTTTTTCTTAGGTATGGTGCTCCGCTGGAGCTCCGCTAAAAATATTGGATTCTGGAGGATAGAGAAAAAAAGAGAAGGTTCAGGGATGTTAATCATATTGTTTTGAAGACATCACATTTAATTAGAAACATGTAATACATAGCGCTTTTGAGCGCCACCGTCTGAAAAGTAACGTGTGGAACTGTGCCACCTTTTGCCATCGTGTGCAATAAACAGCGTTTGTATGCCAATTTGGTGAGTTGTAGAGAAGAACACAGTCAGAGAGGACAGATTTAATACTTTAAAAGAAACCTATGTAGATTGTTATTTTCCTTAATGATCTTTAATTGGATTTGAATGATTCGGTACAATGGCCAGCAAAGTACCTACAATCAATGGTTCTGGTCATGCTATAGAGATCTTGCAGTCACGTGACCGGAAAGTACACAACCGCCATCTTGTCGGTCAAAAACACAGCTGAATACTGCTGCACTCGTGTGCAGAATGGATCAATTTCAACCGACGGACTACACGGCTCATTTTTCTAATGAACAGATAACTAGATATATGTCTAAAATAAACGATCTACAGATTTGTGACCCTTATGGCTTACCGGACGGAGTTTTCACGACCGGATTTTGAACTGCCAGCGGAATACCCGGACGTGTATAATTACCTCATTAACTTTCCCTCGCTGTTCAGTGGTGAAGCACTGCGTGCTTATAAATCTCTGGACAGTTATCTTTACAGAAATTCAGGATTTGTCAGCGACTCAGATGTGGCATCTTGTAAACAAGAATCCTCATTGGACGGGTAAGTCAGTTAAGTATTGAGTATAGCACTGACCAGCCGATTATAGAATAGAATAAGGTAATTCCAGCTCGTCCGTCTTGTTTACATGGATCTGGCGTTGGAGAGGTAGAGGCTTGGCAGTGGAGATTTGAGTAGCTGTTTTCTGAGCTTAGTCAACAGGCCGGCTCTGCAGCCTCGCTTTTGCTTCCGCTCCCGGCGCTGCCTCCTTCGCTTTGCTTCCGATAACAATCCACGGAGACCCCGCTGGTCTCGCTATCTCGTCCGGAATGTTTTTTTTTTTTTCTTGTCCGGAATGTTGTGCATGCGATGGAAATCGCTACAAACCGTCATTTTCTGCTGGAAACCAATGTCCAGTAAGTCCATACGGTTGTAGTGGATATTGAAGTCCGGTACAGACGAACAACACGCAAAAATACACACAAAAAACATAAAAAACGTGCACAGGTAGGGAAAGCTTGTAGCCGCAGCCGTTGTAGTAGAATTGTATATAGTAGGGTTTTCCAGAAGAAAAGGTAGAAGTAAAAGCAGAAGTAGAACCAGAAGTAGAAGGCGGAATATGGCGTTTGACCGACAAGATGGCGTCTGTCACAATCTGGATCGGCTGTGACGTCACATGCAAGTGCTCCATTGCTCAGTTGTTAAAATTGGTTTGAGTAGTTTATGCCATCTCACTGCAAATAATGCCATTAAATTTCAAAATAAATAAAAAATACTGGAGCAAAAGGTTATTTTTAAACTCTGACCAATCGACAGATGTTTTGGGCACAAGAATTGCTCCTGAAGGTGCTTTACTTTACTTTCTCAAGATGGATGTATATTACTGGAAGCGGCCAAATAAGGCTGACGGAAAAAAATGGAAAATTTCAAATAGCTGTAACTTGTGTTCTATTTAACATCAGGGGGAAATAAAACCAGTTTTGAATTCAGAACTTTATACTCCTTTTGATATGCCACACTCCTTGATCACAACTAGCTTTAAAAATGGCCCGTCATTGCTAATTAGGGCTGCCACCAACAACTATTCTTTCTATTAATTAATCCATCAACTATTTTACAGAGGCATGAAATAAGCAATCGTCTCTACTCTGAGACGTTGGGAGTGTGTCTGCTATGGGTGCTGAAACCATGCCCAATCGCGGGAAAGGGTTAGCCTCCGATAATAACTGGCTACAGAGTCGCAGAGCCATAATTTTACACCCCTGCAGTTTTAGGCCAGTGGCATTCAGCACATGCACGGACACTTTTTGTTTATCTTTGTGACTACTTCAGTCTTCCACACGTTTTCAGCAACTACTTCCTAACATCTATTTTCTCTGAATTTTCAAACCACAGTTTTAATAATTAAAATTTGAAACTAGAATACACTGCAACCCTGCTACAATGAACTCTTACTATGAACTTTCACATATAATGAGCTAAATTTGCGTCCCCACCTTTAGTGACAAAAATTCGGAGTCTTCAAAAAAACATCACTGTGTCACATCAGTGCACACTGCCGCAGCGTGCTCCGAGCGCTATTAGGACTAATTACTCGTACTATGCACCTGTTCCGGATTAGCGTGCAATCACAGTGTGTGCTTATAAGGACTCTTTAAAAACAAACACAGACATGGCGAAGCATACACAACGTACTTAGTGTCTTACATTACCAAGTAGGGTGCATCAGTTGCCCCCTAAAAATGAAAAGTTCCTCCGATCATGATGCATTTTTATTTTTATGTTCCTTTTGGTAAGAAAACACACTGGGTGAAATATTTTGACAAAATTCAAAAGTTTAATGGTGGCACCAGGAGCTCAAAGTTATGGAAAAAGCTGCTATTTTATGACTTTTATGACAAAATTTTGATCACTTTTCATGAAACATTATGGCACCTTATAGAGTATACCAAATATCTTAGATACACATTTTTAGTACATATTCTAAATATATTATCAAACACAGTTTGAGTTTTAGCTGTTCATTGAATCATTGTTCAACTACTTTTAAACAATACAAATGTATTATGAAATCACATTAATGCTTCTCAATCCCTTGCAAAAGGTTCTTAACATGATCTCTGGGTCACAAGAAATCAATAAATGGAGTCCAACATTGTGATTCAAACCTTACGCGAAAACATAAAATAAGCGTTTTTTGGCAAAAAAATGAACCTCATGGTGCCACCATTAGACTTTTGAATATGGTCAAAAAATTTTACAGGATGTCTTTATTGGTGAAAAGGAACACCCAAACAAAAATGCATCAGATTTTATGAAACTGATGCACCCTATTACCAAGCCTTGTATCTGTGTATTGCCTCTGATTTTGACTTTGCGTATTTGGACTCTGCCATTCTGTTTGTCTCTCGCTTGACCAATTCCTGTTGCACGACCCTGCCTTTGTCTTGTGTTTTTGAACTGTTTGCCTGCCTGTTTGTAAATAAACACACTTCCTGCAATTATATCAATCATTCACCTGCTTACATGACACAGTGAGCCATGCGTTCCTCTTCCCACCAGAGATAAACAATTAATAGTCGAGTCCGCAGTCAAGTTAACAACACGTGTTAAGCCTTTGTTTGATGGCGTTAACTAGCCTTGCTTAGGTGTTGATCTTTAACAATTATCGAGAACAGTGATCAAAGGATCGATAAAAGGACAAAATCACTGCTGATACCATTAAACTTAACAGCTAGTTAAAACGTACTGGCAGCGTTTTATATAATGGTGAATATTTAGAGAACATAGTGAGTCAGTAGGTCGACACTGTCAATGATACACCGGTAACCTCCATTATTTCCATAACAGATGAAGAAACCATCACCTCCGTGTGTGATCCTTTAACTCAGTCAATGAACTGCAATAACGCCTCAGATGGAGAAATTCGTGATTAGAAGAATGTGCTGAAAATTTCAGATATAACATCAGTGTTTGCTGCAACAAGTGAGCCCATTTCAGTATTACCATCTTTTCGGTATAATGAACTATTTGGACATCCCCCAAGGAGCTTGTTGTAGCAGCGTTGCAGTGTACTTAACTGTCAGGAATTTTACCACGGCTTACCATGAAACAAGTAACCATTTCATCCCGACCTATAACAGCACTTTCCAAAGTGTTTCATTCCTCTTATACCACAGCAATTTGCAAAACACTTCAGTTTTTAATTTCTCATCTCATCATCTCTAGCCGCTTTATCCTGTTCTACAGGGTCGCAGGCAAGCTGGAGCCTATCCCAGCTGACTACGGGCGAAAGGCGGGGTACACCCTGGACAAGTCGCCAGGTCATCACAGGGCTGACACATAGACACAGACAACCATTCACACTCACATTCACACCTACGGTCAATTTAGAGTCGCGAGTTAACCTAACCTGCATATCTTTGGACTGTGGGGGAAACCGGAGCACCCAGAGGAAACCCACGCGGACACGGGGAGAACATGCAGACTCCGCACAGAAAGGCCCGCGTCGGCCACAGGGCTCGAACCCGGACCTTCTTGCTGTGAGGTGACAGCGCTAACCACTACACCACCGTGCCGCCCCAGTTTTTAATTTATTAATGAATTATATACTTTATCCATTTATATTAAAATTTTATGGTCATGAAACATCTTAAAGACAAGTTAGTTCCTGTTATTATTTATAACAGCTATAAACAGTAATTCCCTCACCAGCCTCTTTTTTCCCCCCCTCTCAAAATTTATAAGGCCAAAAAAAAAAAGTTACTGAGAATCTGTCCTGAAGACTCTCCTGTGGTGGTCTTAGTGAGCATTACAATATGCTGACAAGAGATGATGTTAAATAATCCAAATAGAAATCACCACAATATTTTTTTAAATGTGTGTTTTTTTTTTTTTTAAATAATTTCTTATTAGGCTTAGATTACGTGCCACATCTGCTGTACAAGTCCCTAATCCAGCCACTGGGGGTGCATAAGCATACTCTTGGTGCCGGTCCCAAGCCCGGATAAATTGGAGAGGGTTGCGTCAGGAAGGGCATCCGGCATAAAACTGTGCCAAATCTAACATGCGGAATGAAAAGAGAAATGGTATGGGCACATCCTGAGAAGAGATGCAGAGCATGCTGGAAGGAGAATGTTGAGGATGGAGCTGCCAGGCAAACAAAAACGAGGAAGGCCAAAGAGGAGATACATGGATGTGGTGAGAGAGGACATGAAAGTGACAGGTGTAGTAGAGAAGAATGCAGAAGACAGGGAGCAATGGAGACGAAAGATCCGCTGTGGCGACCCCTAATCGGGAGCAGCCAAAAGAAGATCATCTGCTGTATAAGTCCCTATGTACAAGCTGTTGCTAAAGAAATGATAACGTATTAGAACGAGTTTATTAATATAAACCTGTATTATAGAAATTTGATCAGCAACGTCTGACCAATCAGATTCAAGAACTGAACAGTGCTCAGGCATAATCTGGAGAAATAAATGAGTCCTCCTCAATTTCCATTCATTCATCATCTATTCTCTTCATTATCCACAGAAACTCACTGACCTCCTGGGGCTGATCAAAGATGGCATTGAAGTCTCCAAAGCCTTGAGCGCCAGAAAATTCCCCAAATATCTTGCGGAAGAGTTCCTCAGGATCCATGCTGGCGCCGCTTCTCCAATACTGCTGCTGACCCGCTCCAGCGCCGGCTCTGCCCGCCTCGAACCCAGCTGAGCCGTACGCATCATACTGCTTCCTCTTCATCTCATCACCAAGCACCTAGAACAAGACGAGGCAGAGAGGATGTTCATCATATGTTTCTCTCAGCAACACTTTCATGCCCTAAACACTCAAACACTGATGTAATCACACTTTAAAGTGGCACCTCATAAGCTTCAGCCAGCTGTGCAAATTTCTCCTTGGCCTGTGGGTCATCTTTGTTTGTGTCTGGATGATATTTCTTTGCCATCTGAAAAAGGAAACAAAATGCCTTCATATTGTGTTGACTTTAAAAAATAAAAAATAAAAAACCACACACTTTCACAACTGTTGAACACCATGTTAGTTTAATACATAATTATCACTGAATCGAATAATCAGGAGACTTTGTTTCATTTCAAATGTATGTAAATAAGCATAACACTTGTGAGTGGATTGTTAAAGGGAAACAAACCCCAGAAAGTAAACTCCTGTTTTACTGACAGATAAAATCCATACAAGACATGTCTGAGTGTTCACTTATTCATATTTGTACCTGTATACAGATTTTATTTTAAAAGAAAAAAATAACATCCCTGGGTGCTGCTATTTTACTCTCTCCGATGTTCAGATATCATGCTCAGAGTACAAATTACGCAAGAAAATCTGAGATTGTGACATCACTTACACGACTTACCGAGGCTAAGATCTAAATTGCTGTAAACAACCCTAAAGATGCCCGAGTGTCAAGTTTTTGGGTGTAAAAATAAGACTGATCATTGAAGTAGTGAACACACACACACACAAGGCTGTTTGTTGCCTATATAGTTCAAAGACATGCAGATTAGGTAAAATACCCAGCCAGTGGGGTTGTACAAGCCAGTGCGGTTGTACAAGCCAGTGCATACTTAGTGCCGGTAACTCTTGAACAACTGCTACAAAAATGGTGATTTTCAAAAAATATTCAACTTGTCCCGTCAGACAGGCAGATGCGGATTTGACTTATCCAGACCAAACATTTGGTTTTCCCGAACAGTCGGACTACAGCTAACATCAAGCCCTGATGACTTGCTTTTTTTTCCTCTTAACATGTTTATCTGTGAAATGACTGTATAGTCAGCAGTAGAGTTGTATACGGCTGTGCTGAAAAAAATTCAATACAGCAGAATATCATGAGGCACACTTTGCCGATTTGTGCATTCATTCAGATGTTCCTGAATCAATACGGCAGCAAATGCCGTGATGGTAGTCTTGAGACATAATCACCTAAGGTGCAGTGCGGAATGAAGGTGGCAGCAGGTCAGTTGACGTGATTCAGCGCATCTCTCAAACAAACGAACATGGACGAGAAACTGTATCCACTGCCAGCAACAAGATCAACTGTGAGCTACTGCTCACTTACGTATCCCCCTGCTCTCGCTTATCAGAATGCAAGCAATTGAAGGAATAGGACACTTATTATGAATGTCGACTTCTACAAATAATTAATCCTGAAACAAGTAAAGAGCAGTGTCCTCCCCAGGTATTTCAAATAGCATCCTGGTAAACGGTCATTTTGAAATAGCATCAAAATCTACACTATATGTTTCGTAAATACATTCAGTCGGTAAACAGGAAGTTAATGTGCAACAGACCTGAAAACGGTATACACGGTATAGAACCCCAAGCTGAAGCTCGGTACCAAATATCAAGCAGTTGCGATTTGTAGTTGCTGAGAAAAATGTTATGAAAATTTTGCAAATTCACACTGTGTTTCAAAAATACATTCAGGTCAGTAAACAGGAAGTTGATGTGGGACAGACCTGAAAACGGTATACACGGTATAGAACCCCAAGCTGAAGTTTGGTACCAAGTGGCTATGATTTGTGGTTGCTGAGAAAAAGGGTGTTTCGGATGGACAGACACAGGTAAACCAGTACACCCCCCCCCAGGAGTTGGATATGACTCATGTAATATGCAAGCTGTGGTGATCAACTGTTGTTTCTGCAAAAAAAATCTGAACACGTTAAGCCTTATCTGCTAGTGCAAGCTTTTTCAGTTTGTCCAGAGTTACTGTATTTATTTTATTATAATTATTATTCAGTTCGGTTATAAAATAACTTGTCATGTGGACATTCTTAATGCAAATCTGGAAATACTGCAAAGTGCACTTAAACTCAAGTGAAACCAGAATTTTATTTCCATTTTACTGATATAATTGCATTCCTTTACTTTTATTAATTCTGCAGTTTGAAACAGAATATTTGAGTTAATTTAAGATCTCTTAGGGCCTTTGTTTAAATGTTTAAGGCATTACCTTTGCTATTAAAGATTAATAAACAGCTGTTGTAATAAATTCTGTGGAAGATATTTATTTATTTATTTAGCTTCTGCCATAGGAAGATCTATATATATGTACATACATCATGGCATGGGAAACCACAACAGCTTGCGCCAATTACAGTGGCCCCATTGTACCGAAATCTGCATGTCTTTAAACTGTGGGGGAAACCGGAGCACCCGGAGGAAACCCACGCGGACACGGGGAGAACATGCAAACTCCACACAGAAAGGCCCGTCGGCCGTGAGGTTCGAACCCGGAACCTTCTTGCTGTGAGGCGACAGTGCTAACCACTACACCACCGTGCCGCCCCTGGTCATGGTCATTACTCGAAAAAAAAACACTGTGTAATCACAATTATGTTTCGTATCGTGGCCTCCGTATCGTGATGCATATCATGAGGCTAAAGGAAATACCCAGCTCTAGAGTAGTAGTAGAGCAGTATTTCCACATACCCACATGATCCTGATTTGTAAATGAACATTCAGTCTCTGCATGCTAATTAACGCATGTAGTAAAAATCAATTATTCTACTGTCACACAGATCACGCCTTGGTTGATGTGTATAGTGTGGCATTAACAGCTTGTTCTGTAGTTACTGCATCCATGTGTATTGCACTACTGTGAAGTTTATGAATTTTAAAACAATTACATATCAAATTTAAAAAAAAAGTTTGCGTTCCAAAAGTCAACACAAAGTAGAGTTTATTTTCTGGTTATTAAACCCACGTCAACTACGAGACAAAACCCTGCTTGTCCTTAAAGCCTGGGCTGCTGATTTGTTCACCCCTGTCTCTGACTCGTATCTTTATGTTTCTTGCCATATGATGGTGCACGGTGTTAGAGGCAGAGTTAAAAGCTTACTGAAGTACTAATGCCACCATGTACAATACATCAAAAGGTGCAGGCTATCTGCTGGTACCTCATATAGTGAAGGCTACATCAGGGGGCAGAGCCTTTTCTTACAAAGCCCCACAGTTATGGAACAGCCTTCCACGTAGAGTTCGGGACTCAGACACAGTCTCAGTGTTGTCTCGGCTGAAAACATATCTGTTTAGTCAAGCCTTTTGTTAATAGCTTTTATTAGGTAAAGGAGTAGATCTGGAGGGTCCTCAGGCATAGTGTTTTGGTAAACTGGAATGTATCGATGCGCTCATTCCCCCACTCATTCGGATTTGTTGACGGTGTAGCGGCTGGCTGCTTTATGTCTCAGGGCTCCCTCATGTCTGAGTTACCTTCTGGCTCTCCTCTTTTAGTTATGCTGTCATAGTTAGTCTTGCCAGAGTCCCTGCTTGCACTCAGCGCAAAACATATCCTGTTCTTACTCATTAAGTGACATTGTCCAGACCCAACAACCTGTGTGTTTTTTCTCTCTCTGTCTCTCGGTGTGTTTGCTACATAAAATTTCAAATCTAGCAGTAGTTTGTTCCATTATAACCATTAATGCACTTACTACAGGTGATAAACAGTTTGTGTTTTGCAAGGTCAATACACAATACTCTATACAGCTGTATCTTTTGGGGGGAATTCTTCGTTTGGGGATGGAACAAAAATAAATATTTTGTCCAGATTCATTTTTACTCATGTTTTTTGCTATTGAACTACAGTGACGGCTATAATTAATTATCGACACCTTAACGATCTTTTAGCCTTTCAATTGGTGACTTTCAATATATAAATTGTGCATGAATAATTACTCAAACTTCCACTGGAAAAAATGAGTTGATTCCCGATTACTTAATGTATCAGATCACGTGACACTGCGCCACAAATTATCGACACATTTGTCCACAGTTACTGACACCGTTCCACAATTATCAACATCCAGATGATTATTTATTTTAAAAATAATAAATAAAAAAAATAATCAGTATGTGGTATTAAGTTAGCAAAGCAGTTTTTATTTAAAATTTGTTTTACATAGACTTGTATTTAGTACAAAATATCTTAATATACCGATGCTGAAGTAAATGAAGTAATTCTAATGTTTGTAAACAAATGAACTGATGTTGTTTAACCTGTCAGAAAATCTTTTTGTTCCACTTTAAGGATTTTCATAGATCACATTTCGTTATTCATTCGTTGTTTGTATTAATTTCTAGTTTTGTAGTTTACCAATAAGTCAAATAATGCTCTAATTTGTTGCAATTAGATTCAGATTAGTGAAGCGTCAGTATTTTCAAACAAGTGGGTTTTTTTTTTAAATTGAGATTTTAAATTCACATCTAAAAATATAAAATGTCTACTGATATTGTAATACATGGTAGATATTTACAACAAACTGCAAAAAAAAATTCTGAACGGAATAGAAAAACCTGAATATTTCAAGCATGTAATTTTTAATATCCTAGGAATTTAATTCTGGTCTAATTCCATTTATTGCAATTGGATTCTAAATACTCTATAAACGTTCCATTCTGTTATGAATCAGAAGAAAAAAAATGATAAAATCACAGCACTTTAAAAAAAAGTACTTCATCTACTTCAACAGTTTTACACAATGATCAATCCATAACAGTTGTAAATGTCACTTAATTCCACAGGGTGTTAATAACGGTGAAAGTGGTTATCTATTACTATTATCGACACCTCACGTGACCTCTCAAACGCACGTTTAGATACAAAATGGTGACTGTCAAACGAAAGAGTGAGAAAGTAGGTTTCGACAAGGAGATCATGAAATATCGGTGAAATTGATAAGTAAAAACATGTCCATGATGTTTCCACCATGCTTACCTGCGATGATAACATCCAGGTTTTCCTCAAATTGCTGATTATGCTTTAAAAAAAAAAAAAAGAGTCCATCTCAGGTAACGAGCTGTGTCACTAGATGACAAGATCAAAGGACGAGGGGGGTCTTTTGGTTTATTGATTAACCAATAATAACTGCTGTAACTGAAACTCACCTTTGTAAAAAAAATTTTATTGGTAAATCTGAAAGGGTGTTGATAAAGTCGATAATTGTAGCCGCCACTTTACTGTATAAAACGGGGCTCCCCCTGAGTTCTGAAAAATATTCTCCACTTTTTTCCCTTGAAAAATAAAGTCAAATAAGTATTCTTCACTTTTTCTTAATTATCGACTTATCAAAGTGGACTTAATACAGGTTTAAACCAACCAAACTGGCACAGTTGGAATATTTGTACAGATATAGGCTTCTCCATTACATATAGAATTTGGGCTTCACAGGATGAGCCTGAAAGTGAAAAAGAGGAAGCGTGAAATAGTGGAGCTGAAGATTAAGTGGTGGAAACTAAAAGAGATTGAACATCAGAAGGAGTACAGGGAAGAAATGAGACAAGCATTGAGTGATAATGGAAGTCTGCCAGAAGACTGGGATACTACTGCTATACTAGTAAGAGAGGCAGCAAGGAAGGTGCTAGGGTGGTCATTGGGAAGGAGGAAGGAGGACAAGGAGACACGGTGGTAGAACAAAGAAGTACAGGAAATTATAAAGGCTAGCAAAGAAGAATTGGGATGATCAGAGAGATGAGGAAAGCAGGCGGTTATACAGAGAGATGAGACAGAAGGCAAAAAGAGCGGTAGTGAAGGCGAAAGCAGATGCATACCAGGAGTTGTACGAAAGACTGGAGACCAAAGAAGGAGAGAAAGACCTGTTCAGACTAGCTAGGCAGAGAAACAGGGAAATGAGGGATGTACAGCAGGTAAGAGTGATGAAAGATGTAAATGGAAATGTGCTGACAAACAAAGAGAGTGTATTAAGAAGGTGGAAAGAGTACTTTAAGGATTTATTAAATGAGGAGAATCCAAGAGAGAAAAGGTCAGATTCGTTGGAGACAGCAAATCAGGAAGCAGAGTTGGTTAGTAAGGATGAGGTGAGGGCAGCCATGAAAAGATAGAAGACTGGGAAAGCAGTCGGACCAGATGGTATCCCGATTGAGGCTTGGAGATGTTTGGGTGAGACGGCCGTGGAGTTCATAACGAGATTGTTTAATAAGATCCTATAGAATGAGAAAATGCCAAATGAAATGGAGAAAGAGTGCGCTAGTCCCAATATACAAGAATAAGGGAGGTGTACAGAGCTGCAGTAATTACAGAGGGATAAAATTGATGAGCCACACCATGAAGTTATGGGAAAGGGTATTGGAGGCGAGATTGAGAAGAGAGGTAGCAATCTGAACAGCAGTACGGGTTTATGCCAAGGAAGAGCACGTCGGATGCAATTTTTGCTTTAAGAATGCTAATGGAGAAGTATAGAGAAGGCCAGAGAAAGCTACATTGTGTGTTTGTAGACCTGGAGAAGGCATACGACAGAGTGCCGAGAGATGAGTTATGGTATTGTATGAGAAAGTGTGGAGTGAATGAGAAGTATACCAGAGTGGTGCAAGACATGTATGAGAACAGTGAAACAGCAGTGAGGTGTGCAGTTGGAACGACTGAATGGTTCAAGGTGAAGGTGGGACTCCATCAAGGATCTGCTTTGAGTCCTTTCTTGTTTGCCATAGTGATGGATAGCTCGACGGACGAAGTGAGGCGAGTCACCATGGAACATGATGTTTGGGGATGACATTGTGATATGTGGTGAAAGTAGAAAGGAGGTTCAGCTGGGTTTGGAGTGATGGAGGTATGCATTGGAATGAAGAGGAATGAAGGTGAGCAGTATCAAAACAAAATACATGTGCATCAATGAGAATGGGGATGAGAGTGTAGTGAAGATGCAAGGAGTAGACATAAAGAAAGTTGGTGAATTCAAGTACCTGGGGTCAACTGTGCAGGAAAATGGGGGCTGCGATAGTGAGGTGAGAAAGAGAGTGCAGACAGGGTGGAGCAGTTGGAGAAGGATTTCGGGAGTCATTTGTGATAGGAAAGTCCCAACAAAAGTGGAAGGTAAGATGTATAAGACAGTAGTGAGACCAGCTGCGATGTATGGATTGGAGACCGTACCCTTAACGAAGAGACAGGAGGCAAAGTTGGAGGTGGCAGAGTTGAGGATGTTAAGGTTTGCGATGGGAGTGACAAGGTTGGACAGGATAAGGAACGAGCACATCAGAGGGACAGCATATGTGGAGAGCTTGGGAATTAAGCCGAGAGAGATGAGACTGAGATGGTATGGGCACATCCTGAGATGCAGAGCATGCTGGAAGGAGAATGTTGAGGATGGAGCTGCCAGCCAAACGAAAACGAAGAAGGCCAAAGAGGAGATACATGGATGTGGTGAGAGAGGACATGAAAGTGGCAGATGTGGTAGAGAAGGATGCGCAAGACAGGGAGCATTGGAGATGAAAGATCCGCTGTGGCAACCCCTAATCGGGAGCAGCCAAAAGAAGAAGCAGCTGCTGAGGGGACTCGACACACTATGCTGCCTGAAACGTAGCGCCCTCCAGTTGCTTGCCGGCTGACGGCACTTTCATTTTGGTGTTTGTTTTTTTTTACCGACCCCCGTATCACTGACACTGTCCGATGTGCTCGGGGATGGTCGGGGCTCTGACTGTACCTCCCCCGTGGCTCTTTCGACCCTTAAATCATCTTCAGCGCTTGAAGAAGCCCACCCAAAAAAACTTCGTCAGCTTAGAGCGTGCCACTGTTTGGTTCACGCAGAGATAATTACACCACCACACCAGGCCGATTCAGATGCACTGCGATTGGTCAAATATCTGGCGCTCATTTGGTCATTGTGTGTCATTGGTTTTTATTGGTCACAAGTACGGGCTCATAGTTTACACTCTGGCTTCCCGCCGTCTGACAAATGGAGAGATTTGTGGAGGGATTTCTAGAAAAGATAACTTACGATAATGATGACAAATGTCTATTTGCTCTGCAGTTTTCTGATACTCGTCCACATTTTTGGCTTGTAAAAACATTATTACGTAACTATTTTCCTCATTTATGAGCAAATTACTATTGGAATAGTTCAAAGAGATAAAATAAACAATACTAAAATTGTCAGTTCATTTGTTGCACTCTAATGCAGATGAAAGTGCAAGAATCTGCAGAATTTCATGGTATAAAATTTGGACATGTGCGATGGGACACAAATCTTTAAATAGAGTAGCTGCACATTTTTCATGTACAAATTTAAAGACTTAAGACCTTTTCAAGACCTCTAAATGGAAAAATTAAGACTGTACCATGGCAAAGAAAATGATAAATACGACAATTTAAAACTGTTTTCTGCAATAGTTTTTTTGCTAACTTTAAGAAGAATGCACACAATTGGTGAACAACAGGGTGCATCAATGGCAACTGTTAGACATGCAAACAGCTGAAGCAAAGTCGTGTGTTTTGGGCCTGCAGAACTACTGTAGCAGCAAGGAGAAGACTGGTGTTTACTGGAGAAAACACCATGAATCATTTCAAAAACGAAAACAATAAACAGCAAGTAGAACCAGCTGAACAACCTTAGCCGGCATTATTTCAATCCCCAAAGATTATCTTTGATGTGTGATTTTGTGTCCGACGGCAAAATCAGTCTGAGTGTCGTACAGTATACAGCTGGCTGAGAAAGTTCTCGAGTATCTTCTACATTATAGCAGGTAACAGCATAAACCTGTTTATGCAGTCATACAATCAGAGCGTTACATTAAACACAGAAAAACAACTGTCACCTTTCATAACCATTATCAATAAATGTGTTGTAATAACTGTAACCTAATTATCATCAGTGCAATTGTTATATCAATGTTCATTATTCAAAAATAATCATTAATTATTATCTATAATCCATGAATAATAGTTTGTATCACTACTACTAATAATAATAATAACAACTACTTTTTTAATAATTAAAAAAATGAACTCAATTTTATAGCATTTTAATTACTACTTAATTAATAAGCAGTGATTATCAAAATGTAATTTAATAATTAATAAGTAGTAATTATCAACTACTAAATTATACTAATAATAAGTAGTGATTATTAAAATGCTATAAAATTGAGTTATAAGATTAGTTAAAATTATTATTAAAAAGTAGTAATTATTATTATTATTAGTAGTAGTAGTAGTAGTGGTGGTGATACAAACAACTCATGGATTATAATAATTTGTTTTTAATAGTGAACATTGATATAACAATTGTACTGATAACATTAACAAGTATTACTAGTAGTATTATTGTTTATTATTATTAGTAGTAGTAGTACAGTTATTTTATATCAATGTTCACTATTTTAAAAAAATTATCTATAATCCATGAGTATTTGTTTGTATTCTACCAATTACTACTTTTTAATAATTATTTGTAATAATTTGTAATAACTTAATTTTATAACATTTAATAATCCCTAGTACTTATTAATCACTAATTCATAAGTAGCAATGATTAATAATCAATAATAATTACTACTACTAATTATTATTATTAGTGGTTGTTAATATTATTCTTATATTAAAAACACTGTTGTAGACGATAGGTAATAAAACTAAAAAACTTTTTGTACAAATTATTTATATTGTACTATATTTAGAATTATTGTATTTTATGTAGTTCTTTTTAATTGAGTTTTGAAATAAAGGTTTATATATTTATATTAAACTTAGTACAATAAACAATGTTAATTATGTAAAAAAAAAATGATGCTAATCATTATTATGTCCTATAATCTCATTTTCCACCTGACTCGTGCGCATGTGCGAACCCCCCTGCGTTTCACTCCGGAGTGCTTGATCTCCAACACACACGTGCGCGCCTCGTGTCCGTGAAAAACCAGTTTCCCAGTCCGCCGTGTCCCCAGCGCTGCGTTACCGTCTTTAAACACATTTGTGCGATCCAGCGCTTTTTATCGCAAACGATTCTTCTCCTTATTTTGGGGGCGCTTTCTAGCGCCCACGTAAGCTACCTGCATATCTCTCACTCTTCACAACAACCACACCACACTTCCTCCAGTAGCCTCCTAACGTTAGTTCTTGATCTACAGAACACACAGAACCAATGCTGCCCCCAAAAGGTACACTGGTCACTTTTAAAATTACAGTTAAAAAAAATACCCCAAACCGGATGGAGACATTTCACTCGTTCGGTCCAATATTAAATTTAATACCTCCCTTTCGAAAATTCCACTCATTCCAAACAATTTAAGACGTTTTTAGGCCTTGAAAACCGAAAGTTGTATTTAAGACTTTAAGGACCCGCGGGAACCCTGTTTAAAGCTTCGTAACCTTTTAAATGTAAATAATGTACAATTTTGAACTGTATTTATAATATAAATTATATAGAAATATAAATACACCTTTTTTCAAATTGGAAGTTTGAGGTTTAAAAAAAAAAAGGGCCATTCAGCGACAGACACTTTTCACCTGTCTGTCCGAGTGCAGCGATTGTGAACAATTTTCAAACATGAAGAAAATGTATAAAAGACAAGAAAGTGTTTAATGAATGAAATAATTTCTAATCAATAAAAAAAGTGGTGTTTTTTTATTACTTTGCTTATACAAAAAGAAAAATGTGTCATTTGCTTGCATGTCAAGCGTCGGTCAACTTGTTTCCACTCACGTAACGAAACATTATCTGACCTTATTTTGGTTGGAAATCCCCCTCAGAAGCTCAACTGCGCATGTCCTACGTTATTATCTGGGTCTTTTGTGTGAACATATAAAGAGGCTGCCCCGCAGCCATTTTTATGCACGCTTTGAATGGAAGTGTTATGTCGGTCTCGATGGTACGTGAACAAGGCAAGTTACATTAAACACATTGATTCACAAGAATTTTCCCCGTTATATTCTGTTATTAGAAGTCAAACATGCAGAATCCATGAAAAAGTTATTGAATGTGTGTTACTGCAGGAGTATGACTCAACGAATGGGGATTCCTGAGGATTTCCTTTTAAATACGGCGGAGTGCACAGACGTACAAAATGCTCACGTAACCCTGACAGACGCTGCTGTATCTGTTCTCGTTAGCATTTTTTTTTTAAATTCCAGATCAAGGAGGTCTTTCCAGCTGAAGTTAAATTACAGTGCATAGAGGAAACTTCTACTGGACTGTACAAGTGGCCAACACGTCCTGACATTTTGATAGAATCCATTACCAGCATCACCAAAAGCATCATCAATGCCTGTTCTGGATGAAAAAAGTTCAACCAGAAGACAGTTTTTCAAGTTTTTGTAAAAGTGAAGAATTGGTGTGTGTTACACTTCCTGATGACATTATGCCTGTAATAGCTGTGTCATTTTTGAACTATCACGATTTTCATTACGATTCTTTTTCCTAGTCCCAGACTACATGGCCTACTTAAATAGTTGAAGTAATGAAAAAATTAATTTCTAAATGTCAGCATCAGTTTTTGAAATGAAAATTACCATCAACAGAACTCAATTTGTAAATCTATTTACAATCATTTAATTTCCTAACAAAGAAACATTGTTTAGATAACTTGTGCTGTCTGTCCTATGTGAGAAGAGTTGCAGCTTCATAATGAATCTGTCATGTATGTAGCATGTTCCAAATCTTGAAAATAAATATATTATTAATAAATGGTATAAATTAACATCTTAAAACATATATTAAAATCTATTTTTTGATCAGTAAGTAACATTTTTATAATAAAGACAGTAGCGCATTTCAGGTTTGAAGGACTCTATATTAAAAGGAAAAATGTCTTTCAAAAATACATCATGATGGGTTAGTTTTTGATAAATGGGGATATATGGTGTTCAGGCATCATAATGCATTACATTTGCTGTAAAATTAAAAAGATTTTCTAAAGTAGCTGAACAGATTTACATGTTACTTGTAAAATGTCTGCCCTGTTATGTGAATGAGGCTCGAGTATAAATACAGAGCAATTCTGCAACAGCTACTACAAAAAGTTATCTTTTTATTGCTGTTTCTGTGAAATTGAAGGATCAGTTAAAACAAATAGTTCTGAATTCCAAATTTTGAGGTTTATTTTTTAACCTCTAAGTCCTGCTAAAAGGCTAAAGAGCAAATAGAGTGTCAAATACATTTGTTACTGTTACGACTGCTAGTAATTTTCTTTTCGTCACTGATGGATTATGTTCGTCAATGACAAGTGTGACGAGCGCCAGCAAGAACCCTGCAAATGGTTTGACGTTAAGCACCACACTAAGCTTTCTTTGTGGCTAATAAACTAAATTAATACTCAGACAGTCCAATGCAGATTATCTATGCTACAGGTTTACTTGCTCCTGGTCAGAAACACTCCACTGATGAATGAACGATGAACGTCTCCTGTGCTGGCAGTGTGAACTGAAAAGCCTGGACTGCACGATAAATTAAAACAACATTAAGAGATTTTCTGCAACACTCAGTGCTGCACTGTGTTCAAGAAAACATGCTAAACCTACCATAGAAAACTAGGAAAGATGAGAAATTCAGCTTTAAGGCAGATCTATGTGGAGATTATGTTTAAGTTATGCTTAAAGATGTTTATCGGTTGCTTTCATGGTTTTGTCTGGGGTAAAATCACTCCAGTGCTACAGATGCAATGGACAGAGATCTGAAGTCTTACTTGGTAATATGCTTTCTTGATCTCTTTCTGGGATGCTGTGCGAGGTACTCCGAGAACCTGGTAAAAGTCCTGTTTATTACAATCAATGGAACTAATGTGGAAAGACAGCCTCGGCAGGACATGATGAGGGTTTCCACCTGCAAACATACACCATAAAACACTGTAAAAAGAAAATATATCTGCAAAAACGCTCCTGAAAAAACAGACTGGAAATAATCATGATATTAGCTGGATTTGGTTTTATAAGAACAATCACGTGTTGATTCAGAACTTAAGTCACTAAATGGCATGACAGCATGAACGGATCATCTTGGTCAGTCTTAAAGCAGGAATGATGAGGATGAAAAGTTGGCTTGCCACAGCTGAATGGTTAAGAAGCAGCTTTAGGACCGAAAGGTTGCTGCTGGACCAGCAGGAATGGCTGAAGTGCCTTTGAGCAAGGCACCTAACCCCCAGGCTGCTCTGGGTATTTTGTACGTCCCTTTCGATAAGAGCATCTGCTAAATGCCTGTAATGTAAAGTTAAAGGGGAACTGAAGTCATTTTTAAACTTGTTTTATTTCTTAGTTAACGCGTTATTCAATTACGTTTTCGGTTTTATTAACCTTATATCGTTACTCGTATTGGCATATTATATTACACTTATCAGTCTTGGTTTGGTTTTTAGCCATGTTGAATGTAGTTTGTATGGTCCACGGCAGGCGTCGCTTATCCACGCGATCTTCACGAGACTTGTGCGAGACCTCAAACGTGAAGTGTCAGCGTCACCATTTTGAAAACTGTTTACACAGCAGCCAGATCGCCATATCATTCCAATTTAGCATAGAATAGAATGCCTTTATTGTCACTATACACATGTACAATGAGATTAAAGCATCTCCAATAACAGTGCAAACAGCGTGGAGAGAGAGAGAGAGAGAGAGAGAGAGAGAGGGAGGAAGGGGGGGAAGGGGGGTGTAAGGTGCACAGTCTGAGGTGTATGTCTTGTGTTACACATTATGGAGTGAGGTATTTAGATTAATTTCTAGACTTGCCAGCTTCATCAGTGATGGAGTGTCGGTCCTGCGCGCTGTGGCGCGTGCACCTGAAAGTGCGCCTTGGGCTGCGCGCTGATGCACCAAGTGGACTCCAGCACACGTGTTGTGAACAAGGCACACCTGAGCTCAATTAAAGAACTACAGTGGTGCTTGAAAGTTTGTGAACCCTTTAGAATTTTCTAGATTTCTGCATAAATATGACCCAAAACATCAGAGTTTCACACAAGTCCTAAAAGTAAATAAAGAGAACCCAGTTAAACAAAGGAGACAAAAATATTATACTTTGTTTTGTTTTTTATTGGGGAAAATGATCCAATATTACATATCTGTGAGTGGCAAAAGCATGTGAACCTTTGCTTTCAGTATCTGGTGTGACCCCCTTGTGCAGCAATAACTGCAACAAAATGTTTCTGGTAACTGTCAATCAGTCCTGCACACCAGCTTGGAGGAATTTCAGCCCATTCCTCTGTACAGAACAGCTTCAGCTCTGGGATGTTGGTGGGTTTCCTCACATGAACTGCTCGCTTCAGGGCTTTTCACAACATTTCGATTGGATTAAGGTCAGGACTTTGACTTGGCCATTCCAAAACTTTATTCTTCTTTAACCATTCTTTGGTAGAACGACTTGTGTGCTTAGGGTCGTTGTCTTGCTGCATGACCCACCTTCTCTTGAGATTAAGTTCAGGGACAAATGTCCTGATATTTTCCTTTAGAATTCGCTGGCATAATTCAGAATTTATTGTTCCATCAATGATGGCAAGCCGTCCTGGCCCAGATGCAGCAAATCAGGCCCAAACCATGATACTACCATCACCATGTTTCACAGATGGGATAAGGTTCTTATGCTGGAATGCAGTGTTTTCCTTTCTCCAAACATAATGCTTCTCATTAAAAACCAAAATGTTCTATTTTGGTCTCATCCATCCACAAAACATTTTTCCAATAGCCTTCTGGCTTGTCTATGTGATCTTTAACAAACTGCAGATGAGCAGCAATGTTCTTTTTGGAGAACCGTGGCTTTCTCCTTGCAACCCTGCCATACACACCAGTGTTGTTCAGTGTTCTCCTGATGGTGGACTCATGAACATTAGCCAATGTGAGAGAGGCCTTCAGTTGCTTAGAAGTTACCCTGGGGTCCTTTGTGACCTCGCCGACTATTACACGCCTTGCTCTTGGAGTGATCTTTGCTGGTCAACCACTCCTGGGGAGGGTAACAATGGTCTTGAATTTCCTCCATTTGTACACAGTCTGTCTGATTGTGGATTGGTGGAGTCCAAACTCTTTAGAGATGGTTTTGTAAACTTTTCCAGCCTGATGAGCATCAACAATGCTTTTTCTGAGGTCCTCAGAAATCTCCTCTGTTCATGCTAAAATACACTTCCACAAACGTGTTGTGAAGATCAGACTTTGATAGATCCCTGTTCTTTAAATAAAACAGGGTGCCCACTCACACCTGATTGTCATCCCATTGATTGAAAACACCTGACTTGAATTTCACCTCCAAATTAACTGCTAATCCTAAAGGTTCACATACTTTTGCAACTCACAGATATGTAATATTGGATCATTTTCCTCAATAAATAAATGACCAAGTATAATATTTTTGTCTCATTTGTTTAAATTGGTTCTCGTTATCTACTTTTAGGACTTGTGTGAAAATCTGATGTTTTAGGTCATATTTATGCAGAAATATAGAAAATTCTAAAGGGTTCACAAACGTTCAAGCACTTTCAAGTATGTGTTTGCCTATTTAAGGACTGTGCTGATGCATTTGCATCGTGAAGTATTACGATACGCATGTACGCATTACTGAGTCTTTCTACTCGTTGTCTTGATTTCCTGTTTCTCGTTCTTGTCCTTGCTTAGCCTTTGATGTACTGTTTGCGCCTCAACTGACCTTTTTACTTGTATTCTTGTTTTTGATTGTTTGCCTGTGTATATACTGTCTCACTGTATACATATTCTGCACCTTATTAAACTGTATACTTCTGCACATACATCCGCCTCCCTCGCGTACGTGACAAGGAGATTATTCCATACGACTTCGAACCAACGTGGAGTAGAGAAGAGTTGGAAAGATGACAGGATAAGGACTAGTACGTCATTACTGTCACACAATTAAAACGTGCTGGATCAGGCAGCTGGTGGGTTTTTAAAATAATAAATACACGCATGTATTTTTGTGATAAATACATATTACACTGAGTGCATTTCCCACATAATCCTCACTAAGGTTTCAGACAGCACTACAAAATGGCGTCCCCACTACATCATGCCCTACTGTATATAGTGAGCAATTTTGGACACAAGGAAAACTTCCGGCTTGATTACGTCAGCATTTGAAGGAGGGCACGTGCATCTTTTGACAACGTTGGCAGATGTTGGTCACTTTGATTTCCGCTGTACATTTTACTTCCATCCTATGATGTTTCGCACAGGTCTCAGCGAATCTCGTTTATGGCCATTGCTTTGACATATGGACTGGTATATTACAAAGCATATTTCAAACACTCATAACTTGCTATAGCAGTGACAAAATAGCTGTGAGAAATGCTCATTTTATAAAATGAGATCAATAGAATTTCGATAATAAAAAAATTGCCTTCAGTTTCCCTTTAATGTAATGCTGATGTCAAGATCAACCTCCAGGTTTCTACTGATATAAAACACCGCTTTAAGCTGTAGAACAAACCGGATTCGTCAACAGCCAACAAGACATTTTCTGATGCTGCAGATTTCTATTTTATGACTTCTACATTATCAAGTCTGTACAAAAACATTCTAGATTTCCAAACGTTCATTTTGCAGCACAAAATTAAAATGTTAAAGAAAAGGAAATGTATCTGAGCAGCATATTGCATAAAAGAGCACACTTCAGATTAAAAAAGAAAACATAAGGGTTGTTTTACAATCAGGGTACAAAGTTTGTGTCACAGGGGTCCAAAATTCAAATTGATTCAAACTGGTTCTTGTACCAGTTCTTAAGTGAAGGACAAGTTAAAGAACAGATTTCAGGTAATTTGACATGTGTATGGTAGTTTTGTGTAATCTGCTATAAGATAAAGAAGATTAAGTGTAGCTTTAAGCAGGGCTAGGAGAAACAAATGAAGTGATTCTCAGAGAGGACTTTTTTTTTTTTGACAATTCAGAATCCACTACTTCCATAGTGCTTTTAAATATAAGGCTGTAAGCTTTGTGTTAGTTGTCTCTAATATTTATGTCCCAATATCTTGACCACATTTTAGGATGAAAATAATCATTTTAGATATGTTATTTTATATTGAAAAATTAGCTGTCTCGGAGAGGACATTTTTTTGACACAATTACATACTAATTTGATCAAAATAGTCTGAAAACTTACTGGCATTCAACATTAAAACTTAACTATGTTTCCAATGATATGGAACCAAATATTTGTTTTATGGTATAAAGAATGATTTAAGTGCATCCCTTTTGGAGCTACCTGTGGTCAAAAAAGCACTTTTTCTAAAAGACACGAGTAATTTTGCTAAATATGACATATATTGCCATACAGTCACCAAAAATAACGTTATCACCAATTTTTTTTTTTTTTGCATGGTAAATAGAGCTATCACAGGGCTACAATAAACAACCAAGTTTATTTAGTCAAGCCTTTTGATATTGAAGATAAGTGTTAAATGTGATTTTTAGCTTGCATACCCTGATTGTAAAACAACCCATAATGAAGGCTGCTGGGTTTTGGTGCAAAATTAAGAAGCAAGAATCCAGAAGAACTGTGGCTGGTTCTGCAAGATGCTCAGTAAAACCTACAGCTCATTTCCTTATAAAACTGCACTCACTGTACCTGAGACTACTATTTTTTTTCCAAATATTGACTTTGTTTGGTTCATTATGGCTTAGTACTGTTTATAGTATTTTTAAATGCTGAAACATTTTTCATTTTATTACTTTAAGTCATTTTCGGTCTACAGCATTTCTTTACATGTGCCTAAGACTTTTACACAGTACTGTAAAGAATAATTAAACCCCGAGCACCGCTCGCGAGGTTCTACATGTCTGTTCGCTTGTCACTCTGAAGCTAACTGTTAGCATGCGGCTTAGCCAGGCCCTACTGCTCACCTAACAGTCCTGTCAATGTCACCGCTTTCTCCGTTCCCTCTCCAGCTCTGCTGCCCACCGACCAAAACACACCGCCCCTGAATTTCGCAAGAGCTCCATTAACTCCTTGAAGCCTGGAGGCAAAAGTGCTACAATTCCGAACATTAGAGAACACAGTGACTGTCACCCAGCGTGCTGTACACCGAGCTGCGGAGGACGCCATCACTACTAACTTCGCACAGTAATGTGACAAACTGCGCATGCGTGAGAAACAATGCGCACGCGCACAACTGATCTCTACACTATCTGGATCGTTCATTGTCCAATCTTCTTCTTCTGTCGGTTTTTATTGGAGGTTTACAAACGGTGTGTATTACCTCCATCTACTGGGCTCAGGTGTGATCCAGGGGATATTAAATCATAGATGTATTATAAGGAAAAAAACAAAAACTAAATTCTTCTTGCTAATTCCTCAGGAACCTGATGTATAAATTTATGTGTCGTCTGGATGAGTCAGTAAATTCTATTATAGGGGTTTTAACCAGCCCAAGAAGGAGCTGTGTAAGGTACTCATCCAGGCTCAGAAAACACTGGCGAGAGAAACTGTATGTATTTACGTCTCTGACTTAATGGCTGGACTTCTTGTGTGTGTGTGTATATATATATATATATATATATATATATATCTCATCTCATCTCATCTCATTATCTCTAGCCGCTTTATCCTTCTACAGGGTCGCAGGCAAGCTGGAGCCTATCCCAGCTGACTACGGGCGAAAGGCAGGGTACACCCTGGACAAGTCGCCAGGTCATCACAGGGCTGACACATAGACACAGACAACCATTCACACTCACATTCACACCTACGCTCAATTTAGAGTCACCAGTTAACCTAACCTGCATGTCTTTGGACTGTGGGGGAAACCGGAGCACCCGGAGGAAACCCACGCGGACATGGGGAGAACATGCAAACTCCGCACAGAAAGGCCCTCGCCGGCCACGGGGCTCGAACCCGGACCTTCTTGCTGTGAGGCGACAGCGCTAATCACTACACCACCGTGCCACCATGTGTATATATATATATATATATATATATATATATATATATATATATATATATGTGTATGTATGTGTGTGTGTATGCTTATGCGTATGTGTATGTATATATGGATGGATGCATGTGTATATATACTGTATGATTTACTTTTATTACTGCTTTCCTAAATTTGTTTTAATCTTTTTTTGTGTGTGTGCTATGGACCCTGTTGTGAGTCTGTAATAAAGATTGAATTGAATTTAATTGTGTTTCCCTTAAATACTGTATTAGAGCTGTCACTACTGATTGTGTATTAGGCTGACTTAATAAATTATTCATAGTTACAGGTTTCCTTATTGCCCTCCTTATCTTCTCGCTTTCAGTAGAATACTGTCTGCTGTGTAAAAGAACATGCTCCACTTTTTCCATTTCTCCACAGTGTGCACAGGCCCCGGACTGATGTTTCCCTATGGTATACAACCCACCATTTCAAGGTTCAAGGCTTTTTAATTTGCCATTTGTGCATAAACCAACAGTTCAGACACATTGGAATTTTTGTGCAGGGCTCTGTCAGTCAACAGATTAGAAAATAAAAACACTATAATAAAAATATAAAATATAGAAACACTATACAATACGTGAGGGGGGGGGAGTTATATGCTCAAAAATTTAAATACAAGTACAACCCCGATTCCAAAAAAGTTGGGACAAAGTACAAATTGTAAATAAAAACAGAATGCAATAATTTACAAATCTCAGAAACTGATATTGTATTCACAATAGAACATAGACAACATATCAAATGTCGAAAGTGAGACATTTTGAAATTTCATGCCAAATATTGGCTCATTTGAAATTTCATGACAGCAACACATCTCAAAAAAGTTGGGACAGGGGCAATGAGAGGCTGGAAAAGTTAAAGGTACAAAAAAGGAACAGCTGGAGGACCAAATTGCGACTCATTAGGTCAATTGGCAATAGGTCATTAACATGACTGGGTATAAAAAGAGCATCTTGGAGTGGCAGCGGCTCTCAGAAGTAAAGGTGGGAAGAGGATCACCAATCCCCCTAATTTTGCGCCGACAAATAGTGGAGCAATATCAGAAAGGAGTTCGACAGCGTAAAATTGCAAAGAGTTTGAACATATCATCATCTACAGTGCATATCATCAATATCATCAAAAGATTCAGAGAATCTGGAAGAATCTCTGTGCGTAAGGGTCAAGGCTGGAAAACCATACTGGGTGCCCGTGATCTTCGGGCCCTTAGACACCACTGCATCACATACAGGCATGCTTCTGTATTGGAAATCACAAAATGGGCTCAGGAATATTTCCAGAAAACATTATCTGTGAACACAATTCACCGTGCCATCCGCCGTTGCCAGCTAAAACTCTATAGTTCAAAGAAGAAGCCTTATCTAAACATGATCCAGAAGCGCAGACGTCTTCTCTGGGCCAAGGCTCATTTAAAATGGACTGTGGCAAAGTGGAAAACTGTTCTGTGGTCAGACGAATCAAAATTTGAAGTTCTTTTTGGAACTCAGGGACGCCGTGTCATTCGGACTAAAGAGGAGAAGGACGACCCAAGTTGTTATCAGCGCTCAGTTCAGAAGCCTGCATCTCTGATGGTATGGGGTTGCATTAGTGCGTGTGGCATGAGCAGCTTACACATCTGGAAAGACACCATCAATGCTGAAAGGTATATCCAGGTTCATATGTAACATATGCTCCCATCCAGATGACATCTCTTTCAGGGAAGACCTTGTATTTTCCAACATGACAATGCCAAACCACATACTGCATCAATTACAGCATCATGGCTGCGTAGAAGAAGGGTCCGGGTACTGAACTGGCCAGCCTGCAGTCCAGATCTTTCACCCATAGAAAACATTTGGCGCATCATAAAACGGAAGATACGACAAAAAGACCTAAGACAGTTGAGCAACTAGAATCCTACATTAGACAAGAATGGGCTAATATTCCTATCCCTAAACTTGAGCAACTTGTCTCCTCAGTCCACAGACGTTTACAGACTGTTGTAAAGAGAAAAGGGGATGTCTCACAGTGGTAAACATGGCCTTGTCCCAACTTTTTTGAGATGTGTTGTGGTCATGAAATTTAAAATCACCTAATTTTTCTCTTTAAATGATACATTTTCTCAGTTTAAACATTTGATGTCATCTATGTTCTATTCTGAATAAAATATGGAATTTTGAAGCTTCCACATCATTGCATTCCGTTTTTATTTACAATTTGTACTTTGTCCCAACTTTTTTGGAATCAGGGTTGTATTAAACATAAGGAGAGGGCAAATGTTAAATAACATTAATAAAATATTAGGTCATATTTATGCAGAAATATAGAAAATTCTAAAAGGTTCACAAACTTTCAAGCACCACTGTACGTGTTTGCCTATTTAAGGACTGTGCTAATGCATTTGCATCGTGAAGTATTACGATACGCATGTACGCATTACCGAGTCTTTCTACCGTACCTGTTGTCTTTAGACTTGTGTGCCCAATCAGCCTAGTCATCCATACCTCCTCCTGCCGTTTCAGTTCACCACTCCTTGTTATTACCTCCTTTTGTAAATTATACAGATGTCTTCCTTTCTCCTCTGTACTGCCATATTCTACTGATGTTGTCTTTAATTATTAATTTAATTTCTGCTTTACTTAATGAAACCTTACGTTCAACCTCATTTACCTTGGTGGCCTCTTTAGCCAGTCTGTCCACCCTTTCATTTCCCTCAACCCCCTTATGTGCTGGAACCCATGTGAACTGAATAAGTAGCTTTTGCTGATTTATATTAAATATGAGGTGATTTATTTCATCTAAGAGGTCTTGTCGGCATGTGGATTTTCTGCTTTGGATACTGGTTAAGGAAGACATTGAATCTGAACAGATGACTGCTTTACTAGGCTTCACCTCCTCCACCCACTGCAGGGCCAGTATGATAGCCATCATTTCTGCTGAGAAAATTGACAGATGATCTGACATCCTTTTTTTGATATTAATATTGTAGCTGGGGATATGTACTGCTGCTCCTGTTTTACCAGTTTCATCTTTTGAAGCATCTGTATATATCTATGTTGTATCATCGTACATTATTTCTAAATACTGCTGTACATTCTGATAAACACCTCTAGATTTTACTATCTCCTTTGTTTTCATGTTTACAACAGGGAAACAGAATAACCAAGGGGGAATGATTGACCTTACTATTGTTTTACCGAATGGAATGTTGTTAATCCCCACTTGATTTGCCTGCTGATTACCATCCACCCAAAGCTACTTATGAGGTGACCATACTCCCAGCATTCCCTGAGTACCTGTTTGGTTGGGTGATTGTCCTCATGACCCTATAGATTAAGCCAATATGATACTGATAATTTCAGCCGCCTGAGGTCCAGTGGCATCTCTCGTTTCCACCTGAAGTGCTGGGATTGGAGAGGTTCTGAAGGCACCACAGCATATACGAAGGGCTTTGGCTTGTATCCTGTTCAGCTCTGATAAGGAAGACTTAGCTGCTGAATTATAAACTATACATCCATAAGACTGGTCGAACTAAGCACTATAGATTCTTTTCAAGGATGTGCTTGATGCCCCCCATTCATTTCCCGTTAAGCATTTCAAAATGTTAATACTCTTCTTACACTTATCAATAATCTTCTGTATGTGTACTTTAAAAGAAAGTTTAACATCAAACCATACATCTAGGTATCTTAAATTATCCACTTGCTTGAGTGGCTGCCCATATACAGTGGTGCTTGAAAGTTTGTGAACCCTTTAGAATTTTCTATATTTCTGCATAAATATGACTTAAAACATCATCAGATTTTCACACAAGTCCTAAAAGTAGATAAAGAGAACCTAGTTAAACAAATGAGACAAAAATGTTATACTTGGTCATTTATTTATTGAGGAAAATGATCCAATATTACATATCTGTGAGTGGCAAAAGTATGTGAACCTTTGCTTTCAGTATCTGGTGTGACCCCCTTGTGCAGCAATAACTGCAACTAAATGTTTCCGGTAACTGTTGATCAGTCCTGCACACCGGCTTGGAGGAATTTTAGCCCGTTCCTCCGTACAGAACAGCTTCAACTCTGGGATGTTGGTGGGTTTCCTCACATGAACTGCTCGCTTCAGGTCCTTCCACAACATTTCCATTGGATTAAGGTCAGGACTTTGACTTGGCCATTCCAAAACATTCACTTTATTCTTCTTTAACCATTCTTTGGTAGAACGGCTTGTGTGCTTAGGGTTGTTGTCTTGCTGCATGACCCACCTTCTCTTGAGATTCAGTTCATGGACAGATGTCCTGACATTTTCCTTTAGAATTTGCTGGTATAATTCAGAATTCATTGTTCCATCAATGATGGCAAGCCGTCCTGGCCCAGATGCAGCAAAACAGGCCCAAACCATGATACTACCACCACCATGTTTCACAGATGGGATAACGTTCTTATGCTGGAATGCAGTATTTTCCTTTCTCCAAACATAACGCTTCTCATTAAAACCAAAAAGTTCTATTTTGGTCTCATCCATCCACAAAACATTTTTCTAATAGCCTTCTGGCTTGTCCACGTGATCTTTAGCAAACTGCAGATGAGCAGCAATGTTCTTTTGGAGAGCAGTGGCTTTCTCCTTGCAACCCTGCCATGCACACCATTGTTGTTCAGTGTTTTCCTGATGGTGGACTCATGAACATTAACATTAGCCAATGTGAGAGAAGCCTTCAGCTGCTCAGAAGTTACCCTGGGGTCCTTTGTGACCTCGCCGACTATTACACACCTTGCTCTGGGAGTGATCTTTGTTGGTCGACCACTCCTGGGGAGGGTAACAATGGTCTTGAATTTCCTCCATTTGTACACAATCTGTCTGACTGTGGATTGGTGGAGTCCAAACTCTTTAGAGATGGTTTTGTAACCTTTTCCAGCCTGATGAGCATCAACAACGCTTTTTCTGAGGTCCTCAGAAACCTCCTTTGTTCGTGCCATGATACACTTCCACAAACATGTGTTGTGAAGATCAGACTTTGATAGATCCCTGTTCTTTAAATAAAACAGGGTGCCCACTCACACCTGATTGTCATCCCATTGATTGAAAACACCTGAGTCTAATTTCACCTTCAAATGAACTGCTAATCCTAGAGGTTCACATACTTTTGCCACTCACAGATATGTAATATTGGATCATTTTCCTCAATAAATAAATGACCAAGTATAATATTTTTGTCTCATTTATTTAACTGGGTTCTCTTTATCTACTTTCAGGACTTGTGTGAAAATCTGATGATATTTTAGGTCATATTTATGCAGAAATATAGAAAATTCTAAAGGGTTCACAAACTTTCAAGCACCACTGTAGTCTGAGGTCCACTGTAGGGTTAGCCTTTTTTTTTGAAAAACAGATAACTTGTCTTCTCAACAGACAAATGAAACCCCCACTCATGTGACCATCTTTCGACCTTGTTTATTGCTGCTTGCATTCTGTTCCTCAGATTAGTAGTATTTCGGCCTCTCACCCACAGTGCCCCATCGTCTACATAAAGTGCTCTACTGATTCTGGAATCTATGTTGTTAAAAACATCATTAATCATTATATTAAACAGTATGGGGCTGCATAAACTTCTCTGTGGGGTACCATTCTCTACAGTGTAAATATTTGAATGGTTTACTCCAACTCTTACCTCTATTGTTCTATTCTTTAAAAAATCACTAATCCAATTGAACATTTTACCGTTTATTCCCATTTTATTCAATTTAAATAAAAGACCCTCTTTCCAGAGCATATCATATGCTTTTTCAATATCGAAAAACGTTGCTAAGACTGACTCCTTGTTTACTTGAGCTTTCGTAATTTCATTTTCCAGACAGACTATTGGGTCCATAGTTGTATGACCATTTCTAAATCCACTCTGATGAGGAGAAAGACCTCTTTTTTCTATCTTGTATATCAATCGCTTAGTTATCATCCTTTCCATTAACTTGTATAAGTTGGATGTTAAAGCTATAGGCCTATAGCTTTTGACTTCTACCTTATCCTTACCCGGCTTAGCTATTGGTACAACTATTGAGTGTTTCCAACTAGCGGGCAGCCTACCTTGGTCCCAAACTTTATTATATAACTTTAAAACCACTTTTTTAGCCACATCAGATAACTGGTCAATCATCTTATAGCATATTCCGTCTTTACTTGGAGATGTATTCTTAACACCTGTGATTGCGCTCTTCAGTTCAAACAATGTAAAGTTTTTATCAAGGGCACTCTCACTTACTTCTTTCCTTCCCAGTACGTTATCATTATCCTCAATCTTTTTTGCTCTCCATAATAACTCTTCATTTGATAAGTTTTGAGAGCTATGTACAACCCCGATTCTAAAAAAGTTGGGACAAAGTACAAATTGTAAATAAAAACGGAATGCAATGATGTGGAAGTTTCAAAATTCCATATTTTATTCAGAATAGAACATAGATGACATATCAAATGTTTAAACTGAGAAAATGTATAATTTAAAGAGAAAAATTAGGTGATTTTAAATTTCATGACAACAACACATCTCAAAAAAGTTGGGACAAGGCCATGTTTACCACTGTGAGACATCCCCTTTTCTCTTTACAACAGTCTGTAAACGTCTGGGCACTGAGGAGACAAGTTGCTCAAGTTTAGGGATAGGAATGTTAACCCATTCTTGTCTAATGTAGGATTCTAGTTGTTCAACTGTCTTAGATCTTTTATGTCGTATCTTCCATTTAAGATGCGCCAAATGTTTTCTATGGGTGAAAGATCTGGACTGCAGGCTGGCCAGTTCAGTACCCGGACCCTTCTTCTACGCAGCCATGATGCTGTAATTGATGCAGTATGTGGTTTGGCATTGTCATGTTGGAAAATGAAAGGTCTTCCCTGAAAGAAACGTCATCTGGATGAGAGCATATGTTGCTCTAGAACCTGGATATACCTTTCAGCATTGATGGTGTCTTTCCAGATGTGTAAGCTGCCCATGCCACATGCACTAATGCAACCCCATACCATTAGAGATGCAGGCTTCTGAACTGAGCGCTGATAACAACTTGGGTCGTCCTTCTCCTCTTTAGTCCGAATGACACGGCGTCCCTGATTTCCATAAAGAACTTCAAATTTTGATTCGTCTGACCACAGTCCATTTTAAATTAGCCTTAGCCCAGAGAAGACGTCTGCGCTTCTGGATCGTGTTTAGATAAGGCTTCTTCTTTGAACTATAGAGTTTTAGCTGGCAACGGCGGATGGCACGGTGAATTGTGTTCACAGATAATGTTCTCTGGAAATATTCCTGAGCCCATTTTGTGATTTCCAATACAGAAGCATGCCTGTATGTGATGCAGTGGCGTCTAAGGGCCCGAAGATCACGGGCACCCAGTATGGTTTTCCGGTCTTGACCCTTACGCACAGAGATTCTTCCAGATTCTCTGAATCTTTTGATGATATTATGCACTGTAGATGATGATATGTTCAAACTCTTTGCAATTTTACACTGTCGAACTCCTTTCTGATATTGCTCCACTATTTGTCGGCGCAGAATTAGGGGGATTGGTGATCCTCTTCCCATCTTTACTTCTGAGAGCCGCTGCCACTCCAAGATGCTCTTTTTATGCCCAGTCATGTTAATGACCTATTGCCAATTGACCTAATGAGTTGCAATTTGGTCCTCCAGCTGTTCCTTTTTTGTACCTTTAACTTTTCCAGCCGGCGGCACGGTGGTGTAGTGGTTAGCGCTGTCGCCTCACAACAAGAAGGTCCGGGTTTGAGCCCTGTGGCCGGCGAGGGCCTTTCTGTGCGGAGTTTGCATGTTCTCCCCATGTTCGCGTGGGTTTCCTCCGGGTGCTCTGGTTTCCCCCACAGTCCAAAGACATGCAGGTTAGATTAACTGGTGACTCTAAATTGACCGTAGGTGTGAATGTGAGTGTGAATGGTTGTCTGTGTCTATGTGTCAGCCCTGTGATGACCTGGCGACTTGTCCAGGGTGTACCCCGCCTTTCGCCCGTAGTCAGCTGGGATAGGCTCCAGCTTGCCTGCGACCCTGTAGAAGGATAAAGCGGCTAGAGATAATGAGATGAGAATGAACTTTTCCAGCCTCTTATTGCCCCTGTCCCAACTTTTTTGAGATGTGTTGCTTTCATGAAATTTCAAATGAGCCAATATTTGGCATGAAATTTCAAAATGTCTCACTTTCGATATTTGATATGTTGTCTATGTTCTATTGTGAATACAATATCAGTTTTTGAGATTTGTAAATTATTGCATTCTGTTTTTATTTACAATTTGTACTTTGTCCCAACTTTTTTGGATTCGGGGTTGTACCTTAACAAAAGCCCTAGCAAGCATCTCTGCTTTTTCTTCATTAGTTACTGCTTCGCCATCATTGTCTTTAATTACTGGTAAAGAGAGATCCCTTCTTATTCCTCCCATCTTTCTAATCATTCTCCATACCTCACTAACCTTTATTTCTGCCCCAATGGTACTACAGAAATTCCTCCAGTATTTCTTTTTGGTTTCTCTTATGATTCTTTTAACTTTAGACTGTGCTTTTTTATATGATATCAAGTTATTAAAAGAATAATTTGTTTTCACCATTCTAAATGCTTTATTTCTGGCTTTGACTGCTTCTTTACATTCGTCTGTCCACCATGGAACCATTTTCTGTTCCCTTATCCCAGAAGATTTGCCTATAGTCTCCTCTGCTGATTCATTCATACATTATGTTTGTAATTATGGAGTTTAACTCTTCAATATCATCACTTAAATTTGACATAATTTCCATAAATTTGCCACTTGCTGTCATAATATAAAGTCCCCAGTTGGCCTCTCTCATTTTCCATCTAGGGTACCAATTTTCTTCCAAACTTGCATCTTGTTTTTGTATCTTGATCCAAATAGGGTAGTGCTCGCTTACTAATGGAGTATTGTTAAAAACTTCCCACTGACTGGTTCCTGCCATTTGTTCTGATAATATACGGTAGTAAGGTCAATGGCTGATTCTGCTCCATGAACTACATCAAATCTGGTGCCTCTTCCGTCATTTAAACAGACTAGTTCATGATCATCCATAAATTCCTCAGCTGTACTCCCATTTTCATCCATTCGTATGCTTCCCCATAGTGCATTATGTGCATAGAAGTCTCCACAAAAAATAATTCTACCATTTCCCTCCTCACAGATGTTTTCAAGCATCTCTCATTATCGTTTGGCAAGGGTTATAGAAATTAATTATTTTAAACTTAGATTTACCAACCCACACTTCAACCACAATCATTTCAATTCCTTTATTTATGTTTAGAGCCGGGGCGGCACGGTGGTGTAGTGGTTAGCGCTGTCGCCTCACAGCAAGAAGGTCCTGGGTTTGAGCCCCGGGGCCGGCGAGGGCCTTTCTGTTTGTTGAGCACATCAATAAAATGGTACTTATCATAGTGATTCAATGAGAGCGCGAGACGAATTGTAATCAGGTTTCGTTGGTTACTGCATCGAATATGCAACTTCGAGTGACGGCTTCGAAGTTAAATGAAGAACTAGCCTGTACTGTTGGTGTTGTAAATGCACAAAATAACGGCTAGGAAGCTCTTGAGTGCACGTGAAACACAACTGTTTCTGTTACAAACGACGTCTCTAACCGACGTTTCAATCCCCAACTCGCTCTAGCCACCTGGCTGCACTGCTGCACTCAAGTCAGAGACGCGAAGGAGGAAGGGGAGGGGCTGAAGAGGGCGGAGCCACACACTCTGGAAGAGGAATTGGGCAAAGCGTTCCATTCTGGCTTTGAGTTTTCTCACAGATCAGCGGTATCAACTTCAGCGAGAACTTGACTGAAATGCGAGTTCGGACGATATGCGTACTTTTTAATGTGAAAACGTACAGTCATACAATGAGGTAAAAATTTGTAGCGGCTACGCAAGATGCGTACAGGTTGGCAGGTATGGACAATGGCAACCACGGACTATTGAGCAGCTGAAGTCTTGTATCAAGCAAGAATGGACAAAAATTCCAATTACAAAACTGCAACAATTAGTATCCTCAGATCCCATACAATTAAAAAGTTCTATTAAAATGAAAGGTGATGTAACACAATGGTAATAATGCCTCTCTCCCAACTTTTTTTGAGTGTGTTGCAGGCATGAATTTCTAACTTTATTTTTACAAAATACAATTAAGTTGGGGGCGGCACAGTGTAGTGGTTAGCGCTATCGCTTCACAGCAAGAAGGTCCAGGTTCAAGCCCCGTGGCCGACGAGGGCCTTTCTGTGTGGAGTTTGTATGTTCTCCCCATGTCCGTGTGGGTTTCCTCCGGGTGCTCCGGTTTCCCCCACAGTCCAAAGACATGCACGTTAGGTTAACTGGTGACTCTAAATTGACTGTAGGTGTGAGTGTGAATGGTTGTGTCTATGTGTCAGCCCTTCACAAACTGTATGAATTACTCGCAAAGTGGCAAGGGCCCTTTGAGGTCACAGGGCAAGTCGGAGTTGACTGTGAGATTTGGCAAATGGATAGTGGCGATGCACTTCAAATTTACCACCTTGATCTCCTGAAACTATGCAGAGGGGAGGTTTCTGTGACTAGTGACGGTGGTTCCACAGAGGGAGGAGCTGGGACTAGAGGCGAGTCTCAAAAGTGTGGCTCAATTCACCCTGGTCCCCTGTGGGGATCACCTCTCGATGTCCCAGAGAGTGTAGGTCATCAGGTTACATGATGAATTCTGTGATGTGCTTTTACCTGTACCAGGGCACACTAATCTCAGAGCACCACATTGAGACGCCTCCAGGGGTGGTGGTGTGCAGCCGCCCATATCGGCTCCTGGAACACACAAAAAAAATGTGATTTGGGATGAACTCAAGGCTATGTTCGACATGGGGGTAATTGAGGAGTTACACGGTCACTGGAGCAGCCCGGTGGTTTTGGTCCCCAAAATCGACAGGTCAGTCTGGTTCTGTATAGACTTTAGAAAAGTCAATGTAGTGTCTAAATTTGATGCATATCTGATGCCTCGCATTGATGAACTGCTTGATCAGTTTAGTGTGGCTTGCTTTTATTCTACACTGGATTTGACTAAGGGATATTTGCAGATCCCCGTGACAACATTATACAATGAAAAAAATGGCCGTTTCCACTCTTTTTGGGTTACGCAAGTTTGTCACCCTTCCATTAGGGGCCCCAGTGACGTTTCAACATCTCATGGACAGACTCCTCTGCCCACATAATGCATATGCCGCTGCTTATCTGGATGACATCATTATTTACAGTAATGATTGGCAGCAGTACGTATTTACAACATCTAAGGGCTGTTCTGAGATTGCTGATAAGTGTGGGACTCACAGCAAACCCAAGGAAGTGGGCAAGTGGAAGTATGGTATCTGGGCTTCTACTTGGGTCATAGGCAGGCGCATCCCCAAATTGATAAGACTGCAGTGATTGCAGCCTGCTCAAGACCCAAGACAAAAAGGGGGTGAGATGGTTCCTGGGGCTTGCTGGCTATTACAGGAAGTTTGTGCATAATTTTCCAGATGTCACCAGCCCGCTGACTGACCTCACTAAAAAGTCAAGTCAAGTTTATTTGTATAGCGCTTTTAACAATAAACATTGTCGCAAAGCAGCTTTACAGAATTTCATCTCATCTCATTATCTCTAGCCGCTTTATCCTTCTACAGGGTCGCAGGCAAGCTGGAGCCTATCCCAGCTGACTACGGGCGAAAGGCGGGGTACACCCTGGACAAGTCGCCAGATCATCACAGGGCTGACACATAGACACAGACAACCATTCACACTCACACCTAGGGTCAATTTAGAGTCACCAGTTAACCTAACCTGCATGTCTTTGGACTGTGGGGGAAACCGGAGCACCCGGAGGAAACCCACGCAGACACGGGGAGAACATGCAAACTCCACACAGAAAGGCCCTCACCGGCCCCGGGGCTCGAACCCAGGACCTTCTTGCTGTGAGGCGACAGCGCTAACCACTACACCACCGTGCCGCCTGCTTTACAGAATTTGAACGATGTAAAATATGAGCTAATTTTATCCCTAATCTATCCCCAATGAGCAAGCCTGTGGGGACGGTGGCAAGGAAAACCTCCCTCAGACGACATGAGGAAGAAACCTCGAGAGGAACCAGACTCAAAAGGGAACCCATCCCCATCCGGGCAACAACAGACAACATGACTAAAACATTAACAGTCCTAACATAAAGTCAGCTTCGTTGATGCTATAAACTCCCCACCGACGGAAACCCAAGCACAAACCGTTCACAACAACCATAGTCCCAAAGTCAGCAAGTCAACTGCAGTCCCAAAGTCAGCAAGTCAACTGCAGTCCTAAAGTCAGCAAGTTACTGCAGTCCCTAGCCACAAAAGCACCACTGCAAGAGTCCAGAGCGTCCTCCAGGCGCGACCCCCAACTGTCCACAATGGGCCACCCTCCACAGGAGCGATGTGATGAGACTCCAACCAGACAAAGGGCACCAGGATGGATCAGGCAGGTCCGAGGAGCAGAAGAGATCAGCATCTCGATCCCAGGACCGACATGTAACTCAGAGGGACAGATTTTGGGGGAGGGGCACCAGATCTGGTCCAGTGGACAAAGCCGTGTGGATAGACTTTAGTAAAATGGTTTTGTGTGGGGGCCCGCTTTTGCATTCTCCTGACTTTTCTCTCCATTTAGCCTTGCAGACTGATGTGTCAGACAGAGGGCTGGGGGCTCTATTGTCCCAGGTGGTGGAGGGGGAGGGGCACGCTGTGCTGTACATCAGCCGCAAGCTCTCTGCAGGAGAGATTAAGTACAGCATGATTGAGAAGGAGTGTCTTGCCATCAAATGGGTGGTCCTCATGCTCTGGTACTACCTGCTGGGATGTTCTTTCATACTCTGTTCCGATCATGCCCCACTCCAGTGGCTCTACCACATGAAGGATATCAACATGTGGATCACTTGTTGGGATCTAGCCCTTCAGCCCTTTAAGTTTGAGGTGGTCCACAGGCCAGGGGTACAGATGGTGGTGACGGATTACCTTTCCTGCTGAGGGGGAAGTCAGCTGCAGGTTAGATGACTCCCTGGCCTGAGTTGGGTGGTGGACGTATGTGGTAGCAGGAGTGGTCAAGCATCAGCTGTGGGTGGTGAGGAGTCAGGTAGAACTGGCAGGTAACACGTGATGACAGTGTTTCCTACAGACCAGGTAGCAATTTGTGGTGCTCCACTGTGCCAATGAGGGAATCGTGCACGGTGGTGTCGTGGTGGTCGGTGGAGTCGGTCATTGGGGTGTATGCAAAGTGTTTACAGCGGGCGGTGTTCAAACACACAGTATTTTTCTTCAGATTCACCTGCTGGAACTATTTTAAAGCTACAAGAAGCATTTGAGATTATTCAGTTCAATCTAAATTCTTTTAAGTTCTTTAAGAGAAGACAGCTAAAATAATTTTTACCAGAACCCTGCCTGGTTTCATTCCTCGACCCAACTTTACATTACAGGGCAGGCCATTAGTTTGCTGGGCTTGATGTTGGTGGAAAACCTGTCTTTTAAATTTATGAAAATTACTCACCAAAATTGAAATTAAAGTTTAGTTTTTACTAGAGATGCACCGATTGCAATTTTTTGGGCCGATTCCGATTTTCCATGGAGTGTGACCTGCCGATACCGATTTTGGCCGATTCCGATTTAATTTTTTTCAAACCACTTCACAGCACACACAAAGACTATTTTCTTTTTATCTTTTCTTTAATAGAACATTCTGCCAGATTTTCAGTAATAAATTTTCAACACCTCAAAGGTTGAAAACAAACAAAAAGACATTGTTCTTTGTAAAATCTTTCTTCATGTTTGGTATTAACATATTAATTCCTGAAATAGGAAATTCACACAAACATTTTTTCTTTTCCCATCCAATATCTGGCACAAAAACAGCTTCCCCCTCATATATTATTTGCCTACTGCTATGGAACACACTTTCATAAGCCTATTTAGATCTGAAAACTTGTGCCTTATAGAACAACCCATTTCTTCATTCAGTATCAAAATACAAAAATAATTTCCAGTCATACTTATACCATAGCCATTCTATCATCTTTGTCAAATGTGTATTTGTAGAGTAATTTCCAATGGAATCAAGTGCAACCAAGGTTGTAAAACAAACAAAAAGACATTTTTTTCTCTCTCTCTTTGTACAAATCTAACTAGATGTATGGTAATAGGCTAATGTATTAATTCCTGTAATGGGAAATTCACACAACCACAAACGTTTTCTTCTTTTCACATCCAATATCTGGCACAAAAAAAAATTCACTATATTTGGATATCCAAATATAGTGAATTTTTTTTGTTGTTAACGGCGCGCGTGTCGGAGCTCGTTAGGCGCGTAGGACTGACGCTGTTCTGCGCAAGCGCAACACAATCGCACTAGAAAGCATGTTCAAGCTGCCAGTGTAGCTGCAGTCTTTTTAGTTGCGAATTACGAGTATTTCCACTTTCATCTCTATGTGATACACAAGTTTTGATCGGCAGAAAATCAGCATATTTTAATTTTGACCGGCCGGTCGCCGGTCATGGCCGATCATGTGAAAATCGGCCGATTCCGATCAGCAGCCGGTCAATCGGTGCATCTCTAGTTTTTACCTTAGTTTTTTTGCCTTTTTGGTGGCAATCTTTCAATCATTCTTTAGTTGACATTCAAGGAATAAATTGCAAAAAACAAGCTGAAGGTTTTTATATTAAATATTGAACTCAACACTTACCTCAACCAATACTAAAATGAAATAAATAGTATAATGTGACAAAATAATAATAAAATAAAATATCATAATTAGATGTAAGAAATCACTTAAGGTAACACCAAGGCAACTAACAATAATGAAAAAGCATTACCCTAATTGGTGCAAAGCCTGCATGCCCTATCAGAACATTTAATTCTGCGTGGCTTCCTGAAAAAAACTCAAGTGCCCTATCGTAAGGGAAGTCATTGCTGAAGCGGGATAAACAGGATAATGCAATAAGGCCGGTTCCTCGCGTCAAGCTGCTACTGTATGCATCAAAATTGGTTTATAGCCTGACTCAGGGATGTCCGTTTCCTGTAAGCCAAGAAGGTTATGATAAAGCTCATCACGAGCACGACGTAGGCTACCTTTTAAAATAAGGGGTCGGAAGGCGAATCGGGAAGGCTGCGTTATTTTTAATTAGCCTAACAGGCCTACTTGCAGTCCGGGTATATGTGCACCGGCAGGCCTGTGGACACGCCTTTCCATCTCTGTGTGTGGGTGTGTGCGAGTGAACGAGAAGAAAGAGCACTATGAATGAACGGAACGATACGCAGCGGAATTTTTTTTTTCAAAATCGCGAGTCTGATTGTGTGGCGATAGGAATCCACTGTGTGGCACTGCGCCACACAATGGTCTATGTATGGGAAACCCTGGATGAATTTCACTTGTGTTTGATTACTGGCAATTTACTCTTGTGTGTTTTTCTGTTTTCTTGCAGAGTGAAGCCAGTAATCAGAGACAGAGAGGGAGAGCGCTGAGTTACTGAGGGCCATGTTTGTGTGCATGCATGTGAGCAAAAATACTGCAAAAAGAAACTAAAGCCACTGAAAAGTGAAATTGGAAACAGAAAAATAAAAACACATCTTGAGTTGTCAAGCCTGTCTCCCCATTCCTCATTCCCTGAGCTGTTCAAATGTTACAATGGTCATTCAGTACATTAAGGTCATTCAGTACATTAAGGTATTACATTACATTACATGGCATTTAGCAGACGCTCTTATCCAGAGCGACGTACAACGAGTGATGTACAAGGTAGTCATCTGACTTCATTTTATTGCCACATAATGTCACTGAGCCTCAACCTGACCAACTGAAACAACCCCAGATCATAACACGGCCTCTAGAGGTACCTTGTACAGTAGACAATATGCATGATAGACAATATGCATGATGGGTGCATTGCTTCCCTATGCTTCCTTTCTTACCCTGATATGCCCATCACTCTGGAATAAGGTAAATTTACACTCATCAGACCACATAACCTTTTTCCATTGTTCCAGAGTCCAATCTTTATGCCCCCTAGCAAATGAAAGCCTTTTCTTCTTCAGATTAGTCTCACTAACAAATTATTTTCTTATGACCACACAGCTTTTCAGTCCCAATCCTGTGAGTTCTCGTTGCATTGTTCTCTTACTTTCACTATTATACATTTCACAATTCTGACCACATTTTTTCTGTGAAGTTGACGGTTCACCACTATCCTTCCAGGTTTTAATAATGCATTGGACAGTTCTTAACCCAATCCCAGCAATCTCCTTAGCTGTTTTCTTTGCTTGATGCAGGCCAATAATTTGGCCCTTTTGAAACACAGGAACATCTTTTCCATGAGCACAGGGATACATCTTCTGACACCATGTTAAGAAATGAAAAGCTACTCACTGCGTCAGTTAGGGCTAAAAGAATTGTTGTCAGCAGAAATATATTAATTACTGCAGTAATTATCCAATCAAAGATATTTGCTTATTTAAATCTAAATGGTGACCTTTTTTTTTTGTCAAAACAGTGTATATTGAGGTATTTCACCTGACGTCACAGGGTCACGTGACGCCCCGGTGTCCGCCATTTTGAAGGTCAAGCTAGCTAATGTCAACAACATAGTAGCTAGTATGTTACTGTAGCAATGTTTACGTTCAGTCATTTGGATGACTGTTAAAACCTTTCAGTCTCAAGTTTTTCCTTTACTGTATTTACTAGTTTACTGTAATTATGATCCAGCAGCTATTTACACCGGATCCAGTGTAAATAGCTCCCGGAGCGCGCTCCAGCTTGCTCCCCCTCAAATTAAGCAGCGCGCTCCGGCTTGCTCCCGGAGTGCTCCGGCCAAGGTTCCGGAGCGCGCTCCGGCTTGCTCCCCCTCAAATTAAGCAGCACGCTCCGGCTTGCTCCTGGAGTGCTCCGGCCGAGGTTCTGGAGCGCGCTCCGGCTTGCTCCCCCTCAAATTAAGCAGCGCGGGAGCAAGCCAGAGCACGCTGCTTAATTTGAGGGGGAGCAAGCCGGAGCGCGCTCCGGCAGCTATTTACACTGGATCCGGTGTAAATAGCTGCCGGATCATAATTACAGTAAACTAGTAAATACAGTAAAGGAAAAACTTGAGACTGAAAGGTTTTAACAGTCATCCAAATGACTGAACGTAAACATTGCTACAGTAACATACTAGCTACTATGTTGTTGACATTAGCTAGTGCTAACAGCTAGCTGCTAGTACACTGCTACAACACAGACACCGACCCTAATAATACAGTTCTTGGTCATTGCCTGGTAATAGCAAATTTATAACGGGCCATATCTCAACAGACTAAGAAGTTATTTCAATGACATTTAATAACATTTTGTTTATCCTGAGGACCGAAAGTAAATGAAAATGTGAACAAACCTTAGCTGTAATAAGATGGCGACCACCGGCTCCAGGGACAACCCACTGATGTAGGCATGTTACCCAGCCTGACACAAAATATTTGTAGGCATCCAAACTCGTATACGCTTTCAGATCAATACCTGTGTATGGCGATGGGTTTTTAACGACATAGGTATACAGATCATGTGGGCCGAAGTCAGGTAAAGACGAGGGCTTCGTGTACTTCCGTACGTCAGTGAACAATCCTGGTGGAAGCAGGTAAACGTCGTTCTCTAAGCCTGCTAACCTCAATTTTTGCAAATACCTCTCCCTCTGCTCGCCCTGTAAATGCCCTACGTCACTGGATAGTGAAGGTGTTTTCTGCATCTCGCTCCTTTTTCTTTTATGTTTTTCGTTTGTCGCCTTCCTCGCATTCAAACTGATTCGAGCCATGACGTCCAAAATGGCAGCCTAACGATGCATCACATGACTTGGTCACGAGGGTGAAAAACCTCAATACCCAGTACTAGTCAAATGTTTGGATACACCTTCTTATTCAATGTTTTTTCTTTATTATTATTATTATTATTATTATTATTATTAATAATCAAAAGACACTTAGTTGAGTGGTTCTTGGCATAATATGAATTACTACAGTTGTGGAATAGGGCTATTTACTGTATTTTTTATTATTGACTATTTACTGTTCGATGGTCTCAAATACATTAAGAAGGCAAGAAATTGCACTAATTAACTTTTGACAAGGCATAACTGTTAACTGAAAAGCATTCCAGGTGACTACCTCATGAAGCTGGTTAAGATAATGCCAATAGTGCGCAAAGCGTCATCAAGGTAAACGCTGGCTACTTTGAAGAATCTAAAATATGGCATTTTTTTAAACACTTTTTTTTGTTTACCACATCATTCCATATATGTTCCACATGTTATTTCATAGTTTTGATGTCTTCAGTATTGTTCTACAATGTACAAAATAGTCAAAATACAGAAAAACCTAGGAATGAGTATTTGTTCCAAACTTTTGACTGTTACCGTATATAAATCCTGCATTATGTGCATAACCACTGGAAACTGCCCTGGCTATATATAAGAATCTAGGGAGTGAGTGCAGTGTGCTTAAGAAATAACTGACTTTACAAAAAAGTCCTTCATCATGAACCACACTTGTGGGTAGGGCTCTTATTGTGTCATGCTTAGTCACAGGGTTTGATCAGTATAGACTTTTGTCTATGCACTAAAAAACCTTTAGCTATGTAATCTACTGCTGTCGTAAACACATTACATAGCTCCCTCTGCTACTACTCTCGCATGTTCATAACTTTATCATATATGTCAGCTATCAAACACAGAGAAAAACATGGCATTACTGGCCATAACTAAACCAAACAATTTCAGCATCTATTTCTGGCTAAGCAGCGCTGTGCACTGTTACACAGGTTAGATTTTTTTTTTTAGCCTGTCTTTCCTCACAGCTGTTCTTTCTTTCAGTTTACAACAACATGTTAAATGTAATTGATTATTTAAAAAGTCATGCTTTGAAATACTTTTCTAACGAAGAAGCACCATTAGGGGATTTGATCTTTTTGTATATCTTTTTTGTTATGTAAGCTTCTATAAGGATGAACAATGATTTTGTAATAAAATTTCCTTTAAAAGCAGAGTATGTAATTTTAGAGAAATCATCAATAGTATGCTAGATTTTGAAAGAATCCAACTGAAAAACTCAATCCCCTCCCTTTAGTGCTCCCACCAAAGCCACTCTTCTAATACACATGGGGTATGTTCAGTCTGAAAACAGTGTGCACGGTTTCCGGGTTGAACGACATGTTTCCTTGAAATGGTGTGAAATGTTGTACAATGGGCTGTGAGGTATGTTTTCTTGTTTGGTGGGTGTGTCAGTGATGTTACACAATCAGCAGTGATGTGTATATAAATCTCACCATATTAAAAAGGCAGTCCGCACAAGGGATCATACTCACATCCTGTATTTGGATATTCTTTGCTTTTCTGAATAACAAGTGTAGTGGCTGTAACATCGAGCGTACACTCAACGGCTACTTTAATAGGAACTTCTTGTTGATTCTAAGATTCTTGTTCTTGGCTGGCAGGAATGGAACCCAGTGTGGTCTTCTGCTGTTGCATGCTGAGATGTTTTTCTGCTCACCACAGCTGTAAAGAGTGATTATAGAAGAAGCCTTTATTTGTCACATGTACACTCAAGCACAGTGAAATTCCTTCTCTGAATTTAACCCATTTGAAGCAATGAACACACATATGCACACAAAAGTGAGCAATGAGCACACACACATACCCAGAGCAGTGGGCAGCTGTGCTACAGCGCCCGGGGAACAGCTGGGGGTTAGGTGCCTTGCTCAAGAGCACTTCAGCCCAACCTCAAGCCAATGTTGCCCCATGTTAACCTAACCTCATGTCTTTGAACTGTGGGGGAAACTGGAGCACCCAGAGGAAGCCCACGCAGACACAGGGAGAACATGCAAACTCCACACAGAAAGGCCCCCGTTGGCCACTGGGCTTGAACCCATTATATGAGTTACTATATCCTTCCTGGCAGCTTGAATCAATCTGGCCATTTACCTCTGGCCTCTCTTATCAACAAGGTGTTTCCACCCACAGAACTGTCACTCACTCAATGTTTTTTGTTTTTCACACCATTCAGTGTAAACTCTAGAGACTGTTGTGTGTGAAAACCCCAGCAGATCAGCAGTTTCTTAAATACTCAAACCAGTCCATCTGGCACCAACACCCATGTCACAGTGAAAGTCACAGAGATCACAATTTTTCCCATTCTGATGTTTGAAGTGAACATTAACTGAAGCTCTTGATTTGTATCTGCATGATTTTATGCATTGTGCTGCTGTCAAGTGATTGACTGATTAAATAACTGCATAAAGCCTAGGTCACAACCGGACGTACGATTTTTTGGCCGTGCAATTTTTGCCGTTTCCCCAAATCGCTGCGTTTTTTTTTTCATGGAGAAAGACGCACGTTGGCCGTAAGTTTGTCTTGCAACCTGAAAAAAACATAAGCGCCCGTAGAGTTTGTTTGACATGACAAATAACCTCTGTGGCTGGTCTGCAGCCAGTCTATGACTCGAAAATCAGCACGTCACACGCGCGCCCTCCGTGCATTTCACGTGCGCCCTCCGTGCGTTTCTTGCACGTAGACCGGCCGTAGGAGCACGTATGGCCGGTTGTGACCGAGGCTTAAAACAGCATGTGTATGGGTGTTCCTAATAAAGTGAACAGTGAGTGTATTTTGAAGTATTAAACATGTATTTATATCAATTCAGAATGGCCTTCTCTGCTGGCATAGTTGCAATGCTTCCATAACATAACAGGGTGTTCAACGCACCACATTTTCTGTTGATTTTGCTACATTTTGCTACATTTTTTGCGACGTTTTGTCAGGCATGAACGTAGTCATGAACTCATACAAACTGATCACCCCTGAAAGACAAGTCCATGAGAGAGAGCATTCAGGGTGGGGGGTTGGGGGCAGTTTGTCATTATCATATCTAACTACCTCATGTCTCATTCGCTTAACACACAAAAAAACAATGAATATGGCTAATGTTAGTACTCACAGCTATTGACTAGCTTTCACAATATGTCTGCCTAACCTTGTGGAAGACTCTGGTCATACACACAGGTAGGCAGACAGGTAGGACATTCAATCATTTCATCCAGACCAAATGAAATGATTGGGCAGGCTTTTGACAGCCCTGCGACTGCCACAGATGACAGATTTTTTTATTTTCATTGTTAGAGCATTTGATTTAGTCATTGTTGTCGGCATGTTAAGAGAGTTTCAAGAAATGTAACAAAAAAAAGCTTCTAAAATAAATTACTTACTGATAAAAATATTTGTCTGGCATGCTTGAAACTGGTACAGGCTGGTCTGATTGCCATGTGTTCTTGAAACTGGTACAGGCGGTCCTGATTGCTGCTTGTTTTGGTTAGTTAAATCCCTGAGATTTATCTTCGATCCCACATTCTGCTCTCTGCTTAATGAAGCTTATGTTGACGAGTAATGTCTTTCTTCTTTTCATAAGACTATGATCCTGATGGGGGAATCTAATAGCTACTTATTAACTGAGAGGTCTTTATGGGAAAATATCAGACCGAGCTCTGATATTTTCCAGCAAAGATCAGGCAAACAAAGTTAATAAGGAGTTTATTATATGGCTTCTTTATTTCTAAGATTAAAATAGATGGTCGTTATAATGAGGCATGACACTGCTTTCAGTCACTTCATATTTGTAACGTAGTTCAATCATGCATGCAGAATAAACAACTACTGGTTTCAAAACTGAATTTCTGTTAGTGGTTAGCGGTTTCTGAATGCTCTTCGTTGCTCATTTCTTGAATAACTCTATTATTACTTTGACAGAATCAACACAAACATTGGAAAAAAAAGCCCGCTTGTTTAACACAAATATCAATCAATATGTAAATGGATCTGTTATTTGCTCTCCTATGTATCTAGTTACTTGTGGGTAGGAAATTTATCGTATCGGTATAAATCTAAGCGTATCAGATTTTAACTAAAGCCACTAAGTGTATCGGCAGGCAGAGCAAGTGTATCGGGCCCGATACGCTAAAACGCTCTGGGGAAAACCATGCATAGATAACTTAGCTGTCTGTAAATGGCTGTGTGATGCACCTAGTGTGTTGGCTAAACATCTGTGCGCTCACCACCTCTTGCCTTCAGCCTCACCACTGGCTAGCAGTGCTGCTCCATAGCACCGTGAAAAGAGAGCCGGGTGCATAAGTCTTTCCTGCCAGTACATAGCCTCTCCACAGCAAGTCCCATGCAGTGCCTCCATGTGGCTACAGATGGAAACTGGGCACCGTAAGGCCCCAGGCTAAACTGCTGGGAGCTTGGAGGAGGTCTGGCCTCCAGACATGCGGCATGCATGGCCCACTGATGTGTGGACACGCCCTGTTGCCCATGCAGCAGACCCCAGCTATAGGTAAATAGCACTCAGGGAGATGGAACTCGGTAGCCCTGGCAGGCAATCCATCTAGGACAAGGACAGTCCGATGTAAAACCTACGACCCAAGGACCTTGCTGTCATCGTCCCAGCTTGCTGGGCCATGGCAGATGAATCTTGAGTGTAAAGGGTGGGGCCAGTACAGCACACACTGGACTCCACCTTAGAATTCCTTTGCGCAGGCCTGAAGGAAACATCCACGTTCACAGCTATCACCAAAGGGCTTGCAGTCAACGTGGAAACACCCCTTCATAAATCTTTGCCTGCGAAGAAAAGCCAAGAGCCAATTACATCATCATCATCATCCAATCATTTAGCTCCAACACACTCTTGAATGTGAAAATATACTACTCATGTTTGTACTAGGGTGGCACAGTGGTGTAGTGGTTAGCACTGTTGCCTCACAACAAAAAGGTCCTGGGTTCGAGCCGACGAAGGCCTTTCTGTGTGGAGTTTGTATGTTCTCCCCGTGTCTGCGTGGGTTTCCTCTGGGTGCTCCGGTTTCCCCCAAAGACATGCAGGTTAGGCTAATTAGTGTCTCTAAATTGACCGTGCATGGTTGTTTGTCTCTATGTGTCAGCCGTGCAATGACCTGGCAACTTGTCCAAGGTGTACCTCGCCTCTCACCCATAGTCAGCTGGGATAGGCTCCAGCTTGCCTATGACCTTGTACAGGATAAGCGGCTACAGATAATGGATGGATGGATATTTGTCCTACAGTAAACTGAGAAACATCTCTGAGCAGCTGTACCTGTGTCAGTTTGCTCCCGGATCGATCCGTGAGGCAGAATTTCTTAGGTGGCAGAGGTCTAATTTCCTCAATCATCTCATCTCATCTCATCTCATTATCTCTAGCCGCTTTATCCTATTCTACAGGGTCGCAGGCAAGCTGGAGCCTATCCCAGCTGAATACGGGTGAGAGGCCGGGTACACCCTGGACAAGTCACCAGGTCATCACAGGGCTGACACATAGACACAGACAACCATTCACACTCACATTCACACCTAAGGTCAATTTAGAGTCACCAGTTAACCTAACCTGCATGTCTTTGGACTGTGGGGGAAACCGGAGCACCCGGAGGAAACCCACGCAGACACGGGGAGAACATGCAAACTCCGCACAGAAAGGCCCTTGCCGGCCACGGGGCTCGAACCCGGACCTTCTTGCTGTGAGGCAACAGCGCTAACCACTACACCACCGTGCCGCCCCTTCCTCAATCATACTTTGTCAATTCAACCTTCTTTGCAAGAGACAGATTAAAACCTATCACCTACCCTCCCTTTAATTCTGACCTGTGTTTTTAAAATGGTGGATTAATAACATAATACCGAGACACCGTGATCTTTATATACTCGGTTATCGTACCGTGAACACATCAAACCGTAACACCTATGTTGTGGTCGAACAAAACTAAGCTCATTGCGTGTGGTATTACTGAAACCAAAAGGGAACTGGAAGGAAGTGAAAAGCGAGTCACAGAGCCCTGAGCGAAGGTGTCTTCACTATCCGGTCGACATACAAACAGGACACTTATGAAGCTCAGCCAATCAGCGCTCAGGATTTCTCTCCTTCTGCTTCACTAAAGCTGAGAGTGACAGCGCAGCGCCACCCGGAAGGCACGAGACGATCAGTGAAGAGCCGAGAATGAACCGCTTCAAGACGTCCAAGTTTAAAAACACCACTCCGAAGATCCCTAAGAAAGATGTGAGTAGTGTATCTGATGAAAGCATTAAATCAGTTTATCCGTTGATTAAAAAAAAAAAAAATGTTCGCTGTCTCGAGCAGAAGCTGCGGCTGAATCTCAAACGCTTCCTTTATCCCTACGGAAGTACACTACACAGACTATAGAATGGACTCAGCTGGACCCTATGTAGTGTGCTACGTGTTTAAAGGCAAGCCGTTTGGGATCAAACCGGAGTGTTTCTGAAAGGAGCGTCTGCAATGTATGGAGGATGTGTCTAATGTCTGACTTCCTCATATACTGCCAAACTTCACTATATTTGGACATTTTATACACACACACACGCATGCAGAGGATATTAAACATTTGAGTATGCAATATGCAGCACACACTTTGATTTATTTCTGAGTAGTTTAATGTAAGAAAGCTCGTAACCGGGTTTTCATTCTGTGCTCGATTAGCCTCACTTTGTGCGATCATCTCAGTTGTGCTGGAAGATCACTGACCTGATCACAAGTCCTGCGTTTTATGCAGATTTATATCATTTTGATGATCTTCCCTTCTATTTGGATTTGCATTATGTATGAAGCCTGCATTGTCCGATTTGTTTATCTTCTCTAATCGTCTGTAAATGCCTCTGGGCTGACAGGAGATCAGAAAGTGGGCTGCAGACCTGATTTTAATCTGTAGGCTATGCATTTTGCATAAACACGCTTAACATGCTGTCACATGCAAGAGTTACATCATAAACTGGGATTTAATAGGTAATAATGTGGGAAGTAGTATTTATGTGTCAAATGTCATATGTAAATGTGATAATATAATATATCTCTTACTGTTTTAACAGTTTAGTTTAACTACTTGTTTAGAAACCCCTGTCTGCCAGGTTTGGCTTCTAAATGAACTAGAAAGGCACACAGTAGAGTGCATACCTGCGCCAAGCCGCATTATCAAGTCGCACTTAAAATCAAATCACTTGAACCTAGGATAATGCCAAAGCTGTATACCAAATTTCATCAAAATCTGTTCACTACTTTTTGAGTTACGTGGGGAACAGTTAAAAAAAAAACAACAACAACAAAACACCTGTATCCGCATACATATCTGGATCCTAGAGCCACATACATATCCGTATTTGCATCAGAATCCGATCAATTGTTCCTTGGCCCATGGCCAACCTTTCTTCCAAATTTCATCAAAATCCGTTCACTACTTTTCGAGTTGCATTGGGAAAAGTAAAAAAAAAAAATCCTGTCTCCGTATACATATCTGGATCCATGTACATATCCAGATTTGCATCAAAATCCGATCAATTGTTCCTTGGCCCATGTCTAACCTTTCTTCCAAATTTTATCTAAATCCGTTCACTACTTTTTGAGTTACGTTGGGAACAGACAAAAAAAACCTGTATCCACATACATATCTGGATCCTAGAGTCACGTACATATCCAGATTTGCATCAAAATATGATCAATTGTTCCTTTGGCCCATGGCCAACCTTTCTTCCAAATTTCATCAAAATCCGTTCACTAGTTTTTGAGTTACACTGGGGGGGAAAAAAATCCTGTCTCCGTATACACATCTGGATCCTGGATCCATGTAAGAAAGAAAGCACAACTTTATTCATCACACACTTGTGAAATTCCTCTCTGCATTTAACCCATCTGAAACATTGAACACACACACGTGAGCAATGAGCACACATACATACCCAGAGCAGTGGGCAGCCATGCTAACAGCACCCAGGGAACAGTTGGGAGTTAGGTGCCTCGCTCAAGGGTACCTCAGCCCAAGGCCATCCCATATTAACCTAACCGCATGTCTTTGAACTGTGGGGGAAACCGGAGCACCCGGAGGAAACCCACGCAGACACGGGGAGAACATGTAAACTCAGCACAGAAAGGCCCCTGCCGGCCGCTGGGCTCGAACCCAGAACCTTCTTGTTGTGAGGCGACCATGCTAACCACTTACAGTACACCACCGTGCCGCCCAAATCCAGATATATGTACATATCCGGATTTGCATCAAAACCTGATCAATTGTTCCTTGGCCCATGGCCAACCTGTCTTCCAAATTTTATCTAAATCTGTTAACTACTTTTTGAGTTACATTGGGAAAATGCCAAAAAAAAAAAATCCTGTCTTCACATACATAGCTGGATCCTGGATCCATGTACATATTTCGATTTGCATCAAAATCTAATCAGTTGTTCCATGGCCCACCTTTCCTCCAAATTTCATCAAAATCATCAAAAATTTCATCACTAGTTTTTGAGTTATATTGGGAACAGACAAACAAACAAATGGATGTGAAAATATAACTTCCTCCAACACAGTTTCGTGGGAATGAATTAAAAAAAAAACTCCAAATGATATTTTTAAGACCCAGTACAGTTCCACTGAAAGACTCCCCACCCACCTCTGCATTTCTAACCTAACCTCCTTATGGGGAAAACAACTTTAGTGCAAAATTTGGGAAAAAACAAACAAACCAATGAGTTATTCCTTTGTTTATCATCATTCACACCACTCTCTGTTTCGGCTCCTGAGGTCAAAGTCACTCGTGGCATTTCTAAGCTTCATCCTCGTCTCTTCACTCCAGTGATATCTGCTGGCTTTTACATCAGTGGGGAAATAATTGCAGAGGAATTCAGTTAGTTCTGCTCTGTTTACTTAATTATTTATTAATCCATTTTTATTAGGTCATTTAACCATTTTTAAACTTTGTCCACTGTTGTGTGTCCAGTGTGCGTTGAGTGTATTTAGATGGTGTATTTAATCAGATAACATGCAGTATCTGGTTACAGTGTCCATTTCATTATTAACTATACAAAAAATGATGAATGAAACCAAAATTAAAAAAAAACCATTGTTTTGGGAAAATATATTTATGCCATTTGAAAGTACAGGCGGCATGGTGGTGTGGTGGTTAGCACTGTCACCTCACAGCAAGAAGGTCCTGGGTTCGAGCCCAGGCGAGGGCCTTTCTGTGTGGAGTTTGCATGTTCTCCCCGTGTCTGCGTGGATTTGCTCTGGTTTTCCCCACAGTCCAAAGACATGCAGGTTAGGTTAATGGGTGGCTCTAAATTGACCATAGGTGTGTGTGTGAATGATTGTTTGTCTCTGTGTCAGCCCTGCGATAACCTGGCGACTTGTCCAGGGTGTACCCCGCCTCTCGCCCATAGTCAGGTGGGATGGGCTCCAGCTTGCCTGCGACCCTGTAGAACAGGATAAGCGGCTACAGATAATGGATGGATGGATCTTAAAGTAGAAATGTCAAGGTATATTATTGGCAGAAAAACTAAATTTTGTTGAAAATCTGATTTTTCTTTTTTTTTGGCTATTTTCCAGAATTCGGTGACAGTGGCACGTTTTCTCAGACCACACATACATTTTCTGATTCTGTTCTGACAGAGATAAATGACATGACAACAAAGCTTTTAAAGTTGCCAGATGAAGCCATTTTTCTTTAATGGTCAAATTTACATGTACATCAATTTGACAGTTCCCTCGAGTGAAGGAATATATTTTACACATTGAAACAAGTCACAGCATTTCTTATGACTGTTCTATTGTGAGTCTGTCATCTTGGATTGAATTTAATTGAATGGACTATTTGAGTTGAACAAATGTCATGTAGAGTGGTGGTGTGCTTTAGGACAAGTTGCTCAAAATCTGTGCCATGACAGTCTAAATTATATGTTCACTACAAAATACATTGTGCGTCTGAAAATGTATCACATGTGATCTGATATCAGCCCAGAATATCTGGAAGTATTTCAGGGTCCTGATGTTGGTAACAGATTAGTAGATCCGTACTCTGAACGAGCTTTGTCCATTTGTCTTTATTGGTCATAAACAGTTGCATTCAGTCAAGTCAAGTTTATTTGTATAGCACTTTTAACAGAAAACATTGTCGCAAAGCAGCTTTACAGAATTTGAACGACTTAAAACATGAGCTAATTTTATCCCTAATCTGTCCCCAATGAGCAAGCCTGTAGCGACGGTGGCAAGGAAAAACTCCCTCAGACGACATGAGGAAGAAACCTCGAGAGAAACCAGACTCAAAAGGGAACCCATCCTCATTTGGGCAACAACAGAGAGCATGACTATAATATTAACAGTTTTAACATGAAGTCAGTTTCATTGATGTTATAAACTCTTCATTGATGGAAACTTGAGTGCAAAACTGTTCATGACAACTGCAGTCCTAAAGTTAGCAAGTCAACTGTAGTCCTCAGCCATAAAAGCATGACTGTAAGAGTCCAGAGCGTCCTTCAGGTGTAACTTTCAACTGTCCTCATGGGGCCGTCCTCTACAGGAGCGATGCAATGAGACTCCAACCAGACACAGGGCACCAGGATGGATCAAGCAGGTCCGAGGAGCAGAAGAGGTCAGCATCTTGATCCCAGGACCAACATGTAACTCAGAGGGACAGATTTTTGGGGGGGGGGGGAGAGGGAGAGAAAACACAGGTTGTTAGGTATGCCCAATGTCACCTGAATAAGTTGGAACAGTATACATATTGCACTGAGTACAAGCAGGGACTCTGGCAACTAACTATGACAGCATAACTAAAAGGGGAGAGCCAGAAGGTAACACAGGCATGAGGGAGCCCCAGGACATAAAGCAGCCAGCCACTACACCGTCAACAAACTCGAGTGAGCAAGCGAGTGGGGACTGACATCATCCATACATCCCAGTTTACCAAAATGCTCTGTCTGAGGACCCTCCAGATCTACACCTTTACCTCATAAACACTATTAACAAAAGGCTTGACTAAACAGATAGGTTTTCAGCCTAGACTTAAACACTGAGACTGTTTCTGATTCCCAAACATTACTTGGAAGGCTGTTCCATAACTGTGGGGCTTTGTAAGAAAAGGCTCTGTCCCCTGATGTAGCCTTCACTATACGAGGTACCAGCAGATAGCCTGCACCTTTTGATCTAAGTAGACATGGTGGGTCACAGAGGACCAGAAGTTCACTCAGGTACAGTGGCATGAGACCATTCAGTGCTTTAAAGGTCAATAGTAGTATTTTATAATCAATATGAAATTTGATTGGGAGCCAATGCAGTGTGGATAAGACAGGGGTGATGCGGTCATATTTTCTAGCTCTAGTAAGGACTCTTGCTGCTGCATTTTGAAGTAACTGGAGCTTGTTTATGCACTTATTGGAACATCCAGACAGTAAGGCATTACAATAATCCAACCTGGAGGTAACGAAAGCATGAACTAGTTTTTCTGCGTCATGTAGTGACATTAAATTTCTTATCTTAGCAATATTTCTGAGATGAAAGAAAGCTATCCGGGTAATGTTATCAATGTGAGTTTTGAATGAAAGACTGGGGTCAATAATCACTCTGAGGTCTTTTACTGCTGCATGTGAAGAAACAGAAAGGCCATCAGAAAACTTACTTCTAGCTGCATGTGGTCCTAGTACAAGTACTTCAGTCTTGTCAGAGTTAAGCAGAAGGAAGTTAATAAGCATCCAGTGTCTAATGTCCTTCACACATTCTTCAATTCTATTAAGCTGGTGTCTCTCATCAGGTTTTGCAGAAACATACAACTGTGTGTCATCAGCATAACAGTGGAAACTAATACAATGTTTACGAATAATATCACCCAGAGGTAACGTATATAAAGAAAAAAGCAGTGGACCCAAGACAGAACCTTGTGGAACACCAAACTTTACCTCAGTACATCTAGAAATATCACCATTTATATCAACATACTGATAGCGATCAGTTAAATAAGAGCTGAGCCAGGAGAGGGCCGTTCCCTTAACTCCCACAACATTTTCTAGTCTATCCAGAAGAATGGAATGATCAATGGTATCAAATGCTGCACTGAGGTCAAGCAACACAAGCAGCGAGACACAGCCCTGATCAGATGCCAACAGTTGGTCGTTTACTACTTTAACCAGTGCTGTCTCTGTGCTATGATGAGGTCTAAATCCTGACTGATACATTTCATGGATGTTATTCCTATGTAAATATGAGCATAACTGCTGTGCCACAGCTTTTTCAAGGATCTTGGAGATAAAGGGGAGGTTTGATATTGGCCGATAATTGGACAGCTGACAGGGATCAAGGTCAGGTTTTTTAATCAGGGGTTTGATAACTGCTAGTTTAAAGGATTTGGGTACATAGCCGATCGTAAGAGAAGAATTTATTAGTTTTAGAAGCGGTTCAATTACTTCAGGTATTATCTGTTTGAATAGACGTGTAGGTAAGGGATCTAGTATGCAAGTTGAGGCTTTTGATGCTGAGATTAATGAAAGTAATTCAGTTTCTTTTAGGGGAGTAAAACATTCTAATTCATGATCTGATACAGTTATATTGTTAACTACAGGGTCACTTACATTGTCTGACCTTAAATTAGTAGTTTGAATTTTTTGTCGGATATTCTCAGTTTTGTCAAATTCATGAAATCGTTGCTACTATATACTACAGGTGTACATGTGTCTATAGTGGACTTATTCCTGGTTAATTTTGCTACAGTATTAAATAGGAATCTATGATTATTTTTGTTATCTTCTATTAGGGAGGAGAGATACAGTATGTTGATCTCGCAGCACTAAGAGCTTTTCTGTACTTCAGGAAGCTCTCCTTCCACGCTAATTTGAACACTACCAATTTTGTTTGACACCATTTACGTTCCAATTTTCAAGTGGTCTGTTTTAATGTGGCGAGTGTTATCATTATACCAGAGTGCTAATTTTTTTTATCTCTGACCATTTTCCTTTTAAGAGGAGCTACATTATCTAAGGTATGGTGGAATGCTGACTCTAAGCATTCAGTTGCCTGATCAAGTTCTGCAGGGGCTGACAGTGACCCAATCAAAGTTGATAACTCTGGGAGATCATTTATAAAGCACTGTGCAGTAGTTGACATGAATGTACGTTTAATACAGTAGCGTGGTGAGGTGCATATATTATTACTCAGACATAGTTTGAATGAGATGAGATAATGATCTGAGAACTTCAGACTGTGGAAGTATGTTAACCCAAATGTTAGTATTAGATCGAGGGTGTGACCACCGTTATGGGTCGGTCCTATGACATTCTGATTAATCCCTACTGAATCTAAAAGGGACACAAACGCTGTTTTTAAAAGGTCTTCTGGGTTATCGAAGTGAAATATTAAAATCTCCGACAACTAAAGCTTTGTCTAAGGAAATAACCAGATCTGAGATAAAATCTGCAAATTCAGAAAGAAACTCAGAATATGGCCCTGGGGGCCTGTAAATAATAAGTAACGGAATTACTGTAACTGGGTAGACTTATTTTTCGAGGCTACATACATTATGAAGAACTTCAAATGTATTAAATTTATAACCAGGTTTTTGTGTTACACCTAGATAATCATTATAAATAACCGCGACGCCTCCTCTTCTGCCAGTTAGACTAGGCTGGTGTATATAACTGTATCCAGGAGGACCCACTTCATTTAATGCTATATATTCATTTGGCTTAATCCACGTTTCAGTTAAACAAAGTACATTAAACTTCTGATCAGTAATGAGTTCATTAACCATTAGCGCTTTAGATGTAAGAGATCTAATATTTAATAGCCCCACGTTTAGATCAAAGGTGCTGGCAGCAGCTGTACAGTCAGTATGATCTAATTTTATATTGATTAGGTTACTGGAACAAACTCTCTGAATATTTCTACCTTTTTGTTGAGCTTGGGGAACAGACACAGTCTCGATGTAGTGGACCCTGAGTGATGACTCTGTGTAGCTAGCAGACAGTTGGTTTAGCCTGTTCATCTGCTCCCTGGCCTTGGCTCTGGATTGTCAGAAATTAACTAGGCCTGTTCTGAGACTATGACCTATGCTGCAAGAAATGAGAGCAGCACCTTCCCGAGTGGGATGGATACCGTCCCGCCCTAACAGGCCAGCAGTGCCCTCAAAATTAGCCCAATTATCTATAAAGCCCACACTGTTTTCAGAGCACCACCTGGACAGCCAGCAGTTCAGCGACCATAACCCGCTGTAAGCTACATCGCCATGCCGCATTGGGATGGGGCCAGAGCATACTACAGCATCGGACATCGCCTTCGCTAATTTAAACACCTCTACAAAGTTACTCTTATGCCGCTTTTCCACTACAAACGCGGCTGAGCCGTGCCGTGCTGAGTCGAGCTGAGCGGGGCTGTTGGAGTTGCATTTCGACTACAACCGCGCTGAACCGTGCTGGCTGGAAGTGGGTGGACACATTGGGTGGAGTTAGCGAAAGTGGGTGGACGTCACGTGATGTCGTTAAGCAGCGCAAACAGTGACATCAGTGACAGTGGCGGAACAAGTCAGAGCCGGGCCGGGGGCGGGGCAAATGACCGGGCCCTTTATTAAAGCTTATCATAACATCATTTTAGGCTACAAAATGTCCGCAACTGCGGTGTTTACCAATTTCAACACTACCGGGTGCAACTATGTTATTTAGTACATCAAGTCCTTCAAACGAACATGTAACTCAGAAACAAAAAACATTAGGATACTGTACATGGCTCATAATAAAACATCAATAGCCTATACTGCGCACATTATTTGAAGGGCATACGAATGAGCGCTCAGAGGTTGCAACGGTGACAGGAAGAGTCAGAAATAAAAGGAGGGCGGTGCAAACCTCACTGAATGCACTGTGTTTACCAATTTCAACACTACGGGGTGCAACTATGTTATTTTGTACATTAAGTCCTTCAAACGAACATGTAACTCAGAAACAAAAAAACATTAGGCGACATACTGTACATGGCTCATAATAAAACATCAATAGCCTACTGCGCGCATTATTTGAAGGGCATACGACGAGCCTTGCGCTCCGCGAACTCGTCCACGATGCTCTGTATGTCACTGATTCAGTGATCTTTTAAGCAGTAGTCTCACGACCCGAATAGTAAACAATAAACATGGAGGACATGGTGTCGTTAGTGTTGCTGGTCTTGGTGCTGTGGCTTGTTGTCACCGACAATGCGGACAGATACTGGCAAGAGCGTATAGATGAGGCGAGGCGCATAAGGCTTCAGAAATTCTCGTAATTCGTAATTATTCTTCTTCCGGGTTTGCGGTGTTTACAGATCCCAGCGCGCTCGCGGGGCGTGTGTGGGCATATGAGGACACGCCTCCTCACCAATCAGTGCACAGGGGAGTGTCTGCTCACGCCCCCAGCCTCACTCGGCACGGTTTGGCTCGCTTTAGCCCCACTCCAAAACGGTGCGAGTTTTAGGGGCTAAGCAGGGCTGAAACGAGCTGAGTCGTGCTGGTTTTTGGTAGTCGAAACGCGAGCCGTGTCGGGCTGAAGTGAGCTGAAGTGAGCTGAAAAAGGGTAGTGGAAAAGGGCCATTAGTAACCTCAGACTGACAAAGGCGTATATCATTAGCTCCTGCATGGATAACTATCTTTGAGAACCTGTGCTTACCTAGGACCCTAAGATTACCTGCTATGTCCGGCGCCCTGGCTCCCGGTATTCACCTGACTAAAGCTGCTGGTGCCCCTAAAGGCTGAGCTAATTTCACGTGCCGTATGATAGAGTCCCCTATAACCAGAGCTCTTTCAGGTTTCTCAGTGGGTGCATCACTAAGGAGAGCAAACCTGTTTGACACATGACGCGGAGGGGAGTGGTGCTCCCGTGGGCGAGCCTCAGCGGTAGCTTTGGCTCTACGCTTATGCCGCTGAGCCGTCACCCATTTGCCCTGCTGTAAGGGCTCTAATGCCAGAGTTGGGGGATTGCTAACTCCATCTAGGGCATCCAGACTTTCCTCTACAAAAACTACACTATTCCCACGCTCACTGACCTTCTCTAAAGCCTGGACACATTCTTCTAGCACTGTAATCTTCTCTGTCAGAAAGCTAACTAATCTGCACTTATCACAAATAAAGCTATCGCTAGCGATGGAGGAAGAATGGCTAAAACATTCTGCACTCAGCACACTGAACAGGCTGAAGGTGTGCCATGATGAAAAGATTCACGTACCTTAATCAAAGATCTGTTGATATTAAAACAGATCCAATGTGGATGGCCTCCGCTTGTGGTCTTTAGGCAGGAGGAGAAAAAGAAAGCTTCCGGTCTCTGTGTTCTTCTGAAAAAAGAAAAAAAAAGAAAAAAGAAAGTGGAAAGTACAAAAAGGAAAGCGACAGTACAATAAAAATTAAGATGATACTGGAAAATTATTTGTAGAATTTTTTTTAAAAGCGATTAGTAATTAACGCCAACACTCGCGGGAAAAAAGGACTCGTCGCAAACAACTCGGGAACCAGGAAGTGCGTAGCACAGAATGTGCATGCGCAGCCCAATCAAGTCCAATTCAGCTCAGCCACCATGGACTAGTCTCATTACAGAAATGTTTAAATGTCAAAAAGTTTCTTCAAAAAGTTTAATACAATACTGATTGTTCTTACAGTAATCAAACTGATTCTGCAAGCTTCTTATCCCAAGTTATGTGAAACATCACAGTTGCAAAGGACCAAAAAATAAAATTTGCCCATGAATTCATCTCATCTCATTATCTGTAGCCGCTTTATCCTGTTCTACAGGGTCGCAGGCAAGCTGGAGCCTATCCCAGCTGACTATGGGCGAAAGGCAGGGTACACCCTGGACAAGTCACCAGGTCATCACAGGGCTGACACATAGACACAGACAACCATTCACACTCACGGTCAATTTAGAGTCACCAGTTAACCTAACCTGCATGTCTTTGGACTGTGGGGGAAACCGGAGCACCCGGAGGAAACCCACGCGGACACGGGGAGAACATGCAAACTCCGCACAGAAAGGCCCTCGCCGGCCACGGGGCTCGAACCCAGACCGTCTTGCTGTGAGGCGACAGCGCTAACCACTACACCACCGTGCCGCCTGCCCGTGAATTGTATTAGAAAATACGTCAAGTCCGATCTGATAGCAATTCAGCTTTTCAAACCTGTGACTGCACTAAAATCTGTAATCAGAATTTAGAAAAAGTTATGTTGTATGTAGAACACCAAAATTTTGGAGTCTATTAAAGTATGAATTTATTACACATTTATTAAAGTCAGTGCTTCAGCAGGGTTCACTTGTCTAATTTCAGAAAAATACTACTTTATCTTGTGATCTGTGCAATGCACCATGTACCGCAAAGCAGCTGCATGACTTATGTTCTATCTCCCCACATTCTCTCACATCACCCCATTAGAAGGGATGTTATACTCTCTCCATTGTCAGTCGCAGTGGCAATAGGCAATTATGGGTGTCTGTGAGCTCATGTATGCAGAACAGGGCAAACAGTGGTTTCCTCGGTGTCTGATACGCTGCCTAGTGCCGCAGTACGAGCAGCAATTGGAAGACCTGCAGATGGTTAAGTTCATCTGTCTTGGAGGAAGCAAGCGTTGGCATTCACCTTACCCAGTTGATAGCTGTCATATGATGGGCCAGAGCTGGCTGGTCGTAGGGATTTGGCAGGTAACTAAAATGGGGAGTAAAATGGGAAGGAAAAACAGCCAAGTCAACACTGAAAGAAAGGGTACATATTTCAAGCAAAGAGCTCAAAACACTGGTGCAACTGTCAATCATTCCATTTTCAAATTCTGATTGCCTCATATGCTGATGGAAATTCCATCTCTTTTTAGACCGGATTATTTGTGCCACAAACACTATAGGCATAGAACGAGAGGATGCAAGTGCAGATAAATGGTGTTTTAATAAAATTTTGAAAAGGCAAACAAATACAAAACAATGAGCAGAGGCATAGTCAACAAACAGGCATAAACAAGATAATCCAAGAGGCAATGTCAATGAACAGGCACAGGTCATACACGGAAATGGCAAAAAAAATAATGGCTTGGTAATGAACAGCATGAACCAAAACAAAACTTTACAAAGTGTGTCTGAGTGCAGAGTCCTTAAATAATGTGTGTGTGTGTGTGTGTGTGTGTGCGCGCGCACACGTATGTTTGGCGGTGATTGAGAACAGGTGTCCATAATGAGTACTCAGGTGATGGGGAGCAGTTTGAAGCATGATGGGAGTTGTAGTGCGAGGCATGCTGTGCAGTAAATGGGTCAGAGTGGAACTCCCTGGTGAGCATGGGGTCGAGGATGTCCTTGGCAAAGACCCAATATTGCTCTTCCGGGCCATAGCCCTCCCAGTCCCAGTAATATCCAGTCTACAAGGTACTCGAGGCTCCCATTCCTTGTGCGTGAATCTAGGAGGGTGCGAACCATATAAGCTGATTGACCCTCAATCTTGAGGGGCTCTGGGGGAGCGCTGGCTGAGGAATGGGATACAAGTGGTCCCGGAGTGACAGGTTTTAATTGAGAGACCTGGAAGGAGGGCGAGAGGTGATTGACAGGGTAACTCTAGGTGGTAGGTGACGTTGTTGATTTTCTTTAGGATTTTGTAGGGTCTGATATAGTGGAGTCTTAGCTTTCTGCAGCTGACCCAGTTCTGAAGGTCTTTGGTGGCCAGCCACACTCTTTCCCTGGGTTGGTACTTGGGGGTTTCACCCCAATGATGATTGGCATTTTCTTTGTGTCTTTGAGTGGCTTGATCAATATGTTGGTGGGCTGCCTCTCACACTTGCATGCTCCTTTGAAACCATTAATCAACAACTGGGAGATCTGTCGGGGTGTTGTTCCAGGGGAACAAGGTGGGCTGGAAGCTTAACATGCATTGAAAGGGTGTCAGCTGGGTAGCAGAGTCTTGCAGGGAGTTCTGTGCATATTCAGCCCATGAGAGGAAACGCAACCAATCTTCCTGATTGTCTGAGCAGAAGATACAAAGGAATGTGCCAATTTCTTGATTGGCCTGCTCAACTTGGCCATTGGCTTGGGGATTATAGCCTGATGTAAGGCTCACTGTGATGCCCAGGTTATCCATAAAGGCCTTCCAGACTTGGGAGGCGAACTGGACACCCCGGTCATTGACTATGCCCTCCAGAAGTCCAAAATTTCTGAATATGTGGTTAAACAGGAGTTCAGCTGTTTCGAAGGCTGTGGGTAGACTGGGCAGGGGCACAAGGCATAAGAAGCGGGAGAAGCAGTCACAAACCACCACAATGGTACTTTTCTCCTTAGATTCAGGGAGGTTGGTCAGGAAGTCCATTCCGATGTGAGTCCAGGGATGCTGAGGGATGGGTAAAAGCATAAGTTTGCCAACTGGCTTTGACCTGAGAACTTTGGCTCTGGCACATTCAGAGCAGGAGGAGACAAACCAATGGTGAGCATATGAGGCCACCAATACTTCATCTTTAGGAGCTGGCAACCCCGGGGTGGCCGGTGGCAGGAGAGGTATGAGCCCATATGATGAGATGAGCCCTGAGATGTAGTGGGACATATATGAGGCTAGTGGGACATCCTGGAGGAGTGTGGTATGGAAGTGTGCGGGCCAGTTCTTGGTCGAATTCCCAGATTATGGTATTGAATCATGAAGGAGGCAGAATGGGTTCAAGTTCGTGGGTTCCATGTTGACATGATGGGGAGTTGGCCTTGGTATTCTGGGAGCCAGGACGATAGGACAAGGTGAAGTGGAAGCATGTAAAGAAAAGAGCTCACAGGCTTGTCTTGGGTTCAGCCTCTTAGCAGTACTCAGGTATTCCAGATTTATACGGTCAGTAAATAGGATAAAAGGGTGCTTTGTGCCTTTTAACCAGTGCCTTCATTCTTCCAAGGCCAGCCTGACAGTCAGGAGTCCTCTGTTACTGACATTGTAATTTTGTTTGGCTGGAGACAGCTTCCTTAAAAAGAAAGCCACTGAATGCAGTTTAGCTTTGTCCAAAACATTGCAACAGTACAACTCTGACTCCTGTGTCTGAGGTGTCCTGTCACAGTCCGGTCCAGTCCATCCATGCCTTAGATTGTGGGACTTCCAGGCCAGATCCAGGACAGGAATTCAGTCCTGCCTTGCTGAAGGCCATTTCCTGAAGCGGCACTCCCACACCTGCTACCACTCCTCTCCCATCAGCCAGCGCTTTTGAAGAACTGTTTGGAGCTACTCCATTTGCCACACTGTCTCTTGTAGACTTTCCTCGCCTCGCTACAGCTCATTGGCATTGTGTCTTCTTGATTCTCCCCTGCCTGAATTTCTCCTTGTTTTTTGTCAAGTTTTTCTGTCCAGTTTTTTGTCCGTTTTTTGCCTGCCTGTTCTTTTGAATTGTGTCTTTTGCTACCTCTGCCTGGATTTCCCTTGTTCCTGTGTTTATCAGTTTTTGTGAATATTTTTCTGTCCTGTTTTTTGTCCCAGATCGTGTCTACCTGCTCCTCTGTGTTTTTGACCTCCTAGCCTGTTTTTTGACTACCGATTTTGCCTGAGCCCTACTGTACCTTTGCCTTTCTGCCATCTACTTCATTAAAGAAGTTGTCTCTTTACACTGCCTGTTTTCTGAGTCTGCTCTTGGGTCCTCAGCTCGCCATTCCTGACAGTGTCCACCTTCACCATGAAGTGTTGTTCAGGGTCTGGGTGCTAAAGGATGGGTGCTGAAGTGAACTTGTTCTTGAGAGCCTTGAAAGCCACCTCAACCGATGGGTTCCAGGCCAGTTTCTTGGCCCCCTTTATGAGGAGGGACATCAGGGGCATGGTAATGCCACTGAACCCTTATAAGAAGTCTCAATAAAAGTTTGCAAATTGTTGCAGGTCCTTGACAGTCTGTGGAATGGACCAAGAAATTACAGCGGTGACCTTGGAGGGATCCATAGTGTCTCCCTCGTGGCTAATGATGTACCCCAGGACGGAAATGGTGGAGACACGAAACTCTCATTTCTCTCCCTTGACATATAGCTGGTTCTCGAGCAGGCGTGACAGGACACCTCTGACGTGCTCCTCCATTGAGGGGGAGTAGATCAGGGTGTCGTAGATGTAAACAATTATGAATTTCCCCAACAAGTGCTAGGGCACATCATTAATCAAGCACTGGAAGACAGAGGGGGTGCCAGAGAACCCATATGGCATGGCCGTATACTCATAGTGACTACTGGTATTGATAAAGGTGGTTTTCCACTTGTCCCCTGAACAGGCGCATGTAAGATTGTAGATGCTCCTGAGATCCACTTTTGAGAAGATCTTGGCTGAGTGTAGCTGTTCCAAGGCTGAGGGCACAAGAGACAGATGATCTGGGTACTTGACAGAGATCTCGGTATGCATGGATGTAGACCCCCATCTTTTCTTTTTGATGAAGAAAAAGCCTGCTGAAGTGGATGAATTGGAGGGTCGACTGTAACCCTGGGTGATCGCTTCTTGCATGTACTCCTCTTTAGTCCATTGTTGAGAGGGACAAGGGTAGATGCAACTGCGTGGGGGTGAAGTGCCAGGTAGCAGATCAATGGCACAATCGTGTGGCTGATGTGGGGGAAAACCATTGGCCTTTTTCTTGCTGAACACCTCCTTAAGGGTGTGGTACTCCCTGAGGGATGTGAATTTGTTCCATGGTTTCTGGACTCTTCACTGTGGTGGTAGCGAGGCAGAGGTGTGGGCATTGCAGGCAGTGTTTGAGGCAGTGCAGTGACCATTGCGTGATCTCCCATCTGAGATGACTGGATCGTGCTGTGTTCTATCCAGGGCATGCCTAGGACAATGGGGTGAGCAGATGTGAATGTGACCAGGAAGTTGGTGGTTTCCTTGTGTAGGGTGCTGAAATGGAGCATGCAGCACCATTGATGGAGTGCAGTGCATGGCACTGCCAACACCAATTTGTCCACCATCAATGGCAGGAATGAATGGACTGAGGCTTGGATAGGAGGAGCAGTGGGATCTGCGGTCGTTTGGCCATGTGACGACCAATGAAGTTACCAGCAGCCCCAGAGTCCATCAGTGCTTTAAGGGCAGAAAGGCAGCCTGAGCATTTTGTCTGTACCAGTAGTGTCAATTATTTGTGAGAGAGAGAGAGAGAGATAAGAACTGACTCACCGGAGCTGGGTGAGAGGCCGCAAGGGCTCTCTCTCTGCTTTCCTTCTGGGCAAGGGACCTTTTGGCATGAGGTGCTCAGCATCACCACAGTAAAAACTCTGACCCTCACGTTGTCACTTCTGTCTTTCGCCGATGCTTAGCCAGGTGCGGCTGATCTGCATGGTCTCTGAGCTGGCAAGCAGAGCTGTGGTACAAGTGGCATCTGATACTTTGGCTCAGCATTGAATGAGCTGATCCAGGTGAGTGGCGAGATCAATGAGGGCATCAAGGGTGTCTTGGTCATCACAGCAGGCAAGCTCCATGATGTGTGCATTGAGTCTGTGGCAGAAGATGGCCTTTAGCGTGGCCTCATTCCATCCACTTCCCTCAGAGAACATCCAGAACTCCAGTGCGAATCCAGCAGCACATCATGACCCCTGACTTCCGCCGATCTCGTTGCCTTCAGGTGCATGGTCAAACACACGATGGAACATGGCTGCAAACTGTATGTAGGTGAGCGAAGCCCTGTGATTCCGTTCCCAGAGGGTAGTAGCCCAGCGGATAGCTTTGCCCGTTAAAGGATATGGGACATGAAACATAAAAGCATGCTATATCAGTTTCTTTCCATTAAAAATATGAATTAATTGCATCAACAAATACAAAATCATCTATTAAATTCAGCAAAATCGTTATATTCGTGATGATTGTATGGCATTTCTGCTCGACTTCCGATATGCATTTTTTGCAACCAGAAGAGCCGCTGTCACGTGATCATACGTCACAAAAACTTTCGGGCACAGCACAAGCGGGTAGATGAATGGAGAAGTGGATGACAAGAAAATTGTTTTTATAGTCTTTAAAGTACATTGGACATCATACATTGGACATCATGGTGTATTATGCTGCTTATGGTTGCAATAATTCCAATGGGAAATGCCCTGGAGTAAGTTTTTTTGCATTCCCCAAGGACCTGAAGCTGAGGAAAGTGTGGGCTCACCTGCGCATGCGCAGTAGGCTTCGCGCATGCGCAGTAGGCTTGGTAGGACAACTTTACAGAACACCTGTTGAGAAAAACTTTGCACCTACTGTTTCCCACAAACTGTATTCAGACCATTTCACTGAGGATTCTTTCAACATTAATACTCAGGTACTGAGCGATATAAAAAAAAAAACAGTTCAAATCGGGAAGCCGCGCACACCTGCGCCAGGCTGCACAAATGCGCGCAGCTTCCCGACCCAAACCGCCTCTCTCTCATCCTTACACTTCATGCCTCATGCTCCATGAACCAACATCGCTATATATATATTTTTTAAATCGGATCTGCGCGATTCAGCTGTGAAAAAGGCGGCATCCGCCGAAAGGCGCGCTGTTTGCATCCCTGCACGGAGGCCAGGGGACAGGGCAGGGATATTTTTGTTGATATGAGTGATCCGGTGCGATTTCGCGACCCCCCCTGTTGAAGACCTCTGCACTAAGCGTCTGAAAGCCGAGGTAAGGATTAGTATTATAATTTTGGGTGTATCAATTATTGATTATCATAATTCTGACTCGTTTCGCCATTTTGAATGTTTTCATCTCGGACTCTGGAAGCATTGTATCTCAATCAATCTTGAAAAACATCAGCCAAAAAAAACCTAGCTTGCAACGGACTTTAGCTAGCGCTATGATGAACTTTCAATGTATGATACAAAAATAATACTTTTTTCAACAGATCATTAGCCTTTGAGCAGAATTGTTTTTAACTTACCAGGAAGTGTTATCGAGCCGACCGCTTTCAGTTTCATGAGGGCTGAATGAACTCTCACTCTCAGAATCATCTGACCTGTCAGAGTAAAGACAAGATCCATGTTCATGTGAATTTCCAGCTATCGGTTCGAATTGATAGGGTCTAACTTCACATCTCTGTGAAACATCGGGAATATCACTGTCGATGGTGTCCATTTCGGTAACCTGTTTACATTAGATTCCCAAGCGCTGGCTCCTTGGAAAGTTTTTGTGACGTCACGGGTTCATTAACGAATCCTTGTTTTACGCTGATGTATAGAAAAACTTGAATAATGTGATGATTTTCACATTTTTGACGCCCTGCAGTGATTTAGATGGCATTTCTTATGTCCTTTATACATAATTATGCCCAGGTAAAAATCCATGTCCCATATCCTTTAACAAGCTGATGAATTGAGCTACCTTGTCCTGATCTGAAGCTCTTTCTTGCACAGTGAAATACATAGAGCACTGTAGCAGGAAGCCCCAGCACTGTGTGGCTTCACTGGTGAATTTGTCTGGTCGTGCAATCAGCGAGCTAGTGATGACTGAATGGGTCTGTGAGAAGTGAGGTGTGGAAGCTTGTGATGGCATGTTGGCCAGCTGCATGAGTTTCTCCTCAGTGACTTGGATGCATTGTTGCTGTTTATTTATGTGCTGGCCCTGGTTGATGAGCATGCTGCGCAGGTTCTCTTGCTCTGCTGTACCCATGTTACAGTGAAGTATTCAATCACAAACACCAGGCACGGAATGAGAAGATGCAAGTGCAGATGAAATGGTGTTTTAATAAAACCATGAAAATGCAAACAAATCCAAAATAATGAGCAGAAGCTTAGTCAACAAACAGGGATAGTTCAAGTGATGTGAAAACAGGCATAAACCAGATAATCCAAGAGGCAATGTCAATGAACAGGCATAGATCATACATGGAAATGGCAAACTTAAACAATGGCTTGGTAATGAACCAACACACTACTTCACAAAGCATGTCTGAATGCAGAGTTCTTCAATTTTTTTTTTTTTTTTTGTGTGTGCGTGTGTGCGCTTGCGTGCGTGGCGGTGATTGAGAACAGGTGTCCATAATTAGTTCTCAGGTGACGGGAAGCAGTGCAAAGCATGGTGGGAGCTGTAGTGTGAGGTGTGTTGTGCAGTAAATGAATGTACACGTCATGGAGAACGGGTACTGGATGTGAAAATTTGGCTCAGTTCAGCAATAAGAACGGGCTCTTTCGGCTCCCATATGGCTCTTCATTTAGTACTATTTCTGGCTTTTATAATCCAGCCAAATTTAACAACCTTTTGACCTATGATTGGTGTGTGCATGGACATCACTTAAATTATTCAATGGAATTACACTAGTGCACCTCAAACAATTAGAATATTGTAAAAAAGTATAATTTTATTTTCGTAATTTAATTCAAAAAGGCAAACTTTATATTCTATATTCATTACACGTAAAGTGAAATATTTCAAGTCTTTTTTTAATTTTGATGGTTATAACTTGTAGCTCATGAAAATCAGTAATCCAGTATCTCAAATTATTAGAATATTTCCTAAGATCAATCAAAAAGGATATACAATACAGAAATGTCCAACTTCTGGAAAGTATATTCATTTCTACACTTAATACTTGGTTGGGGCTCCTTTACCACAAATTACTGCACCAATGCGGTGTGGCATGGAGGCGATCAGCCTGTGGCACTCCTGAGGTGTTCTTGAAACCCAGGTTGCTTTGATAGAGGCCTTCAGCTCATCTGTTTACATGAGTCTAGAATATATTACGTTTTCACTTTCTTAAAACTGATGGCAAATATTAAACTTTTTCCACGATATTCTAATTGTTTGAGATGCACTAGTGCTAAACCTGATAATTTCCAGAACACCATTGTTTTACATTGCTTATTTTTATACCAAACACAAACGAGTGTATTGAAGGTTTAATTAATATAACACTAAATACAGTGCATCTGGTGCTTGTACATAAATGTATGTTACAATTCTAATGCTACTGTGGTGATCATATCAAATGCAACCCCGATTCCAAAAAACGTTGGGATGCTGTGTAAAACGTAAATAAAAACAGAACATGTATTTAGTTGAATACAAAGACAAGATATTTAATGTCCAAACTGATAAACTTTTTTGTAAATATACAGTGCCAGTTAAATCGACACATTTACTCATTCATATTATATTCATAGTAACTCATGTAAAACATGCCTGCAGCATGGTCCAAAAAAGTTGCAACAGGGGCAACAAAAGACTGGGAAGTTGTGGAATGCTCAAAAAGCATGTTTTTGGAACATTCTACAGGGAAACAGGTTCACTGGTAATTGGAAAGGCTCCGTCGTTCGCAAGCAAGGATGGGATGGGAAAAGAATTTTACTTCCAAAATTTTCAATAGTTAGTGTCCTCAATTCCTAAACACTTACCGAGTGTTGTTAAAAGAAAAGGTAATGTTGCAGTGGTAAACATGCCCCTGTCCCAACTTTTTGAAACATGTTGCAGGCATCACATTCAGAATGAGTGTATATTTACAAAAAAAAAAATCAGTTTGGATATTTAAATATCTTGTCTTTGTATTGTATTGAATATAGTTTGAAAATTGTTTGCAAATCACTGCATTCTGTTTTTACTTACACGTTTACAGTGTCCCAACTTTTTATATATTCATCTTTGACAGTTGGGGTTGTAAAATAAAATCATTTACAACCCCGATTCCAAAAAAGTTGGGACAAAGTACAAATTGTAAATAAAAACGGAATGCAATGATGTGGAAGTTTCAAAATTCCATATTTTATTCAGAACATAGATGACATATCAAATGTTTAAACTGAGAAAATGTATCATTTAAAGAGAAAAATTAAGTGATTTTAAATTTCATGACAACAACACGTCTCAAAAAAGTTGGGACAAGGCCATGTTTACCACTGTGAGACATCCCCTTTTCTCTTTACAACAGTCTGTAAACGTCTGGGGACTGAGGAGACAAGTTGCTCAAGTTTAGGGATAGGAATGTTAACCCATTCTTGTCTAATGTAGGATTCTAGTTGCTCAACTGTCTTAGGTCTTTTTTATCATATCTTCCATTTTATGATGCGCCAAATGTTTTCTATGGGTGAAAGATCTGGACTGCAGGCTGGCCAGTTCAGTACCCGGACCCTTCTTCTACGCAGCCATGATGCTGTAATTGATGCAGTATGTGGTTTGGCATTGTCATGTTGGAAAATGCAAGGTCTTCCCTGAAAGAGATGTCGTCTGGATGGGAGTATATGTTGCTCTAGAACCTGGATATACCTTTCAGCATTGATGGTGTCTTTCCAGATGTGTAAGCTGCCCATGCCACATGCATTAATGTGACCCCATACCATCAGAGATGCAGGCTTCTGAACTGAGCACTGATAACAACTTGGGTCGTCCTTCTCCTCTTTAGTCCGAATGACACGGTGTCCCTGATTTCCATAAAGAACTTCAAATTTTAATTCGTCTGACCACAGAACAGTTTTCCACTTTGCCACAGTCCATTTTAAATGAGCCTTGGCCCAGAGAAGACATCTGCGCTTCTGGATCATGTTTAGATACGGCTTCTTCTTTGAACTGTAGAGTTTTAGCTGGCAACGGTGGATGGCACGGTGAATTGTGTTCACAGATGATGTTCTCTGGAAATATTCCTGAGCCCATTTTGTGATTTCCAATACAGAAGCATGCCTGTATGTGATGCAGTGCCGTCTAAGGGTCCAAAGATCACGGGCACCGAGTATGGTTTTCCGGCCTTGACCCTTACACACAGAGATTCTTCCAGATTCTCTGAATCTTTTGATGATACTATGCACTGTAGATGATATGTTCAAACTCTTTGCAATTTTACACTGTTGAACTCCTTTCTGATATTGCTCCACTATTTGTCAGCGCAGAATTAGGAGGATTGGTGATCCTCTTCCCATCTTTACTTCTGAGAGCCGCTGCCACTCCAAGATGCTCTTTTTATACCCAGTCATGTTAATGACCTATTGCCAATTGACCTAATGAGTTGCAATTTGGTCCTCCAGCTGTTCCTTTTTTGTACCTTTAACTTTTCCAGCCTCTTATTGCCCCTGTCCCAACTTTTTTGAGATGTGTTGCTGTCATGAAATTTCAAATGAGCCAATATTTGGCATGAAATTTCAAAATGTCTCACTTTCGACATTTGATATGTTGTCTATGTTCTATTGTGAACACAATATCAGTTTTTGAGAATTGTAAATTATTGCATTCCCTTTTTATTTACAATTTGTACTTTGTCCCAACTTTTTTGGAATCGGGGTTGTAAAATACAAGTGTTGCCAGGCAAAACAAACCTTTCCCGGTAGCACTTATGATGAACATGAAGGAAGATATCGTGAAAAAAATAGGTACCCTATGGGTACATGTGGCTACTGCTTATAAATAAAGTTTTCTGATACCATGTCCAGACAGTAAATATAGCATATATATTTACTGTATGATGCAGTAGCCACAAAAATGAAGCGTAATCCAAAAGTGAACAATTTAAAAATCACAGAAGTAAGATATACCAAGTGTCTGTACTTTATATTATTCTACTCTTACCTCTTACAGTTTTCAAAACTGAAACCTCCGAACTGAGGCTGACATACACATGCTGTCACCATGACCTAAACTCTCTTATTTCCCGGAAATGGCCCGGTGCTAGAGCTCAGTGGAACGTACATTCCCTCTGTAATAAGTATAAACATGTCTGAAAACGATTTATAATTTATATTTATGATAATAAATCAACAGAGCGGGGAAGTTTTTATCAATGGGATTTAAAAGTGGGTGTGGCCAAACCCCGTCCTTTGTGTATGTAAACAAACCAAGAAACCATTCAATGACAGCACGATGTATGCAAATGAAGCAGGTAGTGATTCAGTCAGCATGTTTGTGGGCGGAGTCTTTCTGAGGCAGCGCTCCTGCAGTCTGAGCTTAGAGATTTTTTTTTAAATTATAATTTTTTTTTATTTTAGCTTTTTGGTCACTGTGACCTTGAACTTGACCGGATGACCTTCAAAATGTTGGAGGTTCTATTTGAGACCAATGCCTATCTATCCTGAAAGTTTCATGAAGATTGATCCAGCCGTTTTCCCAGAATATTGTTTACAAAAAAACAAAGAAACCTGACCAAAAACAATATCTCGCCCCCGGGTGGACTCCGTCCCAGGCGAGGGGTAAAAATCCAAAACACAAAAGAATCACACTCAAAATGGAACTTGGTGTGACATAACAAATAAAAAATAAATTACAAAACAGCAGCATCAAACCATTTTAACAGTGAAATTTTGTAAGATTGTCTTTAGAGCAAATTAGCATTAAAATTAATAATGAATTAACAAAAAAAGAAAGATATAAAAAGAAATTTGGCTCTCAGACAGGAGCTGAACACCTGGGTGGCACGGTGGTGCAGTGGTTAGTGCTGTTGCCTCACAGCAAGAAGGTTCTGGGTTCGAGTCCGGTAGCTGATGGGGGCCTTTCTGTGTGGAGTTTGCATGTTTTCCCCATGTCTGTGTGGGTTTCCTCTGGGTGCTGTGGTTTCCTCCCACAGCCCAAAGGAAAAAAAAATGTGAATGGTTGTTTCCCAAGCCCAGAAATGGGAGGGTTGCGGCAGGAAGGGCATCCGACATAAAACTACGCTCCAATTATGCACATGGACCCCGACCTGGCAGCAGTGCTGGACAAGGAGGAAGAAGAAGAAAACAGGAGCTGAATAAATGGGTCCCATTGTTTACATAAAGGAGCTGGCTTATATATCCAACACATCATATGCCATTGTTACTGGGGGTAAAAAAAAAAAGGAAATGTCTATTTTTTTTGGCATATTTTTATGTTTCAGCAATATTAAAATTCAGACCTCCTACACAAAATATGTAAAGTTTGACAAGTCTCGTACAGTCATAATTTTGACATTTTCTATCTCACCCCTAAAACTCGCACCCCACACAGTACAAAATCAGTCATGAATTTGTCATTTATGGGGTTGAATTCACTTGTAAAAGGAAATAAGTCCATAGTTTATTTATTGTTCTAGTCTTTTCTCCAAAGTGACTTAACAAGTGACTTATCTAAGCATATAACTGAGCATCTAAAGGGGTTAAGTGTTCAAGGAAATAACAGTGGTGCTTTCACAGTCCTGGGATAAGAGTTCTGCTGCTGTTTGTGTTGTGGTACTTAATTAAATGCCCCACAGAATAAGAGGCAACACTGTGTCTCCCCGCTGCTTTCTAATCCCATTAAATTGACTCACAGTGACGGATTTACAAACGTAGGAAGAATTTGAATGTGGGCATCAAGGGCAAATGCTTTATTTAAAATAAAAAAAAAGGAGGGGAGGGGGTCGTCTGGAGGAGAAATGTGTGTTGCCAAATTCAGATTCAGTGTGCTTATTACATAACCACTTGAGTACTCTCAGCCTCTGCCTTTCCCATCTTGTTAACATTCTAAAAAGGGTTTTAACAGCCTGGATGTGCTTCATAGGCAGGCTATTACATTTCTTGAAGTTTCTGTTGATGCAAAAAGGTGTGTGTGCGTGTGTCAGGATGTTAGTTTCAGCTCAGTCAGTGCATAGTGTTTCCCCTTCCTCTTTCCTGTTTGCAGCGTTATAACGTCTTCTTCTTTTTTTTCTCTGAATCTTGTGTTTCGTATTTCGGAGAGAGCCTTGTTTCTCTCAGTTTGAATTCTGTGCTGCCGTTTGATTTAAGTTGGTCAAAGTGATATTATACATTATATATCTAATTTAAAGGCATGTTCAGGAGCATGCAATATATTGAACAACCCAGAAAACCACATTGTTTTGCTAACTTGAACAATATACAGTGTATATAGACAGACGGACGCAGCCAGCTTCATGATTGAAATTGAGCAAAAGTGAATATATAAAATAAATTACATGCAGGAAGTAATAATTTGAGTTTAAACATACAGTGGTGCTTGAAAGTTTGTGAACCCTTTAGAATTTTCTATATTTCTGTATTATGACCTAAAACATTATCAGATTTTCATACAAGTCCTAAAAGTAGATAAAGAGAACCCAGTTAAACAAATGAGACAAAAATATTATACTTTGGTCATTTATTTGTTGAGGAAAATGATCCAATATTACATATCTGTGAGTGGCAAAAGTATGTGAACCTCTAGGATTAGCAGTTAATTTGAAGGTAAGTTTTCAAGTAAGGTAAAGTAAGGTTTTCAAGTAAGGTAAGGTCAGGTGTTTTCTATCAATAGGATGACAGTCAGGTGTGAGTGGGCACCCTGTTTTATTTAAAGAACAGGGATCTATCAAAGTCTGATCTTCACAACACATGTTTGTGGAAGTGTATCATGGCACGAACAAAGGGAGATTTCTGAGGATCTCAGAAAAAGCATTGTTGATGCTCATCAGGCTGGAAAAGGTTACAAAGCCATCTCTAAAGAGTTCAGACTCCACCAATCCACAGTCAGACGATCTTCATGAAACTTTCAGGATAGATGGGCATTAGTCTCAAATAGAACTGCCAACATTTTGAGGGTCATCCAGTCAAGGTCACCAAAAAGGTCAAAATCGTTTTTCGTGCAAATGGGTGTCCTAATGTCCTGAATGTGTCCCAAATCACTCCCTACTCACTACGTAGTGGACTATATAGTCAGGTTGGCATTTTGTAGTGCTGTCCTAACGTATAGTGAGCATTATTACACCCTACATAGTGCACTCAAAGTATCTCGCAATGCATCATGAAAAGTAGTGCCGCAGCAAAGAAGGAAAAAAAAGGCCGCGGCAAAGAAGCAGTTTTATCATTTAATCAATGAGCTCACTATATAGTCCTCTATATAGTAATTCCCTATATAGTGAGTAGGGCATAGTGAACGAGTGAGTGATTTAGGACGCAGTGTTTGTAACCAACCAGCACTTATCCTGATCAAGTTTGATTACCCGTTCTATTTCTTGATAATCTTAGGAACTAATCAGAACTAGAAACAAAATAAGAGAAACCTTGTTATAACTTTGTAATATCGGAAGATAATCAGCAGATAAAAAGATAAATGAAATTAACCTTGTGGTTCGCCAAGGCTACTGATTTGATATCAAGTAAATGGTGGTTATTTAAGAAAATTTACCTTTTGATTATCACAGCTTTTGTTTGGTCCTTCTGAAAGGTCAGAAAGTTTTGTAAGGTTTTTTGTTGTTGTTGTTGTTGTTGTTGTTGTTGAGCTTTTTGGCAGATATTTAGAGTCTTCACTTATGAAACAAAATGTTGTCATTGGTATTAGTGACTTTGAAAGAACAGAGACCACACTTGTGAGATTGAATCAGTTGTTATAACACTAAAATAAGTGTTACAGGGCGAGGTTTGTTTTGCCTGGCAACATTTGTTCTTAAATTGTTGCATTGTTTGCCCACGCAGTCTTTCACAGAGCAATGAACCCCTCCCCATCTTTACTTCTGAGAGACTGAACTTCTATGGGATGCCCTTTTTTTGTACCCAGTTAGGTTGCCAATTCACCTAATTCTTTTAATAGTACACAACTTTTCTAGTCTTTTGTTTCCCCTGTCCCAACTTTTTTTGAAATTGGGGTTGTAATATTAGCAGAAATGGTCCCTGAACCACTAGTTGCAAAATATCTATCACTATATTTTGCTCTGGGTTTGGATAATTTTCTTTGTATACAATACGATATGACACTGATGCTTCATACCCAAAAAGTTGCATTTTGGTCTTCTTTTGACTTGCCTACAGTTCCATTTCTAGTGATGCATATTTTCTGGCAGTGTATTTTATAGGTTGGTATCAATGGGTCTCTCACAGTAATCCACTTTGTGTGGGAGTTGTATGCTTATGGTTCCATACAAATTTGAAATTTGTTTAAATATCTATATGTCACTCGTCAGGAAATCAATGAATTGTTTTGATAAATTTGGGTACTTTTTGTTTGTGAACGTGTCTATATAATAAAATTGCAAATCACACAGTGGCTTGAAGATATGAAGTTTATCTTCTGGTGTTGAAAAACCTGCATTTTTCATACAAAATACATCACAGATCTGAGTGACATACTGAAATAATACTGGCTGGCGTTGAGTTGTATATCCGATATATTTCATTCAGCTAGCATGATATTGAACGAGTCGAAGACAAGTTAAATAGCTGAATGGGATATATCTGCTAGACCACGAAAAAAGCCATTATTAATATTATCTCATCTCATTATCTCTAGCCGCTTTATCCTGTTCTACAGGGTCGCAGGCAAGCTGGAGCCTATCCCAGCTGACTACGGGCGAAAGGCGGGGTACACCCTGGACAAGTCGCCAGGTCATCACAGGGCTGACACATAGACACAGACAACCATTCACACTCACATTCACACCTACGGTCAATTTAGAGTCACCAGTTAACCTAACCTGCATGTCTTTGGACTGTGGGGGAAACCGGAGCACCCGGAGGAAACCCACGCGGACACGGGGAGAACATGCAAACTCCACACAGAAAGGCCCTCGTCAGCCACGGGGCTCGAACCCAGACCTTCTTGCTGTGAGGCGACAGCGCTAACCACTACACCACCGTGCTGCCCTCATCATCATTTATTATTATTATTATAATACATACTCTCTTCATATCAGCATTCTCGAAGGTCAACGTGCGCTTACCCGCAACTTGATGTTTTTAGCGTGGCAGTCCAGTTACCTTCCAGCTGATGTAGTGTTAGTGCAGGCCAATGCTAGCGCAGTCAAGCTGATTATTATTATTATTATTATTATTATTATTATTATTATTAATAATAATAATAATAATAACAATAATAATAATAATAATAATAATATTATTATTATTATTATTATTATTATCCTTGTATAATTTACTTAGTTAATTTTTAAAATCAATATTGACAACTACACACAACAGAGCGACCTGGCAGCCAAAATTCTCTCAAAATCTTCCACTTTTAACGAAGCAGACCTCGCGGCCATATTTGTTTACAAACTGTCAGTCACTCACTACCGTGGAAGGTTTACATCTCCAACGTGTCTCTTTTCCAGTTTCTCAATGTCCGTTGGTATGTTTTTCTCTTGTAAATATGCGTGAAGAATATATAATGAAGTTTTGATAGCCTTTCGGGTGTTCAGTGCGTCTTCGGTTTCAGTTTTTAGTTTATTTATTTAGTGCTTAATTATAGCGTAGCTGATCCTAGCAGTAGCACTAGATTAGCCTCGTCTTCTCTCTTTCCCGGCCGACAAAGAAATGATTCTGCGCGTATGCAGCAGAAAAGTTTTGTCATTGGATATTCGCATGAGCTATAATGTGTGATATGTTGTCTTGACAACGTGCAGTATTGTAACAATATTGCATGCCCATTCTCCATTGAGGAGAGTGGCGTAATACATTGAGGATAAGCGATATGATAACAATATTGCATGCTATCAAGAAACCTATGAGAAGGGAATAGAATATATGCTTTTATTCCATGGAAAAAGTGTCCTGTATGTATAATAATTCCTGATATTTCACTCTGATGACATTACTCCCAGTGTTTTCCCACTGACTGGACGCGCGTTGTCAAAATGGCGAACCGGTTCAAAATTAAAATTCTTTTGGGTCATTCCATATGAATTCAACCAAAGTGGAAACATTTGTGCAAGTGGCCAACTTGGATTTGACTAAAAAAAAATTTGGGCAATACCTCTATATGCATTATGAACATGTAAAATTTTAGGGTCCAACTCCAAATGGTTTCTGAGATATGACCCCCCAGAAATTGAGGGCTATACCCCCTTTTTGCACAAACCATTTATATTTATGAGTTTTTGAAAGTCAATATCTTAAAAACTAATGATTGGAATGGACTGAAAGTTGCTACCTGGGGTAATCTGTGCCCAGGCTTTCAGAATATGCCACCAGAATTTCTCTATCTTTTTCTCATTTTTAAGTTATTGGCTTCTCAAATATGAAGATTTTCATGGGTGAAAATGGAAAAATTCAATTTTCACGGCCCCCTGGGAAGCCAAAATGTCTTAGAAAGGCAAATTTGTACTTGATTCCTTCAGTATGAGGACAGGCCTGTCTGTACTAGAAATATTGACTAAATACAAGGCATAATATAGGAGTTAGAGGACTCTGAAATGGATGCCGACTGAAAATAAGCACATTTTTTTCCAACTTTGATTTGACTGGTTCACCATGTGGACATTTACCTAAGGTAACGAAACTTGTTCCACATAAGTATACATATCTTGACTCTATTTTTTCAAAATTTCATCTTGTTTTCTCATCTCCTTCATTATTTATTTATGTTGTAAAAATAGCCGTGTATTTTATTTATTTAGTTAGTTATTAAACTCACTTTATTTCCATTGGAAACAGTTTGTCCATATAAGCTGTTATCTCAGAAACTGTTTGAAGTTGGACCCTAAAATTCTACGTGTTCAAAATACACATAGAGAAATTGCCCCAAAAAATTTTGAGCCAAATCCAAGTTGGTCACATGGGGACCTCTGGTTGAGTTCATATGGAATGACCCTTTTGATTAACTTGTGTGCCTTTTTTTTTTTTGGTGACTGTGTCTAGATAATATAAAGAACATTACACATTTGCGCGAATATATGAAGTTTATCTTTTCGTGTTGAAAATATGTTCACTCGTTCGTTTTGCTCACTCGTGAATGTGAATATTATGGGCACTCATGGTTTTTATTGTCATGTACTGTAAGTGACAACCTATCAGCAGTTCCACAGTAAGCTTTCACTCTTAGCTGATTTAGTTGCAGTAATTGTAAGAGCATTTAATTTACTGATTGTTTAACATTGGTGTTTGCTTAAAAAAATAAAGAAAAGTTTTCTGTTTGCGATGAACTTTGTTGACTTTCCCTTCAGGAGTGGATCGCAAATGTGCGAGGAAGCTCCCTCAACTCTCAGGGCAACCAGATTAAATCCAGCTGCAGCCTCATGGCTTTCAACACCGACCAGGCTGGTAAGTTCCAGTTCCTGTTTCATTATCAGTTAAATATTACTGGTAAACACAATAGCAAAGATAAATGTAGAAGAGAATCTGTGCTTGTCTTCTAAGTATTCAGTATTAAACAAAGTTGAACTGTAACCAAGTCCTTCCTGTTATAATCATAAAGACTATCCTCCTTGTCCTAGGACTCTTATGGACAATATGTTCACCCTGAAGCATTCTTTCTACACATTGTACTGTTTCACTCTATAGTATACATTTGCAAAAATATAGAAGAGTAATTGATTAATTGACGTAATTTATTTATGTTTTTTTTTTAGTCTGGTTCCTCTGAAGGTTTCTTCCTTATGTCATTTCTGAGAGTGTTTTTTTTTTTTCTTGCCACTGCTTCCTCTGGTTTGCTCTTTATGCTTGGTTCGCCACATTGGTGTTTCAGCCTTGCATATGTACGGCGTAGCAGCTTTGATACGTCACACATACGTCACGTGTATGCCGTAAAAACGAAAGCTACACAGTAGTGATGCAGCAGGAACATTGCTTGAACACCTATTACGCCGTGCGAACGCTTTAGTTGACATGTGTCTGATGAAGGTGGCTCCGGGGCTGGCTGGGTGGATGCGGCCTCTGTCTGTCTGTCTGTCTGTCTTTCCTTGCTCTTCTTGGGTCCTGGCTTCTTCGCTGGCATGATGCTTTCTTGACTGTGACGAATGACAACGAATGCAGTGTGGGGCCCCCTTTTATACCCACCTGTGAATGCCGCAGGTACGCAGCAGCAATGTCACACATAAGAACGAAGCGCCATGCCAACGAAAGCAACGAAAATGGTTACGTCGCGGCAACCCATCATACGCCACGCATACGCCTCAGTACGCCATAACTTTACGTCCCTTGAACCCCATACAAACCCCAGATACACTACAGAAACATCACAGAAACGTCACACATGTGCTGTGTATGTCACAGGACTTTAATTTTGGGCAAAATACGCCTCATTTCTTGGTGTTTGACCCACACGGCGCTTACGTGGCAAGATACGAGACAGTGTGATAATAGCCTTAGGGACCTAAATCCAGATTTCTGTAAAGCTGCTTTGTGACATTATACAAAAACTGAATTCAACTAAATAAATAATATGTGCATTAAATAAGGTTATTGTGTCTGACAGACTAAATTTATTTGATAACATCTAACCAGTTGTGACTGTTTGTGAGCTCATATATGTGGAAGAGGGTGGATGGTGCTTTTCTCCGAGTGTGTTACATTGCCCTGTGACTCAGCATGAGATTGGCTACCTGGTTGCTAGGTGTTAGGAAAAGCTGGCTAGTGGGTGGGAATTGGTAAATGACCTAATTGGGGGGAAATGGGGTGGGGGGGGGGGGGGGGGTGAACTCCAGCAAATCCTTTTTTTTTTTTTTTTTAGTTCTGGGTGATGACAATGTTGCCTGCTGTAATTTCTCATCTCATCTCTCATTATCTCTAGCCACTTTATCCTGTTCTACAGGGTTGCAGGCAAGCTGGAGCCTATCCCAGCTGACTACGGGCGAAAGGCAGGGTACACCCTGGACAAGTCGCCAGGTCATCATAGGGCTGACACACAGACACAGACAACCATTCACACTCACATTCACACCTACGGTCAATTTAGAGTCACCAGTTAACCTAACCTGCATGTCTTTGGACTGTGGCTATATGTAACATAATGTATAAACACACAGACACAATTCTGTGTGAAGTCATTTTTATTTTTAACGCACTGCAAAATAGCCTGGTTTTTGTTTACTCTGCTGATCATGGAAAAAAAGTATATCGTTTTAGAGAGGATGATATTAAATAATAAGCAAAACAAGTATTCAGTTACATGGTTAACATGATTGCTAGAATTTTATACAGTTTGCTGTATTTTCAGTAGGCACAGCTAAGTTCGATTCCTTGTTGTTTTCTTGCTGCTTCAAACTAGCAATGGATTTTATAAGCTATGCACTTCTGAAATGTGTCTGATAATTAGGGGTCTTTTCTTTCCTCACATTTTCCTTCTCTGCTCTTCCTTTGAAGGTGGTGGAATGGTGGGGGTTTGCTCACTTGATCCCGAACCTGATGGCAAATGGACGATAACTCAACTTCCTTGTCATGCTGGTAAGACACCTAGTAAAACATCTATGTACTTTTTTGTAACTGCAAACCTATCTTGATTTAATTTAACCAGCTATATCTAATTATTCTATCTACAGTCACTGGATATGAGCAATCATGCGCTCTGGTTGGCTACTCTACTACTAGGCTATCAGCTTATATACCATGAGTCAAAGTCCTTCCTGCACCATTCAATGGCGCGTTTGGCGGCGCCAATCTCCGTTTCGTAGCCCTCAGCCTCTTGCCTATATTCCATAGCTAGGGTTACAGTGGGGGGCTAGTCCTCTGGTAACCGTGAGAGTTTGACTCCCCACTCGCATCTGTATTGTGCCTTGCCAGATGGCAGTAGGCACCATTTTTATGATGGTCTTTGGTATGACCCAACCGTAAGTAGAACTCATGATCTCCCAATCGAGAGGCAGACACGCTAACCACTAGGCCACTTGCCGGTACATATACCATGAGTAGAGAAAAACAAAATGGTGGAGCGTGTTGCTGAACCAACCGAGGACAAAATAAAAACTCTACTCGAAAACAAAACCCCCCAAAACACAAAAAAGCAACAAAATTTTCATGAAAGTATTTGATGTTAAGAACCTATCTTTTTTTTTTTTTTTTTTAAATTTCAGGAACTATTATTATAGCATTTTTCACAAATTGCTACTGCCATTTCACTGGTTTGTTTACATTCTCATCTCATTATCTCTAGCCGCTTTATCCTTCTACAGGGTCGCAGGCAAGCTGGATCCTATCCCAGCTGACTATGGGCGAAAGGCGGGGTACACCCTGGACAAGTCGCCAGGTCATCACAGGGCTGACACATAGACACAGACAACCATTCACACTCACATTCACACCTACGGTCAATTTAGAGTCACCAGTTAACCTAACCTGCATGTCTTTGGACTGTGGGGGAAACCGGAGCACCCGGAGGAAACCCACGCGGACACGGGGAGAACATGCAAACTCCGCACAGAAAGGCCCTCGCCGGCCCCGGGGCTCGAACCCAGGACCTTCTTGCTGTGAGGCGACAGCGCTAACCACTACACCACCGTGCCGCCCTTGTTTACATTCTATGTGGAAATTATTTTGTCAGACATTTTGTATAAAGTTTTTATTTATTGAATTTTCAAAAAATAAAAATGCTCTGTTTCTCAAAATCCAGTGAATGTGTATAGAATAAAACCGTTATTCCACTCAATTCTGCTTTACGCCTCGTCGGCTATCAGCTCATGTACGACTTTATTTCCTGAAATAACTGTTAAATATACAGGATCATCATATTTTATTCAAGTATTGTACAGAGTCTGGTCTTTAGGAATGGCTGTAAAAAGATTTTCACTCTGGGGGTACAGTCAGCATTCCAGTTCATCATAAAGTTGTTCGGGGGGTTGAGGTCAGGGCTGTGTGCAGGCCACTTGATCCAACCATAGTAAACGATGTTACACGGTTTGCTGTGCTCACTTGTGAAATATATTCACCACTCGCATATAAACTTCATCTCTTTGCAACACTGTGTAATATTCTTTTTATTATATAGACACATCCACAAAAAAATGCAAGTTAATCAAAAGAATCTTAATTTTGAACCAGTTCGCCATTTTGACAACATGCGTCGAGTCAGTGGGAAAACACTGGGAGTGACATTATCGGCGTGAAATATCGGATAATATGTCACTCAGATCTGCGATGTATTTCATATGAAAAATGCAAGTTTTTCAACATGAGAAGATAAACTTAATATCTTCAAGCCAACATGTAACATTCTTTAAATTTATATATATATATATATATATATATATATATATATATATATATATATATATATTTATATATATATATATATATATATATATATGTGTGTGTGTGTGTGTGTGTGTGTGTGTGCTCAGCATAAATGAGTACACCCCCTTTGAAAAGTAACATTTTAAACAATATCTCAATGAACACAAACAATTTCCAAAATGTTGACAAGATAAAGTTTAATATAACATCTGTTTAACTTATAATGTGAAAGTAAGGTTAATAATATAACTTAGATTACACATTTTTCAGTTTTACTCAAATTAGGGTGGTGCAAAAATGAGTACACCCCACAATAAAAACTACTACATCTAGTACTTTGTATGGCCTCCATGATTTTTAATGACAGCACCAAGTCTTCTAGGCATGGAATGAACAAGTTGGCGACATTTTGCAACATCAATCTTTTTCTATTCTTCAACAATGACCTCTTTTAGTGACTGGATGCTGGATGGAGAGTGATGCTCAACTTGTCTCTTCAGAATTCCCCAAAGAAAATAATTTCTTTACACCACAAAGGTGAAGGCTACAAGAAGATCAGCAAAGCTTTACTTATCAGTCAGAATACTGTAGCAAAAGTGATACAAAAATGTAAGAAAGATGGAACTGCAACTATCTCACAGAGACGTCCAGGTCGTCCACGGAAGTTAACACCTCGACAGGAGCGTCTTCTGATGAGAAGGCTTGAAGAAATTAGGCATGCAAGTTCACTGCAGTTATCTAAAGAAGTAGAAAGCCAAACTGGGATGACTATTTCCCGTGACAAAATACGTCGTATACTGCAGAGGAATGGCATGCATGGATGCCGTCCACGAAAGAAGACTCTCCTAAAGCCCAGGCACAAAAAAGCCCGCCTAGAGTTTGCCAGGGCCCATGCTGACAAAGATGAAGACTACTGAGACTCTATACTCTGGAGTGATGAGACCAAGATAAATGGTTTTGGAACTGATGGCTTCAAAACTGTATGGCATCGCAAAGGTGAGGAATACAAAGAAAAATGCATGGTGCCTACAGTGAAACATGGTGGTGGCAGTGTCCTTATGTGGGACTGCATGAGTGCTGCTGGTGTCGAGGAGCTGCATTTCATTGATGGCATCATGAATTCACAGATGTATTGCTCTATACTGAAAGAGAAGGTGCTACCATCACTCTGTGCCCTTGGTCGTTGTGCACTTTTCCAACATGACTAAACACACATCAGAGGCCACTGTTGGATTTCTGAAGAAGAACAGGGTGAAAGTGATTCAGTGGCCAAGTATATCTCCTGATCTGAACCCAATCGAACACCTATGGGGTATTCTGAAGAGACAAGTTGAGCAGGGCGGCACGGTGGTGTAGTGGTTAGCGCTGTCGCCTCACAGTAAGAAGGTCCGGGTTCGAGCCCCGTGGCCAGCGAGGGCCTTTCTGTGCGGAGTTTGCATGTTCTCCCCGTGTCCGTGTGGGTTTCCTCCGGGTGCTCCGGTTTCCCCCACAGTCCAAAGACATGCAGGTTAGGTTAACTGGTGACTATAAATTGACCATAGGTGTGAATGTGAGTGTGAATGGTTGTCTGTGTCTATGTGTCAGCCCTGTGGTGACCTGGCGACTTGTCCAGGGTGTACCCCGCCTTTCGCCCGTAGTCAGCTGGGATAGGCTCCAGCTTGCCTGCGACCCTGTAGAACAGGATAAAGCGGCTAGAGATAATGAGATGAGATGAGACAAGTTGAGCATCACTCTCCATCCAGCATCCAGTCACTAAAAGAGGTCATTGTTGAAGAATGGAAAAAGATTGATGTTGCAAAATGTCGCCAACTTGTTCATTCCATGCCTAGAAGACTTGGTGTTGTCATTAAAAATCATGGAGGCCATACAAAGTACTAGATGTAGTAGTTTTTGTTGTGGGGTGTACTCATTTTTGCACCACCCTAATTTGAGTAAAACTGAAAAATGTATAATCTAAGTTATATTATTAACCTTATTTTCACGTTATAAGTTAAACAGATGTTATATTAAACTTTGTCTTGTCAACATTTTGGAAATTGTTTGTGTTCATTGAGATATTGTTTAAAATGTCACTTTTCAAAGGGGGTGTACTCATTTACGCTGAGCACTGTATACAGTGTGTGTGTGTGTGTGTGTGTGTGTAAACACATTCACAAACAAAAAGTATGCAAATCTTTCAAAACAATTCATTGGTTTTCTCACAAGTGAAGATATTGAAAAAATGTTACTCAGTGTCCCGTATGAATTTCGTATGAAAAATACGAGTGGTGTATTTCCTAGTAAAACACTTGTGTCTATATAATAAATATAGTTATCTTTATTTGTATTACGGGTCAGCACAGTGGTGTAGTGGTTAGCACTGTTGCCTCACAGCAAGAAGGTTCTGGGTTCAAGTCCTTCTGTGTGGAGTTTGCACGTTTTCCCCCATGTCTGTGTGGGTTTCCTCTGGGTGCTCCGGTTTCCCCCACAGTCCAAAGACATGCAGGTTAGGCTAATTGGTGGCTCTAAATTAACCGTAGGTGTGAATGTGAGTGTGAATGGTTTTGTCTCTGTGTCAGCCCTGTGATGACCTGGCGACTTGTCCAGGGTGTACCAGTGGTTACAGATAATGGATGGATATTTGTATTATCTAAAAGACATTTCATGTCTTTAAAGTAATGATGGATGTCGATTCTCTTAACTTTGTTGAACGGTTCTTAACATATTATGGATTACTGCATTTGTGGAATAGGGCTATTTACTGTATTTTTATTATTTGCTATTTACTGTTTGATCTCAAACGCGTTAAGAAGGCAAGAAATTGCACTAATTAACTCTTGACGAGGCATGCCTGTTAATTGAAAAGCATTCCAGGTGACTACCTCATGAAGCTGGTTAAGATAATGCCAATAGTGTACAAAGCGTCATCAAGAATAAAATCATAATGCTAAAATATGTATATGTGACAAGGTGACATGGAGAATCCAGTGGCTCTGGAAGGCATTGCGCTAATAAGGTTTGGGTCCACTTGAGTTAACTACGTTGACTTAATAGAGAGCACTCAACCATCATCATCAAAACGCATTATGTATGTATTTCTGTATATACATTATAATGCTCCTTTTCTACTTCTCTTAGATCAAGTGACTGATCTGGATTTCTCCCCATTTGATGACTATCTCTTGGCCACCTGCTCAGCTGATGAAATGGTAATGTGTGTGCTGCTTTCATTTTTTTTTTTCTTTTTATGAACTGAAATCACACGCATGCGCGTACACACAGCAAGCCCTCAGACTGGCACCATGAAGACAGAAATAAAACCAGAAACTAATAGCAAGGAAATAAAAACATTAAGCAATACAGTAACAGACATTCAGTATTTAGCATTCAACTTTTAATATGAACAAGGCAATAAGGACATCTAATTATAACTTGTGTAAGGTTATCTTAGTTTGTGAGGGCCAGCATTCCCTGATTATAATGAAGCTGAAACACGTTGAGCACAAACATCTGCATTATTTAAGTATCAATCAATTAATTTAAATTTTATTTGTATAGCTTTTACCAAGACATATCATTACAAAGCAGATTTACTGAAATCAGGATGTAGAATTGGATCCCAGTGAATTAGATCCAAGACAGTCGCTAGGGGAAAGTTTTTGAGACCAAGTCAATGGTATTCAGTTTAATTCATGAAGCAGAAAAACATATCTTTAGACATGGACAGTTTTTGGGAAGTCTTTAAAGTGTCCAGATAAGATTCTCCTCCGCCACAGCAGATGAGTCACAAGAGCATCAAGCTCCAAATGAAAAAGCAGGATGAAGAAGTACCATTGGGCAGGTCCAGAAGGTGAGAGGAGTAGAAGCAGTAAAAGTATGTCAGGATCTGACAGTGGTGGCACATCAGACAGCAGCGGTACACAGCTCAACAAAGAAAGAAAATAAATTATTCGGTACACTCTTGTCCTATAGTGTACATTGTGATCAGAGTGGAAGCAGCGACTCCGGCAGGTCTAAGTATGATGGCATATCTAAAAGGGGGAGCCAGTAGGTAACACAGGCATGAGGTGACCCAGGGACATAAAGCCTCCAACCAATTCACTGTCAACAAATCTGAATGATCATGGGAGAGAGGTGGACAATAGCATCAAAACATCCCAGTTTTACCTTTTAAATTATATTAAGAGCCTGCACGTTTTGATCTAAGCAGGCATGGCGAATCATAATAGACCAAACGTATGCTTAGGTACTATGGGGTAAGACCATTCATTCACCATTGGTTAAAGGTGCTGACTGCAAAGATGAATTCTGGGCAAAATATTCTATTTCTATTGGTGCTGGAGTTCTGAGATGTTTCGCTGCTGCATACACTGTGTATCCTATGTGTCACTGTTTTGCCAAGATAAAATGCGTCCCGCATTTTACAATTCCGGAGTTTGCCAAAGCAAGTGTGCAACAATATCACGTGACCATTATGGGGCGTGTTTGACCTACTTTTAACCAAAACAAGTCAGCTTGGGCAAACATGGTGGACTCTGCTCTCCCGCCAGCTAAAAGCCAGCAGAAAAGAAAAGGAAAGCCTGTCTAGTGAGTGCAAGTGCAAGATAGAGCAAGGTTAGATGGTGTTGTTTTTCTGGACAGATAGTGAAATCATTCTAGCTAGTGCTTAGCTAGCTTAGCCTTAGAATGCATGGGCTCAACTCCACAGTAGCGAGCATGGAGTTATATACCTAATGTTTTGATCTTACAGAGAAAGAAACGATAACACAAAAGCAGTAACAGAGAAAAGATATATTCGTCTTTTTGTTTCACAGATCTGTTTGTGAATGTTAACCATAGATTACATACCTGCAACTCAAAACTCTCCGAGGCCGATGCTGAGTCACAATGTTTTCCGCATGTCGCCATCTTAGTGTGATGCAGTTCCATAGTTACAGTGGTGCTTGAAAGTTTGTGAACCCTTTAGAATTTTCTATATTTCTGCATAAATATGACCTAAAACATCATCAGATTTTCACACAAGTCCTAAAAGTAGAGAAAGAGAACCCAGTTAAATAAATGAGACAAAAATATTATACTTGGTCATTTATTTATTGAGGAAAATGATCCAATATTACATATCTGTGAGTGGCAAAAGTATGTGAACCTTTGCTTTCAGTATCTGGTGTGGCCCCCTTGTGCAGCAATAACTGCAACTAAATGTTTCTGGTAACTGTTGATCAGTCCTGGACACCGGCTTGGAGGAATTTTAGCCCATTCCTCCATACAGAACAGCTTCAACTCTGGGATGTTGGTGGGTTTCCTCACATGAACTGCTCGCTTCAGGTCCTTCCACAACATTTCGATTGGATTAAAGTCAGGACTTTTACTTGGCCATTCCAAAACATTAAATTTATTCTTCTTTAACCATTCTTTCGTAGAACAACCTGTGTGCTTAGGGTTGTTGTCTTGCTGCATGACCCACCTTCTCTTGAAATTCAGTTCATGGACAGATGTCCTGACATTTTCCTTTAGAATTCGCTGGTATAATTCAGAATTCATTGTTCCATCAATGATGGCAAGCTGTCCTGGCCCAGATGCAGCAAAATAGGCCCAAACCACGATACTACCACCACCATGTTTCACAGATGGGATAAGGTTCTTATGCTGGAATGCAGTGTTTTTCTTTTCTCCAAACATGATGCTTCTCATTTAAACCAAAAAGTTCTATTTTGGTCTCATCCGTCCACAAAATATTTTTCCAATAGCCTTCTGGCTTGTCCACGTGATCTTTAGCAAACTGCAGACAAGCAGCAGTGTTCTTTTTAGAGAGCAGTGGCTTTCTCCTTACAACCCTGCCATGCACACCATTGTTGTTCGGTGTTATCCTGATGCTGGACTCATGAACATTAACATTAACCAATGTGAGAGAGGCCTTCAGTTGCTTAGAAGTTAGCCTGGGGTCCTTTATGACCTGGCCGACTATTACACGCCTTGCTCTTGGAGTGATCTTTGTTGGTTGACCACTCCTGGGGAGGGTAACAATGGTCTTGAATTTCCTCCATTTGTACACAATCTGTCTGACTGTGGATTGGTGTAGTCCAAACTCTTTAGAGATGGCTTTGTAACCTTTTCCAGCCTGATGAACATCAACAACACTTTTTCTGAGGTCCTCAGAAATCTCATCTCATCTCATCTCATTATCTCTAGCCGCTTTATCCTTCTACAGGGTCGCAGGCAAGCTGGAGCCTATCCCAGCTGACTACGGGCGAAAGGCAGGGTACACCCTGGACAAGTCGCCAGGTCATCACAGGGCTGACACATAGACACAGACAACCATTCACACTCACATTCACACCTACGGTCAATTTAGAGTCACCAGTTAACCTAACCTGCATGTCTTTGGACTGTGGGGGAAACCGGAGCACCCGGAGGAAACCCACGCGGACACGGGGAGAACATGCAAACTCCACACAGAAAGGCCCTCGCCGGCCCCGGGGCTCGAACCCAGGACCTTCTTGCTGTGAGGCGACAGCGCTAACCACTACACCACCGTGCCGCCCCGTCCTCAGAAATCTCCTTTGTATTGTATATGTGTATATATTCTGTAATGCGCAATCGATCATATCTATAGCATGTTAGATTGCGCACAATAAGTAATAAATTATTATTATTATCCTTTGTTCATGCCATGATACACTTCCACAAATGTGTGTTGTGAAGATCAGACTTTGATAGATCCCTGTTCTTTAAATAAAACAGGGTGCCCACTCACACCCGATTGTCATCCCATTGATTGAAAACACCTGACTCTAATTTCACCTTCAAATTAACTGCTAATCCTAGAGGTTCACATACTTTTGCCACTCACAGATATGTAATATTGGATCATTTTCCTCAATAAGTAAATGACCAAGTATAATATTTTTGTCTCATTTGTTTAACTGGGTTCTCTTTATCTATTTTTAGGACTTGTGTGAAAATCTGATGATGTTTTAGGTCATATTTATGCAGAAATATAGAAAATTTTAAAGGGTTCACAAACTTTCAAGCACCACTGTATGGTAATTGGTGAGAATTCTCACATGTAATGTGAGAATGGTGTCAATAATTACACCAAGTTCTTTTACAACTCCACATGCTATACAGCAGGGGTCTTCAATCCTATCCGCAAAGGGCCGGTGTAGCTGCAGGCTTTCATTACAGCCAAATTGGAGGCTCACTTGATTGTTGACTGGAGACGAGGGTGAAATGATTAAACAAGTGAAATCAGGTGTAGCTCCTGCTTGGTTGGAATGAAAGCCTGTAGCCACACTGGCCCTTTGTGGATAGGATTGAAGACCCCTGCTATACAGTAACTGAAAGGTCATCAAGAGTTACTGTATAACCTGAAAACATACTTCCTGTGGCCCTAGTAGAGAGTATTAGGTAATTTACTACTTTAACCAGTGCTGTCTAGTTGATGAACTATATTATTTTCTGGGAGCTTGGAGATAAAGTAAATATTTGACATTAATTTTTAGTTTCAGGCTTTTTATACACTGGTAGTTTGAAGAATTTGGGTATATAGACAGTGCTAAGGAAAGACGCTATTACTTTTAACATATGTTTGATATTCTGGTAGCATTTACTTAACAAAATGCATAGATATCAGATCTAATGGATTCAGGTTGTTGGATTGGGGAAAAGAACATTGATTGGTCATTTTGTTAGTAGAATAACTGAGACCTTAACCAAATGTAATCATTCACATTGACATTTTAATGTGATTTGATAGGCCAATATCAGTAGACCTGTTTTGTAAGAGTCTTGCTTGAAAGTGCGAGAGTGGCTCGATGTCAGTCCTTGGATTTGATCTTCTCATCACCAGCTGAGCTACCAGTGGCCTTTTAAAATGTATGAATTTTCATCAACATGCAGGAATTTAACCTATAACATAGGAGTTGCTAGAGATTCACTCAGTACGTTGAGCTATGGGAGGAAATGCAGCTATACTGAAGCATTTTTTTCTGAAACTGGTGAACCTCCAACTTGCTGGTATTTTACTTTCCTGACCGCAATCTGCAAAGTATGTTGTACACACTCTCCTTTTTGTTTTGTTTTTTTCCATAATTTTTCTTGTCATGACAAGTTGGTTTACAGACTCTCCGAGGCCTCACATACCATTGTACACACCTTTGAATTGAAAAATCTTTTAATGAATCAGAATCTGAACAGTTTAACACTACATTCAGATTTTTGTAAAGCATTTTTTGGACAATTTCTATGCTAAATGCAAAGACAATTTTTATCTTTACCAATAAAATTGCAGTGGTGCTATTGGACCACAACCTCATACCAGTATACGTACTGATGTACAGTGGTGCTTGAAAGTTTGTGAACCCTTTAGAATTTTCTATATTTCTGCATAAATATGACCTAAAACATCATCAGATTTTCACACAAGTCCTAAAAGTAGAGAAAGAGAACCCAGTTAAACAAATGAGACAAAAATATTATACTTGGTCATTTATTTATTGCGGAAAATGATCCAATATTACATATCCGTGGGCGGCATGGTGGTGTAGTGGTTAGCGCTGTCGCCTCACAGCAAGAAGGTCCGGGTTTGAGCCCTGTGGCCGACGAGGGCCTTTCTGTGCGGAGTTTGCGTGTTCTCCCTGTGTCCGCGTGGGTTTCCTCCGGGTGCTCCGGTTTCCCCCACAGTCCAAAGACATGCAGGTTAGGTTAACTGATGACTCTAAACTGACCGTAGGTGTGAAAATCTTGTGTGAAAATCTGATGATGTTTTAGGTCATATTTATGCAGAAATATAGAAAATTCTAAAGGGTTCACAAACTTTCAAGCACCACTGTATCCCTAGTCCTGAGGATATACAAACTTTTGCACTCAACAGTCTGTTTATTTCTTTACAGACTAACAGTATATTTGTAGGCAGTTCAGTTGCCATGTCGGATTAATAAGCCCCTTTTTTATTCACTTTGAGTTTATATAGTACACTTTGGCCAAAACTGAATGTTAGTTAGAAGAGATGTTCACTAACAGGAAAGAACAAGATAAATATACCAGCAGTTAAGAAAACATGAAGAGATCAGTAAATCAATAAGCCATTAACGTAAAAAGGATCTTTTCTCTTTCTCTCTCCCCTTGTCACTACAGGTAAAGGTATGGCGTGTGTGTGATCCAGGTCAGGAGCAGCCTGTAAGTGCTGATGCATCATTAAAGCCTGGTGAAGGAAGACTGGAGCTGCTGCTTTTCCATCCCACTGCTGCAGGCTTGCTGGCGGTTGGCTCAGGCAGGGGCATACAGGTCTGGGACACCAGCAGAGACAAAGCCCTGGCAGGTACTCACACACACACACACACACACACACACACACACACACACACACACACACACACACACACACACACTTATCTAGTCATAGCCTCAAAGCTCAGTAAGAGTTTATATGTTTCCATTCCTAAAAACTAGTCAAGTTTACAGTAGCACATGAGCATTGTGTCTCTGTCATCTCTGTTCTGGACTGTCTTGTTTCTGTTCTGTCTGTATGTTTAATTTGTCCTTGTTTTGATTGGCGTAGCCTCTGGTTGTTTCCAGGGCTGAATGTACAGTCCTCTGGGGTCTAAGCTGGAGCAGGTGAGGTAAAAGATTGAAGCCGAGTGGCTGTTTGATCCTGGCACCATAACGGCTGCCACTCACTGCTGCCACCTACTGGCCCTCCATCTCTCACCACAGTTTTTCTCTTTTGACACCATTCCTCATAACTTGTGCGGAACTCTTGCTTTGTTTTTGTCATGTGATGTCTCCTTAAAGACTTTGTTTTGATATTTAGTGATCAAAGTTGAGCACAAAGTTGAAGCGTCACTCAAGTGTTTGAGCAATTTACTGGTTTTGAGAGTGCTTGGGACTTGTGCTTGGCTGCACCCTCTCAACCTGGACCTTAATAACAAGACATGGCCTGCCATAGTATGTTTTTAACTCACCATCCATAACGCATTTGCCAGGCTGTGTTCACCATGCACCTTCATTCCTGCTGTTCCCTGTTTGTGTGTCTTTCTGATGTGTCCTGTGTGAAGTGTGTACACCTTTTATTTTTTAATTAGCTGCGACATCTATAACTGGCTTGGCTTTTCACATTCGCTGATGGTGGTTGGTCAACAAACACAATTTAGATGAGTTCTAGATTTTGATACATGATTTTTATGCCCAATGGAAACTTCTTTGATCTTGACATTGATGGCTACTGCTAGATCAAAGTCAACATACAATCTAAAATATTGAAACATCACAATTTTTTTTTAAACCACAACATTTGCTGAGGCAATACAATTTAATGGCAGTAATATCAGATGACCAGTTTGAAGTTGATTTTATTTTATTCATCTTAATACACAGTTTATTCACTGGTAGAAAGTGTACATATGAAGAAATATCTGGCACTAAAATATCCATTTTATGTCAGAAAACAGGGAGAAATGTTAAACTCTGGACTTGTTTGCGTTGGTTGACCATCATTAGTGTAAGTGAAAAATCATGTCAGGTTCAGTTTGTATTAACTACCATATTTCCTTTATTTGCTAAACCTGTGTGTGTGTGTGTGTGTGTGTGTGTGTGTGTGTGTGTGTGCACGCACGTGGTGTAGTTCTGGAGCAGCATAAAGAGCAGTTGCAAGGTCTGGCCTGGAAAGAGGACGGCTCCCTGTTGGCCTCCTCCTGCAAGGTGAGTCTCTGCCTTTGTAAGGATGAAGTCTAGAGGGTTGTGAATTTAACTTAACTAACCAATGTAACAGGAGAATCAAAATACCAGTACCAAAATGATAATACGACATACAGATTAACATCTACCGTTAATCACTCTGGGCCTAATTATTTTAGCGAGCAATTCTGAGCAGCAGCAATGACGTATAAAAGGCTTTAGCTGGGTGAAAACAAGCGTCCAATAAAAGGTAAGCATTCAGCAGGTTTATTATCAAAGATCCAAAGAAAGAAAGAAATGAACAGGAGAGAATATACATTTCAGCAAAGCTGGGTTGGATGTGATCGTACCTCGGGTTGCTGAAATAACCATGTTCTTTTTCATATCCTCGGAAATTTGAATACAAAATGAAACCTTAAAAAATAAAATAAAACTATAATAACGTAACTACAACCCCAATTCCAAAAAAGTTGGGACACTGTGTAAACTGTAAATCAAAACAAAAATGTGATAATTTGCAAATCATGGAAACCCTATATTTCTTTGAAAATAGTACAAAGACAGCAGATCACATGTTGGAACTGAGAAATTTTATTGTTTTTTGAAAAACGTGCTCATTTTGAATTTGATGTCAGCAACACATTTCAAAAAAGTTGGGACAGGGGCATGTCTACCACTGTGTTGCATCACCTCTACTTTTAACAACACTCTGTAAACATTTGGGAACTGAGGAGAGCAATTGCTGTAGTTTTGAAAGAGAAATGTTGTCCCATTTTTGCACGATACACAATTTCAGTTGTTCAACAGTTCAGGTCTCCTTTGTCATATTTTGAGCTTCATAATGCGCCAAATGTTTTAAATGGGAGACAGGTCTGGATTGCAGGCAGGCCAGTTTAGCACCCGGACTCTTACTACAGAACCATGCAGTTTTAATATGTGCAGAAAGCAGTTTGGCATTGTCTTACTGAAAGAAGGAAGGCCTTCCCTGAAAAATATTTTGTCTGGATGGCAGCATGTTGCTCTGAAACATGTATATATCATTCAGCATTCATGATGCCTTCCAAGATGTGCAAGCTACCCAATGTCACGTACATTAATGCACCCTCATACCATCATAGACACTGGCTTTTGAACTGTGCACTGATAACAAGCCGGATGGTCCCTCTCCTTTTTAGCCTGGAGGATGTGATGTCCAAGATTTCTAAAAAGAATTTCAGATTTCGATTTGTCAGACCTTGGGACAAATTTTCCACTTCACACCATCGTAAAAGAGCTCGGGCCCAGAGAAGGTAGCTGTGTTTCTGGATATTGTTTATATCTAGTTTTAACTTGCATTTGTGGATGCAGAAATGAACTGTTTTCACAGATGATGGTTTTCTGAAGTGTTCCTGAGACCATACAGTGATTTCCACTACAGACATGTGTCTGCTTTTAATGTAGTGTCGCCTAAGGGCCTGAAGATCACAGGCATCCAATGTCAGTTTTCAGCCTTGTCTCTTGCATACAGAGATTTCTCCAGATTCTCTGAATCTTTTAATGATATTATGTACATGTATGTATTATGATGATGTGATCCCCAAATTCTTTGCAATTTTACATTGAGGAACGTTATTCTTAAATTGTTGTACTGTTTGCCCAAGCAGTCTTTTACAGAGCGGTGAACCCCTCCCCATCTTTACTTCTGAGAGACTCCGCCTCTCTGGGATGCTCTTTTTATACCCAATCATTTTACTGACCTGTTGCCAATTAACCAAATTACTTTTTTTTAGCATTATACAACTTTTTCAGTCTTTTGTTGTCCCTGTCCCAAGTTTTCTGAAACGTGTTGTTGACATCAAATTCAAAATGAGCATATTTTTCAAAAAACAATAACATTTTTCAGTTTCAACATTTGATATGTTGTCTTTGTACTATTTTCAATGCAGTATAGGGTTTCCATGATTTGCAAATTATCACATTCTGATTTTACTGGTGTTTTACAGAGTGTCCCAACTTTTTTGGAATCGGGGTTGTATTATTACAGTTTCAATGGAGGGAAGGATGCTCCAAGAGGTTTGTGTAGAGTGAATATAGGCAGTTATGGATGTGTGCTTTTTAAGGCTATAAAGCTCTTTAAGGTCAAAATATCCCCCATATTCCAGTCTCATATGTGGCTAGTTATGTCAACTCCATTAATAGCTCGGTTTTGTAGAGGTCCGATTTAATTATAAAGCCATGAATTTAGCTGAGCCAAGTTTCCATCCTGAAATCCAAATCCTTATTTCATATAAAGAAAATGCTGAAAGCTTCAAGCACTGAAGACCAGACTAATAAGGTGAATAAAATAGTTTGGCATGTTTTAGTGTGGCAGCACGGTGGTGTAGTGGTTAGCACTGTGGCCTCACAGCAAGAAGGTTCTGGGTTCAAGCCCAACGGCCAACGGGGGCCTTTCTGTGTGGAGTTTGCTTGTTGTCTGCGTGGGTTTCCTCCGGGTGCTCCGGTTTCCCCCACAGTCCAAAGACATGCAGGTTAGGCTAATTGGTGGCTCGAAATTGACTGTAGGTGTGAATGGTTGTGTGTCAGCCCTGTGATGATCTGACGACTTGTCCAGGGTGTACCCCGCCTCTCGCCCATAGTCAGCTGGGATAGGCTCCAGCTTGCCTGCACAGGATAAATGGTTAAGGATAATGGATGGATGGATGGGATGTTTTAGTGTTTTAGATTTGAACCTCCAAAAATGTCCAGTGTGTCTATTGAACAAGCGTGCACATGTGCCTCATGTATGTAAATGTACTTATTACTCAAGTAAAGGAGAAATGAGCTGATTCAGACCCTCAGCTGATTCACACTTACAAATTAAACCCTGATACCTATGTCTTTATTATTATTTTTATCATTATTTATTATATGACTATGTATTATCATTGTTTATCTTGTTTGATGTGCAGGATACACCAAAGATACAATGTATAAATAAGGAAATGGGAGTTGAGGTTGTATACTCTTGATCAGATTTGAATGTATAGAAGTTTGAGTTTTAAGTTAATACAACATGAATGACACTGTGAATGGCACAGTGGTGTAGTGGTTAGCACTGTCGCCTCACAGCAGGAAGGGTCCAGGTCCGAACCTCATGGCCGACGGGGGCCTTTCTGTGTGGAGTTTGCATGTTCTCCCCATGTCTGTGTGGGTTTCCTCCGGGTGCTCCGGTTTCCGGTAAAAATGCCCAGCCACTGGGGTTGCTCAGGCCAGTGCACACTTAGTGCCGGTCCCAAACAGAGGGTTGCGTCAGCATCAGGAAGGGTATATTGATTGTATTGCCAATATATTGAACTTTTCATACTTTGTGAAACACTATTAGCTCAGAAAAGGCTGTCAGAACATCACAGAGGAAACAGAAAACAGGACAGAAGATGGTTTGTTGATGGAGTCAGTAATAATTAATATAATAATCAGTAATAAATTTTGCTTCAAAAGCTTGATGTTACTTTTCTATGTACTGTACACACACGAGTTGCAGTATCTAAAGTGCTATTGCACTGTATTCCCACTAGAGCTCACTAGAGCATTTGTTTTCCAGGCAACTCAAACTAGCCCTCTGGGCAGACGGCATCCTAAGCAAGTCAGTGTAGCAGTATGTAGATGAGACAGCTGCTTGTTCTGGTTCTGCACAGAGGAATGGAGAATCTTTGACACTTTATTCAGCTCTATTCAAAATGTGATACTTCGGAAATGACGGTGCAGTCATTTTTAAAGATCTGGAACGAAAATCATATTGAACTCTTTCTTTATCAGTTCCATGAAAGCATTGTATTATTTTAATTATAAAAGTAAAATACAGAAAGGCAGAAAATTGCCGAGATGTGTGAAGTTAAATGTAACTGCAGTAGTATTACAGTTAGACTCCCTATCTGTAGCATGCTGGATGAAATTTGCCCTGATTTCAGCCTCTGACTCTCTGCCCACGGCCCACAAAGCATCTGCTCTTAACTGCACTCTTAACTGGCCACATGCTTCAGAGGTTTAAAGGTTATCCTGTTTGCATATTTACTGGATTTCTGTGCAAAATTTTGAACTTTTTTTTTCCAGTGTTTTTTAAAGCCATTAGTGCAGAGTAAACAAGACATGTTGAAGAAGAAGCCTTTATTTGTCACATGCACACTCAAGCACAGTGAAATTTATCCTCTACATTTAACCCGTCTGAAGCAGTGAACACACGCGTGCACACACCACCAGAGCAGTGGGCAGCCATACTACAGCACCCGGGGAGCAGTTAGGTGTTAGGTACCTTGCTCAAGGGTACTTCAGCCCAAGGCTGCCCCATGCTAACCTAACCTTTTTGCGTGTTTGAAGACAATATACAAAAAAAGTTCTGTTGCAGTGTTATTTAAATGACCTCTTCCTGTGAAAGTAGGTGGATATTTGTCATACTAATTCATGAAAGTCACTAACTAAAGTAGTAACTCGAATTAAGTGATTTTTTTTTCCCCCCTTAGGCTACTATCACACTGTCTCGTATCTTGCCATGTAAGCAGCGTGTGGGTCAAACGCCAAGAAACGAGGCGCATTTTGTCCAAAATTAAAGTCCTGTGACATGTGCGGCGTTTCTGTGGTGTATCTGGGGTTTGTATGGGGTTCAAGGGACATAAAGTTATGGCGTACTGAGGCATATGCTGCCTTCATTGTCATTTGTCACAGTCAAGAAAGCATCATGGAAGCGAAGAATTCAGGACCCAAGAAGGGCAAGAGAAGAGGGAAGACATCAGCCACATCCACCCAGCCAGCCCCGGAGCCACCTTCATCAGACACGTCAACTAAAGCGTTCGCACGGTGTAATAGGTGTTTGAGCAATGTTCCCGCTGCGTTACTGCTGCGTAGCTTTCGTTTTTATGGCGTATGTGTAACGTATCAAAGCTGCTACGTATGTGCTATGGATTTTTAAGTGCAGACTTAAAATTATGCTGCTCCCTGGCATACAAGGTGTTACGCATCCTAGAGTATTAGCTACGTAAGCTGGCGATGCTGTGACATTCCTTTCTTACTGCCACGTATCCTGATATGCCGTACATATGCAAGGCTGAAACGCCAATGTGTGAACCAAGCATTAATTATCATCAAAGACGGCGGCACGGTGGTGTATCACAGCAAGAAGGTTCTGGGTTCGAGCCCAACAGCTGATGGGGGCCTTTCTATGTGGAGTTTGCATGTTCTCCCCGTGTCTGAGTGGGTTTCCTCTGGGTGCTCTGGTTTCCCCCACAGTCCAAAGACATGCAGGTTAGGTTAATTGGTGGCTCTAAATTAACCGTAGGTGTGAATGTGAGTGTGAATGGTTGTTTGTCTTTGTGTCAGCCCTGTGATGACCAGGCGACTTGCCCAGGGTGTACCCCGCCTCTCGCCCATAGTCAGCTGGGATAGGCTCCAGCTCGCCTGCGACCCTGCACAGGATAAGCGGCTACAGATAATGGATGGATCAAAGGCTATAATAATAAGACACCTGGCTTGTAAGTGATACAGTGAACAGTTTATAACTTCAACAAAATAGACTTCATGTTAAAATTAGAATGAATTTCCTGGTTACACAGTTGTACTTTGACTATATAGGACACAGTTATAGAAGCAAGTTATTTGTAATCATGCTGTCTGTTATCACCCAAATGAGGATGGGTTCCCTTTTGATGTTCCTTCCTCATGTCATCTGAGGGAGTTTTTCCTTGCCACCATCGCCTCAGGCTTGCTCATCAGAGATAAATGTATTAGTTCTTATGTTTAAAATTTGCATTTTACAATAACATTTCAAGAGAGTTGTAAATACACTAAGCATGCACAAGCTAAGTTAACCAAGGCAAATAAATGTTTGTATGGAATCAAGTCACTCAGAAAGGAAGGTTTTTCTCAGGTAGAGGCAGATCGACTTTTTAATACTTTAGTTTTACCTAATTTTTTGTATGGACTCTTTATTTATGGCGCTTCTGACTCGGATCTTATACAAATTCAGAATTTTTTAGACAGATGTTATAAAAGGAAATATAGCTCAGGCAAAGAAAATATTTGTAATCTCTTGGAGAAAGCTGATGTTAATATTTTTAAGAAATGAAATTTAAACTCGTCCCAGCTGTTTTACTGAAAAGGAAAGAAACATCATATAACCTAAGGAAAAACAGTCGCTATCACCCTCAAATAAATTTCAGTAGATTTAAGAATTCTTATGTAAATGAACTCATTTTTAAGCATAAATTGTAAAGATTTTTTTCATGCTTTGTCTGTTTTAATGTTTTTAGCTGTTTAATGTTTGTAACTTAAGATACAGTCAAGCTGGAAGGTCTGCACACCCTTTTCACCTTCTCCACGTTTTATTACGTTACAGACTTATTCTATAATAGATTGAGTTCATTTTTTGTCACAAAAATCTACACAAAATAGCCCATAATGACAAAGTGAAAGCAGGTTTTTAGACATTTGTGCTAATTTATTAAAAATCAAAATGTAAAATATCATATGTACACAAGTATGCACACCCTTTGATATGACACCCAAAAGTGAGCTGAGGTGCATTTTGTTTCCACTGATACTACTTAAGATGTTTCTACAACTTAATTGGAGTCCACCTGTGGTAAATCCAATTGATTGGACATGATTGGGGATTGCCGATACCTGCCTATATAAGGTCCCACAGTTGACAGTGCATATCTGAACAAACTCCAAGCCATGGGGTCAAAGGAATTATCTGCAGACCTCAGAAACAGGATTTTGTCAACGTATAGATCTGGAGAAGGGTACAGAAAAATTGCTGCAGCTTTACAGGTCCCAAAGAGCACAGTGGCCACCTTCATTCGTAAATGGAAGAAGTTTGGAACCACCAAGAATCTTCCTAGACTTGGTCGCCCGGCCAAACTGAGCAATTGGGGAAGATGGGCCTTGGCCAGGGAGGTGAGCAGGAACCTGAGGGTCACTCTGACAGAGCTCAAGTGTATCCTTGTGGAGATGGGAGAATCTTTCAGAAGATCAATCATCCAGGCAGCACTCCACAAATCAGGCCTTTATGGTAGAGTGGCCAGACGGAAGCCACTCCTTAGTAAAAGGCACATGACAGCCCACTTGGAGTTTGCCAAAAGGCACCTAGAGGACTCTCAAACCATGAGAAACAAGATTCTCTGGTCTGATGAAACCAAAATTGAACTTTTTGGCCTGAATACCAAGCATCACATCTGGAGGAAACCAGGCATCGCTCATCACCTGGCTAATGCCATCCCTACAGTAAAGCATGGCGGTGGCAGCATGATGATGTGGGGATGTTTTTCAGCAGTGGGAATAGGGCAACTAGTCCTGATAGAGGGAAAGATGAATGCAGCTAAGTACACCAAGATCCTTGAAGAAAACCTGCTCCAGAGCACAGACCTGAATTCAATTGAACATCTGTAGAAGGAGCTGAAAATGGCTGTGTACCTGACGGAGCTTGCAAGGATATGCCAAGAGGAATGGGCAAAAGTGTCCAGAAACAAGTGTGCCAAGCTCGTAGCTTCTTTCCCAAGACACCTTGAAGCTGTAATTGCTGCCAAAGATGCATCAACCAAGTATTACGCTAAGGGTGTGTACAGATAAATAACCTATTTTTGTCAGTTAAATAAAATTTTATATTTTCTAAAAACCTGTTTTCACTTCATAATTATTGGCGATTGTGTGTAGATGTTTGAGGCAAAAAAAAAGAACTCAATCTATTGTAGAATAAGACTGTAACGTAATAAAACATTGAGAAGGTGAAAGGGGTGTGCAGACTTTCCAGCTTGACTGTATGTCTTGATCTTAAGAAATAAAGATTTTTTTTTTCCGTAAAGCTGCTTTGCAGCAGTGTCTATTCTTACAATAGCTATACAGATAAATTGACTTGACTTGTAAGGTTAATGGTGACTTTAATTAACACTGCTGCTACTTAATGAGCATGATAAAAGTCTTGAGCTTGCAGCTTGTCTCCCCTTTGCCCCGTTGTCCTGCCTGTGCCCGATCCCACATGTCACCTTCGCCATACCACTTGTGGAGAATTCTCTTTAATCAGAACTTCACCTCATCTCGTTTGTTGACAAGCCATGGAATTATGACCTCTTTTAATGTAGAAGAAAAAATACAGTCGCAGCTTTCACCTGGTCCAGTCAGTGATTTATGCTGTCACTCATGAAGCACTGTGACCCACGCATACAGCAGGCTTACTTCAATTCCGCCATTTTCTCAGAAAGTCATAAGGAAATAATAAATGAACTTTTCCATAAGGCTGTTAATACAAGTAAAGCAGAGAGAGTAAATGGATGGAGGAGTTTTGGGGTAAAGGTGGAATTTTCAGAACGGTTATTTGGCGAAAGATAGAACTTTTTTTTGTCAGAAAATGCACTTTGCTCTTGTCTCAACCCTGGTATTGTAAGTACCATAAATTTACATGCACAGAACTACACTGGCTAATAAACAGCTAGTGTAGAATTCCTTCCCTTAAAGTCTGATGTCCTGCAACTGTCAGACATTTTATCAGTGTTTGTAAAGGAAGGCTGAAATGAAAATGTGTAAAATTCCTTTCATAGGCTATTTTTTTTCCAACTGAAAAGTACTGGAATATGCAGAGTCTTGCTGTTTGCTAAATCAAATGTGAAAGTAATTTTTTTTAAAAAAGGGTACTTAAAGCGCACTGCGAAATTTACAGTATCCCATTGACAAGACTTACTTTAATTAATATTTACATTTATAATATAACATTTGTTTACATTAACATTTATTCTACATTTACATTTTCTAGCTATATATCTTTTAGTATAAATACACAGGTGATTATGGGACATCACGTGCGCTGATTGGTTGAGAAACTCAGATTATTTCTTGATAATCACCTCGAGTGACTCGGCAAAATGGCAGTTAATCACTTTGTCACTGTAAGCTAGGAAGAATTACAAATTATGAAAGAAAATGCTGTTCCTAAAAGCATTAAAGATGCTATGAAGTTTGGTCTAAAACTATTCAAAGGTAAGGTGGAATTGTAATTTCTTTTATCAATTTCAAAACAAAGTATTTTATGCGAGTCAGCATAGATAAGTGACAAAACCCTGTGCACGTTACATTTGCATGCCGCTTTTGAAGTTTGAAAATAAATTATTTAAAAAAAAATACAATTAAAAAAATGTAAATGATCACCTGTGTGTTTATACTTAAACAATTACCCGTCTCAGGCTCGGTGAATATCGGTGAATAATAACCAAGACGAAGTCAAGGTTATTATTCACTGATATTCACTTCTCCTTCAATGTATAATCATTAACTAATTTCTAACAGAATTAAAAAACAAAAAGAAATTTAAAACAAAATCACTTCATCAGTAGCTTCTCCAAGTAGTAGTTAGCTAACTTTGTATTAGAACACTGTCAGAAGAGGCTTTGCATTTATCTAACTACATCAGTGTTCGTTCACCTGCTAGGTGTTGTCTTGGATTACAGTGTAGGTGGATGCTGTAGTGAGTAGAGCATTATTGGTCAGAGCATCTGTGGGTTTTTTTTTTTAAAATGAAAGTTCGTTATAAACTGAAAGTTAGTTTATAATTATGTAATTTATTTCGCTGTTGCCAGGTTTATGGGTTACTTGTGTAACATTGGGTAACATTAGATAGCTAACTAGAGGCTACCATGTTTCTGGTACAGCTTTGTGTGTTTCCCTGATTTTAAACTTGTTATACTTGACCTGTTTTGCTAATGGCTAGAGAAGCAGCTTTGGGACCAAAAGGTTGCTAGTTCGATTCCCTAGACCAGCAGGAATGGCTAAAGTGCCCTTGAGCAAGGCACCTAATCCCCAGCTGCTCCCCAGGCTGCTCTGGGTATGTTGTACATCGCTCTGGATAAGAGCGTCTGCTAAATGCCTGTACTGTAATATAATGCATACTTGCCAACCCCCAGAGAATGAAAAGCGGTAGATCAGATTGGCGACGCAGTCACGTCCTTCTAGGGGGGTTGGGAGGCCTGCCCCCTGAGAAAATGGGGGGAAAACAAGGGTTTAAAATGGTGCGTTCGCCTGCATTCTGAGTGCCATATTTTGAAGAAAATTTATCTGGAAATCGGACTGACATACTTTACGAAATACATCTTGCCTCGATGCTTTGATGCTGGATCATTCGATGACCAAATCACCTTGAACTTGTTTGGTTTTTACAAATACTGGCGCAATTTATTGTAACGTGACCTCATTGCCGATTGGCTAGAATTATAACAAGAACCAATGGAATGGTGTGATAGAGCGATACAATTTAGATTCGACGTCATTTATCATGTTTTTCCATTGGCTCTTGGCTTTACTTAACGACTGTTTGACGCTATATGCTTGTATCCCCTGTACCGAAAATAGCTGAAGCGAGATCAGAAGATAGAATCCAACAGTGTTCACTGATTATTTTGTAATGCGGTCGTTTTTAGAACCGAAAGCGGGAGGTGGTATTCACCTGTTATAATCAGTAGACTACTGTGTGAATCGGTAGAGTTGACAAGTATGTATAATGTTTTATTGCATAATTAAAATATAGCCACAGCAGCTTTACAGTGGTTAGAGTAAGGTACTTTTGATACAGTGAAAATTGCCAGTACTGTAAATATTTACCTAGAATACCATGCAGCCAAGGGCGGCACGGTGGTGTAGTGGTTAGCGCTGTCGCCTCACAGCAAGAAGGTCCGGGTTCGAGCCCCGTGGCCGGCGAGGGCCTTTCTGTGTGGAGTTTGCATGTTCTCCCCGTGTCTGCGTGGGTTTCCTCCGGGTGCTCCGGTTTCCCCCACAGTCCAAAGACATGCAGGTTAGGTTAACTGGTGACTCTAAATTGACCGTAGGTGTGAATGTGAGTGTGAATGGTTGTCTGTGTCTATGTGTCAGCCCTGTGATGACCTGGCGACTTGCCCAGGGTGTACCCCGCCTTTCGCCCATAGTCAGCTGGGATAGGCTCCAGCTTGCCTGCGACCCTGTAGAATAGGATAAAGCGGCTAGAGATAATGAGATGAGATGAGATGAGACCATGCAGCCAAAATATCATACTGTGTGGTACTGTAGAATCTAAAGTTTAGGTTAAGAATAAAGTTCTGCATTAATGATGATTAATTTTGGAAAAGAATGCAACTAAAACACCTAAAGAGTTTGGATACATTCACACCCATCCACCTGCTGTTTTATGCAGTTATCTAATCAGCCGATCCCTGGACAGCAGCATAATGCATAAAATCATGCAGATACAAATCAAAAGCTTCAGTTAATGTTCACTTCAAACATCAGAATGGGAAAAATTGTGATTTCAAAGTGTGACTTTCACTGTGGTATGGGTGTTAGTTTGAGCCAGACGGACTGGTTTGAGTATTTAAGAAACTGCTGATCTGCTGGGGTTTTCACACACAACAGTCTCTAGAGTTTACACAGAGTGGTGCGAAAAACAAAACAAAAAAAAAACACTGAGTGAGTGACACTTCTGTGGATGGAAGCAAACGCCTTGTTGATGAGAGAGGTCAGAGGAAAATGGCCAGATTGGTTCAAGCTGCCAGGAAGGCTATAATAACTCTTTACAACTGTGGTGAGTAGAAAAGCATCTCAGCATGCAACAGCAGAAGACCACATTGGGTTTCACGCCTGCCAGCCAAGAACAGGAACCTTAGAATCAATAACAAGTTCTTACAGCCTTTCAATTTCATAAAATCAGTGAAATTTAGTTCCCTCTGAAATTTGGTCATCGTGACGTATGTTTATTTCTGCAATATCTCAAAAAAACAAAGCAAAACAAAAAAAACCCAGCCAATTCTGTGCCTGGGAAGTTATTTAATTTGAGGGGATTCCTTAGCAAATAATGTGCATGAAATCGCTCACTTCATGCAGTCAAGCAGGCAGAGGAAGTCCGTGTGCACATGCACAGGTTTACCCTCTTCTTCTTCTTCTTCTTCTTTTGGGTTTTACGGCAGCTGGCATCCAGTGTTACATTACTGCCATCTATAGGTTTACCTTGACCGTGCACTGACAGTTACATCATTCTGTCGCTAAATGAACAGCTGATCACACCGAGGTGCTTGCTGACCGCCAATATTTATGAGTTTGGTCCTGTGTTTCCTTTCCTTCGCAACGTCTTTTCTTCTCGCTTTCCGTTACTGTAGTCGGTCTTTCACGTTTCATTCGTGTCCTCCATTTTCCTCTCCTGTATCAAATTTGTATCCCACAATGCCTTGCATGAACAGGGAAAGCCCACCACGTGATGCATGACATAGTATCTTGAATTGCATCATATTGAAGCAGGAAAAAATAGCGAAGAATTTAGGGCCACGCGGCCCTAAATTCATAAATTGTTCATTTTAAAAAGAACTAATAAAATTGGAAGTCTGTGATTCGAAGTCCGTCGTTTTCGGTCCACTAAACAAAAATAATTGGATGTCAGGGAAAATTCTTTTTATGACCTAAACTTGAAAAATCTGAAAGGCAGTCTACCTTTAAAGTGACTGGTGTGTGTAATATTGCTTTAGCTTAAGAATTATGATTTTATTGTTAGTATTTTGCACAATTTGAAAAATGTCCTAAAAAAGTGCTCAGCAAAAATTTTCATCTACACATTCTCGGGTTTTTTAAATTTTTATTTAAAAAAATTTTAAGTGATACTGGATAATTTATTACCGTAATTATTATTTGATTAAAACACCAGTTTCATTAGTTTTTCATGAAATTTTTAATGCAGATGTTCAGTTAGAACTTGCAAATACACAGCTTTCCATAGCCAAATATAAAACTGTCTTGAAACCTCTGCATACCAGCTCGCCTTCATTCAAACCACAGACTTTAGTAACAGGAGCATCACTGCAGGCTGTTTTACATTAAGCAAAGCACTTCATAATGCTGAGGCACTGTTTCTGTGTTAGATTAGAGATGTTAGCCGATATGAGTTAATTGTATGGCAGATAATTTTATTACCACAGCACAGAAACCATCTGTAACTGACTCAGCTAGGAATGTTTGAAGATCGTGCTGGAGGAGGAGGTGACATGTGGCATTGGGAAGTCAAAACAACTGGAAAGAAAAAAGGAATAGGAAAACAGGAAAGTGAGAGAAACATGAAACTAGATCACAGACCAGTGCCAGGGGTTCTGCCCTTTGCTGTGCTGGATTGTAATTGAACTGAATAGACTCTTTAGTGTAGCGCAAATCCTGCTTATTAAAGTAAATCAGGGCTGCCAACATGTGTGTTTAATTCCAGGCAGCGTTGCCCCTTTTCAGTAAACACAGGGAGCAGATAAATTGGGTGCAGGCCAGAAAAAAACTGCTCATAACAAGCTTCATTTGGAGGAATGGAAACGCATATTTTATGACGTGTATAGAGAGCACCTTTTGTATGCACACTGCAGTTTGTTTTTGTACATAAACTCCGTACTGTTGAGAGGATAAGGTTCAAATAAGGTCATGGATGAGTGTATGTTTGTTAGACTTTCTTGTATGACTGGGAAAAGGGGATAAATGTATCCAGTACTGTGCAAAAGTCTTGGGCACATGGAAAGAAATGCTGTAGACCAAAAATGGCTTAAATAATGAAATGAAATGAAATGTTTCATTAAAAAATACTATAAACAGCAGTAAGCCACAATAAATGAAACAGTCAATATTTGGTGTGAGTCGACCCTTTGCTCAAAAAAAAAAGTAGTCTCGGGTACAACGAGTGCAGTTTTATAAGGAAATGAGCTGTAGGTTTTACTGAGCATCTTGCAGAACCAGCCACAGTTCTTCTGGACACTTTGACTGTCACACTCGCTTTTTAATTTTGCACCAAAACCCAGTAGCCTTCAGAGGTGGACAAAGTACCCAATTTCATTACTTAAGTCAAAGTACAGATCCCACTGGTCAAATGTTACTCCGATATAAGTGAAAGTTGTCCAGTCAAATTTTTACTTAACTTAAAGTGCTGAAGTACTTGCTTTTAAAAATACTTAAGTATTAAAAGTACATTTTCTGTCAACACACTGTTGTATTGTTGACACAACACTTACAATACCTCATGCCTCTGAAGCAACCTACTGGATTATTTTGTGAATTCACAAAATTAACGCATGCTGTGCATCATGGTGGTTTAACATTAAGCTAGCTAGTCAGTGAAGCGCCACCTGACATGCTAGCAAACTCTTTTCAAACTCAAAATCATGTTGGGTAGCTAATGTTACTAGAAGAGAAAGATTTCTACATTGTATATTTGGCAAGATTATGCTAAAACATATTTCTGAAAGGACTTTAGATAAGTTAATGTTATTTATGTTAGTGTAACTCCATTTTTACATGCTAACTAACAGCGTCCAAGTTAACTAGCTATGTGTTAACGTTAGCTGTGGACAAGGCTACGGCAACAAATCCATAGTCATTTGACTAACCAGACTGCACAGCTATTGCAATATTATCGCTAGCTCTAAAGGCACAGACCGCTTCATTGCAAGCTTTCTCTTGGAATAAAATGTTTACAGACCTCAATATGCTTCCGTAGGTTGGATGGCAAGTTTTTTGTAGGCCATGATGTGGTTAATTTTAGGCAAACAAAGCAAACATTTAAAACGAAATGAATCTTTAATCCTTTCAGAAAACTGAAACATGGGTTCTAGGGGTGTGTGTGTTCCCCAGAAGAACCGCCTCCTTCCATTCTGCCATCAACTGATCGAGTGCAAATAACGCTGCTGAGAAATCACTGGACTTGATTTTATACAGTCGATGGACGTGAAATGACCCTAGTGATTACTGATAGGCTGTCTCAGTGTCATCTGCAAAAAAACAAACAAACAATCACGTTTTAGAAAAGAAAAGAAAAAAACATCCATTTTCAAAGATGCTTCATAGTAATGAGGACCTTGATAGAAATGTAGTGGAGTAAAAAGTATGATGTTTGTCTTTCAAATGTAGTGAAGTTAAAGTCATAAGTTTCCAAAAAAAACTTAAGTAAAGTACACATACTCAAAAAGTGTGCTTAAGTATAGTACTCAAGTAAATGTACTTCATTACTGTCCACCTCTGGTAGCTTTCATTATGTTTTCTTTTTAAATCTGAAAAGTGGTTTCTTATGTAATATGCTCCTCAGGCTACGTTTACATTACGTCGAATCAGCGGATCATCAGATTAACGTTCTTAAAACGATTCGCGTTTACACTAAAACCGTTAGCCGTGCACACAGCAACACCAATACGCGGATACGCTCGGCTCCGCAGGCATCCTGCGCTCCAAATCACTCCGCCCTGAACAGCGAGTGCCCTCTGGAGGGTGTGCACTCCGGCCCTGCGCAGCTCACAGAGCGCGCGAGTGAAGTGAACAAGCCACGATTCGGGACTGAGCCGCTGTGTGTGAGATCCCAGCGCATATCACTTATTACTTGCAAGTGGAAGGATGGCAAGCCTAAAGACAATCATAACTACACAATGGGCAGTATTTGCATCAGTATTTGCAGTATTTTCATACTTTTATACTCTTTAATGAAAGGTGATACAAGGCGGAAGTCTGCGCCGTTTTTCAGCAGTCGCGTCACATGACCAACGCCAGCGAATCAGGAAGGTGGATGTCACAGTGACGTTGTCCAATGAGACGCCAGCTAGAGCTCAGCACAGCGTATTCGCGTATTCTCAATGTTTACACAGCACCGGAGCTGATACGATCTAGATTGAATACGTGGACGCTGGCGGATTCCCGTTTCCCCGCTTTTTCAGGGGGGTTAATGTAAACGGACAGTGCATCCGCGAAGAAAACGAGACAGATACGGTCTAGTGTAAACGTAGCCTCAGATACAAACTTTTTTTTCTGTACCATTTAATTTTGTGCTGGAAAATGAATGTTTGGAACGCTAATATGTTTTTGTACTGACTCGATAATGTAGAAGTCATAAAATCGAAATTTATAACAAAGTGTGTATGAAAAAAATAGAATGGTGAAGACTTTTGCACAGTACTGTTTTTTTTTTTTATAGTCTTCATGTGAGTTTCAACGACAGCTATGCTGAGAGAGCTTTTTTTTTAAATATCCCACCAATGATTTGTTAAATTATAAATAATTTACAAGTGATTACAGGACATATCAAGATTGTGCCTGAATGAAAGCTGTGTATTCCTGAAACAATATTCCCACTCTTCCTGGGTTGTGCTGAAGGATTTACTGAAAAGCTGCAAGGAGTGTTTAGTAAAGCGCTTGCTTTTCTTTTCCTTATTATCTATTCTATAGATGAACCCCTTCAACTGTATTTACTCTTGTAACTATACAGCATTCAGATTGCTACTACTGTAGTTATTAAATAACTGCGTAATAAGCCAGAAGTTGAATACAGGCTTCTAAAACAATGAAGCCTCTTATTTAGGGGTTTCTTATTTATGAAACCCCTAAATAAGAGCTGGTCCAACCAATTCACTTCATAACTCACATAATTAGTTGATTTAAGATCCATCTGTGTGCAAGCAAAGTGTTACATGGTCTGTCACATGATGTCTCTATAAATCAACCTGTTCTGGAAGGACCTTGACTCTGCAACACTACTAAGCAAGCAACATGAAAACCAAGGAGCACTCCAAACAGGTCAGAGACAAACTTGTGGAGAAGTATAGGTCAGGGTTGGGTTCTAAAAAATATCCCAAACTTTGAATATCCTAGGGAGCAACATTAAATCCATCATAGCAAAATGGAAAGAACATAGCACCACTACAAACCTGACAAGAGAAGGCCGCCCACCAAAACTCACAGACCGGGCAAGGAGGGCATTAATCAGAGATGCAACAAAGACACCAAAGATAACACTGAAGGAGCTGCAAAGATCCACAGCGGAGATGGGAGTATCTGTCCAGAGGACCACTTTAAGCTGTATACTCCACAGAGTGGGGCTTGATGGAAGATTGACCAGAAAAAAGCCATTGCTGAAGAAAATGCGTTTGGAGTTTGCCCAACAGCATGTGGCAGACTTCCCAAACAGATGGAAGAAGATTCTCTAGTCAAATGAGACAAAAATTTAACTTTTAGGCCATCATGGGAAATGCCGTGTGTGGCGCAAACCCAACACCCTGAGAACACCATCCCTACAGTGAAGCATGGTGGTGGCAGCATCATGCTGTGGGGATATTTTTCATCTGCAGGGACAGGAAAGCTGGTCAGGACTGACGGAAAGATAGATGGCACTAAATACAGGGTAATTCTGGAGGAAAACCTGTTTGAGTCAGCCAGAGGTTTCAAGCTGGGACGAAGGTTCACATTCCAGCAGGACAATGACCCTAAACAGACTGCTAAAACTACACTGGAGTGGTTTAAAGGGAAACATTTAAATGTCTTGGAATGACCTTGTCAAAGCCCAGACCTCAATCCAATTGAGAATCAGTGGCATAACATGAAGATTGCTGTACACCAACACAATCCATCTAACTTGAAGGAGTTGGAGCAGTTTTGTCTTGAGGAATGGGCAAAATTCCCAGTGGCTAGATGTGCTAAGCTAATAGAGACATACCACAAGGGACTTGCAGCTGTAATTGTAACAAAAGGTGGCGCTACAAAGTATTGACTTTGGGGGTGAATACCTATGCACACTCCAGGTTTCTGTTTTTTCATCTTAATGCAAGCAAGTTGAGACTTCACAAGGCCCTCACAAGGATAGTAAAACGTGTGTGTGTGTGTGTGTGTGTGTGTGAGAAAGTCAAGGCTTTTTTTATTGTCATTTAGTACAGTTGGTACAGTACACAGTTAAAACAAACAATGTTTCTCAAGGACAATGGTGCTACATTAAACATCACAGGACTACAAATCTACAAATAACAAGGTGCATGAGTGCAGCGAGTTCAAACATTGCAGACAAAAAAACTACACACAATAAAGTGCAGCTATTGACAACATAAAGTGCAAAAACAACAACTAGCACAAACAGACAGCACAATGCCAACCAGTACCAGTCTCTGGTAATGTGCTTAAGGTTTGAGTGTGTGTTCTGAGGTAGCTTACAGTGGTGCTTGAAAGTTTGTGAACCTTTTAGAATTTTCTATATTTCTGAATAAATATGACCTAAAACATCAGATTTTCACACAAGTCCTAAAAGTAGATAAAGAGAGCCCAGTTAAACAAATGAGACAAAAATATTATACTTGGTCATTTATTTATTGAGGAAAATGGTCCAATATTACATATCTGTGAGTGGCAAAAGTATGTGAATCTTTTGCTTTCAGTATCTGATATGACCCCCTTGTGCAGCAATAACTGCAACTAAACATTTCTGGTAACTGTTGATCAGTCTTGCACACTGGCTTGGAGGAATTTTAGCCCATTCCTCCATACAGAACATCTTCAGCTCTGGGATATTGGTGGGTTTCCTCACATGAACTGCTCGCTTCAGGTCCTTCCACAACATTTCGATTGAATTAAGGTCAGGACTTTGACTTGGCCATTCCAAAACATTAACTTTATTCTTCTTTAACCATTCTTTGGTAGAACAACTTGTGTGCTTAGGGTCATTGTCGTGCTGCATGATCCACCTTCTCTTGAGATTCAATTCATGGACAGATGTCCTGACATTTTCCTTTAGAATTCGCTGGTATAATTCAGAATTCATTGTTCCATCAATGACGGCAAGCTGTCCTGGCCCAGGTGCAGCAAAACAGGCCCAAACCATGATACTACCACCACCATGTTTCATAGATGGGATAAGGTTCTTATGCTGGAATGCAGTGTTTTCCTTTCTCCAAACATAACGCTTCTCATTTAAACCAAAAAGGTCTATTTTGGTCTCATCCATCCATAAAACATTTTTCCAATAGCCTTCTAGCTTGTCCACGTGATCTTTAACAAACTGCAGACAAGCAGCAATGTTCTTTTTGGAGAGCAGTGGCTTTCTTTTTGGAGAGCAGTGGCTTTCTCCTTGCAACCCTGCCATGCACACCATTGTTTTTCGGTGTTCTCCTGATGGTGGACTCATGAACATTAACATTAGCCAATGTGAGAGAGGCCTTCAGTTGGTTAGAAGTTACCCTGGGGTCCTTTGTGACCTCGCCCACTATTACACACCTTGCTCTTGGAGTGATCTTTGTTGGTTGACCACTCCTGAGGAGGGTAACAATGGTCTTGAATTTCCTCCATTTGTACACAATCTGTCTGACTGCAGATTGGTGGAGTCCAAACTCTTTAGAGATGGTTTTGTAGCCTTTTCCAGCCTGATGAGCATCAACAATGCTTTTTCTGAGGTCCTCAGAAATCTCCTTTGTTCATGCCATGATGCACTTCTACAAACGTGTTGTGAAGATCAAACTCTGATAGATCCCTGTTCTTTAAATAAAACAGGGTGCCCACTCACACCTGATTGTCATCCCATTGATTGAAAACACCTGACTCTAATTTAACCTTCAAATTAACTGCTAATCCTAGAGGTTCACATACTTTTTCCTCTCACAGATATGTAATATTGGATAATTTTCCTCAATAAATAAATGACCAAGTATAATATTTTTGTCTCATTTGTTTAACTGGGTTCTCTTTATCTACTTTTAGGACTTGTGTGAAAATCTGATGTTGTTTTAGGTCATATTTATGCAGAAATATAGAAAATTCTAAAGGGTTCACAAACTTTCAAGCACCAATGTATATAAACAAAATAAATAATGTAAACATTGTGTATGTGAGAAGCATTGTAAACATTGTAAAAAGTAATAGTTCATTATTGTTTGCTGTGCAAAAACTGCAGTGGGAGTGGTGTGATCAACAGTCTGTGTATATTAGTCCAGTCCCTCAGAGTTGAGAAGTCTGATGGCATGTGGAATGCAGATGTCGCCATGTACCCTTGTGCTGAACTTTCATGCAAAATAAAGTGTTGGTGATGACTAAACTATGCTCTGTGCATATAGTAAGTAGCAGGAGTCTGTTCGAGTTCATCTTACCCATTCCATTTGATCCTATGGGAGGCCACAAGTGTTTATCCCATCCAACACGGGCGTTAAAGTCACCAAGTAGTCCCAAGCTGTCAGCAGCTGCTGTATCTGTGAGGAGTTGATCCAGTGTGGTATAGAAGGCTTCCTTGACGTCATCATCTGCATCAAGTGTTGGAGCATCGGCGCTAATGACCTGTCATATACTGATTGCGTGCCAGTTCAAGTCGCGTGACCATAAGTTGTTCGCTAATGCCTGTAGGCAGCTCCTTTAAGTTTCCAGTCAGTTTTGTACATATAGTGAAACCAACCCCATGTATGTGGCAGTCTGATTTAGAGAGCCCCTTCCAAAAGAAGGCATATCCAGCATTATCTTCGTGCAGTTGACCTTTGTCAGGGAACCTTGTCTCACTGAGGGCAGCCAAATCAGTGTTCAGTCACTTCAGTTCATTGGCAACAAAAGCAATGCGACGCTCAGGATGATCCTTGTCACTGTCCATCAAAGTCCTTACGTTCTAAGATGCAAACTTGAGAGTAATTTGGCCAATCTGAGCTGTTCGGTAACCTGGTCTTTGCGTACTTCTCGCTGTCGCCAGGTGAGATGACGTGTCGACTACCCTGTATGCGGTAGTGTCTGGACTTCGCTCACTTCTTACTGGTGCCGGTGTCAGCGGATCAGTTAAAACCCTGTATGCGGTAGCATGGTCTGTAATCCCTGAAGTGTAGTCCATTTAACAGCATGTGCATGTAAATGGCACCGGATGCACAACCCAGAAACAAACTTGGCCTTTTGACTTTCTGGATCCAGGGCAAGACATGGCCGAGATGCTGGGAAAGGAGAGGCTGCAGCCATGGCACACCGTCAGTTAAAATCTCTGTCACACCCAGGACTAGGTGTTGATCGGGGGCCTTTCCCCTATCCATTTGGCCTAAGGGCCTAACCACAACGGTAGCAGTGAGCGTTGCTGAGGGGCCCACCCCTATCCACTTGATCCTGATGAGAATCTGTACCACAGTGGCAGCAGTATTGTAACCCTGACATAGGAGGCTTATGAGTAATGCACCTTGCCCAAAGGTGCCCCAGAATAGTGGTAACTAGGGGGTAGTGACATTCTCCCCAAATCCCTGGAACTCCCAGACCAGGGCCTCACCACCGGATGCAGTTTAAAGTCTTGCCCAGGACCTGATGCAGCTGCTTAGAATTGACGGCTCACTCAAGGAGAACGTAAAGAGCACCAAATTCATGCAGCTGCTTAGAATGCTCTCAGTAGTCCCGCTGTAGAATATAGTGAGGATGGATGATAGGAGATGGGTTTTCCTCAGTCTATAGGAAGCAGAGACGCTGCTGGGCTTTCTTGGCTATGGAGCTGGTGTTGAGGGACCAGGTGAGGTTCTCTGCCAGATGAACACCAAGGAATTTGGTGCTCTTGACATTCTCCACGAGTGAGCTGTCGATGTACAGCAGAAAGTGGTCACTCCTTGACCTCTGAAGTCAACTACCATCTTGTGTCTGTGTGTGAACTGTGCTCTTTTTGACAGTACAGTACATGCATCTCTGCACTTTTCACCACTTAACCTCAATATCTGAGAATTTTGAACATCTTTTCCTCTTTGGGCTGTTTAGAGTGAAAGAGATTAACAGGTTTAGCTGTTATACTGATTAAATGTGTGCTGATTGTAATGAAACCTTCTTTGTAGGCCTGTAGAGCTGCACTTATAACTTGTTTATTAGACTCTACAGTCCGTGCTGAGGGGCCAGGCTTATACTGGATCTCCAGAGAGTGAGCGCTCTTTCCTCCCTGAGGCAACACCGCTTGTGGGTGGGCTGTCCAGTTTCCTGAAAGACCATCTCTTTTGCCACGCTTCTATATAGACATCAAGTCAAACTCCATTTGCTCTCAGCCATAACAGCCTAGCAAAACATGACTCCCATCATGTTTACTCGATCGTAAAAAGCGGTGGTGAGGTTGAGAATAGAAGCGTGTCCTTATTCCTTTAAACAGACTTTTGTCTTGCCTGTATTTATGCTGTGCTCCTTTGAATAATTTTACTTGGTTTTCCTCTAGCTGAGTCATATCCATGATGTCAATCTCTTTTCTATTCTGCTCTCTGCTGGTCTTTTCATGCTGGATTTGAAAAGTGTAATTGTTCCAGAAGGATCGTTTCAGTGGCTGATAAATGAGTTTGGAGTTTTTGCTTATCTATGTTGGTCTGAGAGTTTGTGTCATAGGAGAGATAAAGTCAACTGGGCAGACGCGCGCGCGCGTGTGTGTGTGTGTGTGTGTGTGTGTGTGTTTACAGTAACTCTCAGAGGCACAGGCTTACTCACTATGCAAACATACTGCAGTGACCTGTATGAGAAGGCATTGGGGAGGGAAAGAGTGTTGGGGTTTGTAGTGTGTTTTATTCTAGTTCTATTTCAGGATATGTTGGATATGACAGATAATAGAAATAAATACTGTAAATACCAGTATCTATTTGCCTATTTTCACACATGGCTCTCTACAACTCAAACTCTTGTTACTGATGATACCACTTTAATATTTTTATTCATTAATTCCTCTATACACTCAGCGGCCACTTTAATATGAGTTTGTTCTTGATTCTAAGGTTCCCGTTCTTGGCTGGCACGAGTTGAAGATGAGTTCAACATCATGCTAGCTGAATGGAATATATCTGATATACCATGAAAAAAAGCCATTATTATTATTATTATTATTATTATACATACACGCTTTTTTTTTCCTTCTTCAGTTTTTTGATGTCCGTTGGTGTGTTTTTTTTCCTCTTATAAATATGCATGAAGAATATCTAGTGAAGTTTTGGTAGCCTTTTGGGTGTTCAACATATCTTTTAGTTTCAGTTTTCAGTTTATTTATTTAATGCTTAATTATACCATAGCTAATCCGAACACTGGATTAGCGTAGTCTTTCTCTTTCCCGGTGTTCTGATAAACGGTCCTACATCCGCGAAGCGTCCTACGGTAGGAGGGGATGTCAGACATGTCTGTCGAGCAGTCCTACATTGCAGGAAATCCTACAGTGTGATTCAACTTTAACTTTGTCATAGTTCGTGGTTTTTCCCTCTGCAAAGAACATGCTTCTACATTGATACAACGTCCACCAACCCTGTCAGAATTCATATGAATGTAGGACGTTCTGACAATTCAAACGACTCCGTCAGAATATGCTTTTACATTCATATGAATCTAGGACACTCTGACTCTTCAATTGACCCTATCAGAATATGTAGAATTAATAGGGTTTTTTTTTGTCACTATTCACAAGTACCATTTGCTCTATTAAAATGAGTGTAGGACGTTATTACAATTTAAATGACGCCGCAGGACGTTCTCACAACTCATATGACCCCATCAGAATATGCTTCTACATTAATAAATGAATGTAGGATGTTCTGATAATTCAAAAGACCCCTTCAGAATATGCTTCTACATTAAAATATGAGTGTAGGACGTTCTTACAATTCAAATGACGCCACAGGACATTCTGACAACTTGTATGACCACGTCAGAATATGCTTCTACAGTAAGTAGGACGTTCTGACTATTCAAATGACCATCGGAATATGTTTTTACAATATATGAATGTAGGGTGTTCTGCTTCTACATTAAAATAGAAGTGTAGGACGTTCTGACAGTTCAAACGACCTCGTCAGAATATTCTTTTACTTTAATGAATGCAGGACTTTCTGACAACTCAATGACCATCAGAATATGCCTTTACATTAACATATGAATGTAGGAAGTTTTGACAATTCAAATGACCCCACCAGAATATACTACACTCACTGTAAAAAAGAATAAGTTAAGCTTACTTGAAAAAAAGGTGGAAACTCGTTGCCTCAAATAAATGAAGTAATATAACTTGTTCTCTTTCAAGTTATCTTTACTTTACGTTTGATCAGATAGGTCAGAAGTTGAAGCGTTTTGGTGGAAGATCGTGAAGGGGAGATATTTCAGATGTATTGCAAGACTCGCGCAATGGTTAGAAATCAGCATTATGTTAGATTAAGTAGTAAAGATTGAATGCAGGCGGCACGGTGGTGTAGTGGTTAGCGCTGTCGCCTCACAGCAAGAAGGTCCTGGGTTCGAGCCCCGGGGCCGGCGAGGGCCTTTCTGTGTGGAGTTTGCATGTTCTCCCCGTGTCCGCGTGGGTTTCCTCCGGGTGCTCCGGTTTCCCCCACAGTCCAAAGACATGCAGGTTAGGTTAACTGGTGACTCTAAATTGACTGTAGGTGTGATTGTGAGTGTGAATGGTTGTCTGTGTCTATGTGTCAGCCCTGTGATGACCTGGCGACTTGTCCAGGGTGTACCCCGCCTTTCGCCCGTAGTCAGCTGGGATAGGCTCCAGCTTGCCTGCGACCCTGTAGAAGGATAAAGTGGCTAGAGATAATGAGATGAGATGAGATGAGATTGAATGCACGCCATTAATCTGCACCGTTTATTCTGCACCGTTTATAGCACAGCTGATATAGGACAAAAATCTGTTCAAATGCCAAGAAATGACGTTTTGTGCTCTGCGCATGCGCAGTGGGGGTTTGTAGGATGCATTGACGTGTAGGACAGTTTATCAGAACACCAGCAAACAAAGAAATGTTTCTGCGCATGCGCAGCAGAAAAGTTTTTCACTGGATATTCGCATCAGCTCCGACGTGTGACGTCATGTTGTCTTGACAACCATGCAATATCGTAAACCATATTTAATGCTCGTTCTCCATTGGGTAGAGTGGCGTAATACATGTAGGATAAGTGATATGCTAACAATATTGCATGCTATCAAACCAAATGAATGAAACCCACTAGAAGGGAATAGAATACATGTTTTTATTTCATTGAAAGTGTCCTGTATGCATAATAATTCCTGATATTTCATTCTGATGATGTCACTCCCAGTGTTTTCCCGCTGACTGGACATGTGTTGTGAAAATGGTGAACCGGTTCAAATTGAAAATTCTTCTGATTAACTTGTGCATTTTTGTTTTTTGTGGATGTGTCCATATAATAATATAATGAACATTACACAGTGATAAACTTCATATCTTCATGCGACTATGTAATATTCTCTATGTCAAGAACCGCTCAACTAAGTAAAGAGAAACAACATCCATCATTACTTTAAGACATGAAGTGTCTTTTAATTAATAAAAATAAAGAAAAAACAATGAATTAGGGGTGTCCAAACTTTTGACTGGCACTGTGTGTATGGGTGTGTATTTATATTTATATACATGAGAAGTTATTTTTATGCAAGCAGAATACATACAAAATCTATTTTTCTAAAACAAAAAAACTAAAATAATTAATTTTCATTTCCTTGTTTGTCAGCATTGCAATATTGTTAGACATATCAGACGCTCGCTGGCCGTGCTGTGAAAATTGTTCATTCAGACGCTCATTTAAGTTTCCAAATCTGTCATTGCTTAAATCTTGAATATTTTCTATTGTGAATACTATCATTAAAAAGCTTATCTCTGCTGTCCAAAGAAATTTATCTTGTTAAGATCTGTTCAGTACTTTTGGAGTAATGGCAGGTTGAATTTGGTACAACAGAGTAAAATCTCTGCTCACGTGACATCGGGAAACTGCCAGTGTTTTTTGAGTCACGGGAAAGCGATCAGGCTCTCTCTCTTCTGATCGGTTTCTGACTGGATTATTCGTGAATATCAGTCAGATAACTTTTATAGGGGTGTTCTCTCACGCTCACAGTTTCTGATGAAGTATTCAGCAAAAAATATCTGTCTGCTAGTTTTGACGTTATAATTCACGGGAGACTTTGAAGTGAGCTTTCATAGCTTTACTTACTTATTTTTTCAAATAAAACTGATTTCTGTAAATAAATAACTATTTTAGAATATAACTGTAGTTGTTTTGATGAAAAATATTGAGAGCTTAGTGGTCAGAATAATATAAAAAAAGAACAGAAGTCAGGAACGCAAGTGTCAATTTCAGTTCAATTAATGTGAATTGTTTATTCGATGTGGCTCACACAGTTTTTTTGATGTTAGCCTTGAAAGATGTGTATATTATCATTTATATTCTTTAATATAGACACTAGTAGGCCCTACTTTTGAGAAATACAAAGGCCTACAGAGCACAAAGAGGGTATTAGAAATAGAGTGTATCAATTTAACGTTTTACCTAATTAGCATAATTAATACTAATTAAATGCAAATTTGCATAATTTGTTTTCACTGATTTTTTTCAAACTTTGTATTCAGTGTACAACCATCTATGTGCCTACCAATTTCCATGTCAATATCTTGAAAAATTATTAAGAAAAAACATTTGATCTCATTGGTTAATGAGGTCCATTTTGGACCATGTGATCCTAATACATAATATTATATCAGTTTTCTAAAAATTTAGCCGTTTTTTCAATCTTTGATTTGTAATATCTCAAGAACGGATAAACATATTTTGATTTTGTAAAAAGTATGTTGTTCAGTGTAAAATTCTGAATTAATGAGAGCCATTTCAAGCAATTTGGATTGAATTTGAATTTTCACCTGATATGCCTAGAGTTTTATAGTAATGTATAATAGGAATGGGAATCTCAAGGCCTTTGAGAGAGTTAACTTTGATTCAGAATCCCAAATGTTAGTTAGTTAAAAATGATTGTGTGTGTGTGTGAGGCTCTGGCTTTGATTAGGGCTGTGTTTTGATGACTGGTAGATGGGGCTGCACTGGCCACATCCTGTTTCTATTATCGCTCGTTTCTCCTCAATCATCTGATACGTCTTTTCTGATTGGCTCTCCTTATTAGTGCTGCATGTGAGAGGTCAGTTGATGGTCACAGATTGGTTTACAGACATGAATTATACTCAGAGCACTAAAAAGCAGCTTTAAAGTGCATATTCTGGACCAATTTTGTTTTTTTTAAATGTGAAAGTATGTCCCTTTACACACTCATCCAGAAGGGTAATTTTGCACAAGGCCATCTGTCTACAGCAGAAACAAATAAAATACCAAAACGCGTCTGGAAAAATCCCAAGGGAGTCTGGAGCCAGATTCGTGACGTCACCTGCGGAAGAACCAGCAGGCTGCGCGAATTTGCACGGTTTCAGTGCATAGCCTGTGTAGACCAAGCGCTCCCATTTCTCTCTCATTGTCCGGTCTTTTGGAAAACAATCAGTACTAATCCCATCAAGATTGGTGTTGCTACACCCTCCTACGATACATCTGTTAACCATTTTAATAATTACGTGATAACGTTGAAGACATTTGCAGAAAACCACCAGGTTGTTTTCTCATAAACAAACCAGCGCTGACATAGGATTCCCGCACGCAACGTCACGAAAATCAATGTTTGCCGGGAAATCCAAATGCCAAGTTTTTTCAGAAGCGGACCAATTCGCCTCAAATGGCTTGATTTCAACTGAATTTTTGTGGTATTGCACAAGGTAAAAAAAATTGCACAAAATGCAAAATGTGACAGATATTTGACCAAAGTTTAATATAAAATAGGAGAATTACATTGATCTTGCTCCTCAATATACCCGTGATATGCCCTTTAAAGAACTTTGGCTATGAATGCCTGGGCCACACTACAAAATGAATATTTTTGTGACCCCACATATAAAAATCACATTGATTGCACTGATTTATGTTGTGGATCATCCTTCAGACATTAATATCTCCATATTACAGGAATTACTGAGAATAAAACGGCATGTATTTTCAGATGCACATGAGACCTGACAGGTGTTTTGTGTTTTCACACGGGACAGTCTGCATGGCCTTGACTTTACAGGATGTTGAGTTGTAAATATTGAACAAGACCAAACTAAAATCGTGACTTTCTCTGTCAGTGTCCAGAGGAAAGAATCAGACAGATTATTATCTAGTGTGGAATTTTTTACATTTATTAGATGTTTTCATTAAGTGTCTGTGCACAAGCGTGTACAGTGTGTACACTGTGTGTATGAGTACAGGTTCATTTCATGTGGTGCAGTCCTCCGCATTCATTAGTCTTCATATTTGTGCATTTATGTTATGCATTAATTTATGATGCTCACCAGCATTCTGTGGTGTGTACAGTACATTATATACCTGAGTGTGTTTGCCAGGACTTTATCTGTGATCTCTTATTTTTTTCTTCTTTCCCAGGACAAAAACCTGCGCATCTTTGATGTGAGAGCACAGCTGACTGCAGTCCAGGTACCATGCTTCCCAACTGTTTTCACTTGAGTATCACTTCACTATTAGTCACCAGTTAGTTAGTTTTCAAATCTTAACTGTCTAAACAATGTAGTCTGCGGTTAGTGCACTGATTTTTATTGATGCGTGTTCTCTCAGTGGTCACACTGTGATGTGTGGAAAAGGTTTTTGGTATATCTTGGAGGTGCTTGTGTGTGTGTGTGTGTGTGTGTGTGTGTGTGTGTGTGTGTGTGTGAGAGGCTTGTAGTACTCGAGTCCGACTCGTGCCCTAATTTTAAGGACTCGTGACTTGACTTGGACTTGAGCACTGATGACTTGGAACTCGGACTTGTGCATTAACTGCAATTGGACTTGTAAATTGGAGATGAGGACTCTGATTTTTTTTTCTTTATTTTTTGTAACATGCCATAATAATTTGGTAGATATAAGATATTTATATCTACATTAATTTTTATACTAATTTTGTGCAAGAGAATGCACATTCACCTGTTCATATGTCATGTTCAGGAACAAACGAACGTTAACGGTGCTAAAATGCCTGGAGAGAACGCCACTAGGATTGTCCACTTTGCTTATACAGACTTCTCATGCAGTGGGAAAAAATGCACTTCTATGTGTTCCATACGTCAAGGAGACGACAGGGACAACCTCGAACTTCAATCGTCATTTGGCAAGACTACGGTACATCCAGAGAAGGAATTGACACGCTATGTTCATTGTTCTGTTGATAGCGGGGCTTGCTGAGTGATGAACTAGCTAGTGTTAACCCTCTCTCATGTTATTTGCCCTGTTGATATTGGGCGGGGCTTGCTGAGTGATGTACTTTTCTGCATTAATGCTCCATCACAGATGCGTAAGTTACCTTTGCCAAGGGCACTGACACAACCCCATACCATGACAGACCCTGGCTTTTGTACTTGTTGCTGGTAACAGTCTGGATGGTCCTTTTTGTCTTTGTACAGAAGTACTGTTGTCACCATGTGCTCTGGACTAGAGTTAACATAAGGCTTCCTTTTTGCACAGTAAAGTTTTAACTGGCATTTGTAATCCTGAGCCCAAATCAGTGACTGATGAATGACTGTTCTTGATGCAGTGCCATCTAAGGGATTGGAGATCACAGGTGTTCAGCTTAGGCTTGCACCCTTGCCCTTTATGCACCAAAATTCCTCCAGATTGAATCGTTTAATGATATTATGCACTGTAGAGAAGGAAATTTCCAAACCCCATACTGTCATTCTTGGAGAAACATTGTTTTAAACTCTGCAATAATTTTCTTATGTATTTGTTGACAAACTGGAGATCCTCGGCCCATCTTTGCTCCTCAAAGACTAGGCCTTTTACCCAGCATTCATTAACATAACAAAAAATAATTTGTAAATTTGTTAAAATTTTACCTGGTATTTGTTAATATAATGCCGTATTGTAGTGCTTGACAAAGGTTTGCCAAAGTAATCCCAGGCCCACGTGATTATCAGCTATAGATGAATGATGGTTCTTGATGCAGTGCAGTCTGAGAGATCAGAAATCACCAGTGTTCAGCTTAGGCTTGCGCCCTTGCTCTTTATGCACCAAAATTCCTCCAGATTCCTTGTTTGTTTAGTGATATTGTGCAGCATAGAGGGTGAAATATCCAAACCCCTTCCTATCTTTCTTTGAGGCACATTGTTTTTAAATATTTCAATAATTTTCTCACACTTTTGTTGACAAATTGGAGATCCCTGGCCTATCTTTACTCTTCAAAGATGAGACTTTTCCTGGATACTGATTTTGTACCAAATCATGATTACAGTCACCTGTTGACATCACCTGTTTCAAATCACATGATTATTTAATTGTTTTACCTTATTACTAACCCTAAATTGCCTAACTTTTATTGGAATGTGTTGCAGGCCTGAAATGCAGGAATGGATGTATACTAACAAATGAAATGAAGTTGACCAGACAAAACATGAAATATCTTGGGTTCATACTGTCTGCATTGAAATACAAGCCAAAATAAATTTAGAAAGCACTGCTTTCTTGTATTTGCATTTTCCATACCATTTTCCATAAGTATAATTTTTGGGGTTTTACATGTACAGTCAAGTCCATAAGTGTTTTGGGCAGTGTTTTGTAATTTTGCCTGTGTACACCACAACACTTGCATTGATACCTGCTATGGGTCACATATTGAGAGTTCCCATGAACAGCTACCAAATCCAAATTTAACACTTAAAATCAAATCCAGACCTTTTTTCTCTTTAATTCATCATGGAAATGAGGAAACGGGCCACACCTAGAAATTGAAACACGCCTGAAATCCTGCTTAGTCGTCAGTTGTCCAATTACTTTTGAACCTGTGGAAATGGAATGACTGTGTAAAAATGGCTGTCATTCCTAAACGGTTAATGCAAAAAATTATTTTTTGTTAAAACCTTTGGTTTCAGGCTGAAAGCCTACACTCCAATCACATCTTGATTGCTTCAAATCCATTTCAAATGATTGCTTGATTGCTTTCAGATCTATTGTGGTTGTATATAGAAGGCAAACTTACAAAAATTGCATTGCTGTCCAAGTACTTAGATTTTCCAGTTCTAGATTGTGTGAACCCATGTCTACAAGTTTAATATAGGATGTTTCAAACTTTTGACTAGCAGTGCCAATGGCAAGCTTCTTGTTTTTTGGTCCTCACTTGCATATTCCTGTGAGGCCTGCAGCGCCGTATAATGTACCATTACTCATTTTAGGGTTCCAGAGGGCACTCTATGACTATTTGGCAGAGGCCCATCAATACAGACTTCATTGTGGTCTTCAACCTACAAGCATTAGGCCAAAAATAGTCGATTAGTTTGTGAAGAGCAGGGAGCATGTAGAGAATGCACAGATTCTACACAGTCTATTAAAATGAAATGGTTTTAAATGTTGTCCATCTCTGAAGGAATAATGACAAAATCCTTATTGATCTTCACAACTCATTGACACAAGCAATTGAGTAAATATTAGCAATGTGATTTTGTGAGTTTTTCATATTGTTGCAAAAGCCCCATGATGAAAACATCATCCTATTTAAAGGTTTTGAGCTTTTCCCCCAAATTCTCACTTTAAGGTCCATTTGGGACTGAGTGAGAGAATTGTTAAGTCTTCCTGAAGCTAGCTGTGGTGTAGAGCTATTGATGGCCAAATTTGCCACGCCATACATGGTCTGCATGATCAGTTCTGACTGCGGAGAACAATGCTACCAGAGTGTTGAAGGACAAAAGAAGAAACCATCAGCAAGCACACAGAGCCCACCATCCAAAGAACACATAGTGATAAATCACTGAATTTGAGTTAAGTGTGGTGTAGTGGTTAGCACTGTCGCCTCACAGCAACAAGGTCTCGGGTTCGAGCCCAGCGGCCAACGAGGGCCTTTCTGTGTGGAGTTTGCATGTTCTTCCGTGTATCTGTGTGGGTTTCCTCTGGGTGCTCTGGTTTCCCTCACAGTCCAAAGACATGCAGGTTAGGCTAATTGGTGGCTCTAAATTGACCGTAGGTGTGAATGTGAGTGTGAATGGTTGGTCTCTATGTGTTAGCCCTGTGATGACCTGGTGACTTGTCCAGGGTGTACCCCACCTCTTGCTCATAGTCAGCTGGGATAGGCTCCAGCTTGCTACAGATAATGGATGGATGGTGTCAAGTCCCATGTTTACTTCAAGTCAAAGTCCTTCCCGTCAATCTGCCGTCCCAGTACTAACCAATCTTTTGAGGCGCGTTGGGTGGCACCGGTCTGTTTCTGTAGCCCTTGGCCTGTCACCTATTATGGGCCTTTTCCACTACCCTTTTTCAGCTCACTTCAGCTCACTTCAGCCCAACACGGCTCGCGTTTCGACTACCTCAGAGCAGCACGACTGAGCTTACTTCAGCCTTACTCAGCAGTCAAAACTTGCACGGTTTTGGAGTGGGGCTGAAGTGAGCCCAACCGAGCTGAGTGGGGCTAGGGGCGTGAGGAGACACTCCCCTGTGCACTGATTGGTGAGGAGGAGTGTCCTCACATGCCCACACACGCCCCGCGAGCACGCTGGGATCTGTAAACACCGTAAACCCGGAAGAAGAAGAATTATGACAAAGAAGAAGATCAGAAAACTAGAAGATGGAAGACCAACCCAAGACTCCATGTCCTCCATGTTTATTGTTTACTATCTGGTTTGTGAGACTACCGCTTAAAAGGTCACTGATGTCACTGTTTGCGCCGCCTAACGACATCACGTGACGTCCACCCACTTTCGCTAACTCCACCCAATGTGTCCACCCACTTCCAGCCAGCACGGTTCAGCGCGGTTGCAGTCAAAATGCAACCCCAACAGCCCCACTCAGCTCGACTCAGCCCAACTCAGCACCGCACGGCTCAGCCCAACTCAGCCGCGTTGGTAGTGGAAAAGCCCCATTACATAGCTGGGGTTACGGTGGGGGACTGGTCCTTTGGTAACCGTGAGAGTTTGACTCCCGACTCACATCTGCATTGCAAGATGTCTTGCCAGATGGCAGTAGGTACCATTTTTATGATGGTCTTTGGTATGACCTGACCATGAGTAGAAGCTGTGATCTCCCAGTCGAGAAACAGACACACTAACCACTAGACCAGCTCATGGTCCATGTTTAGTTACCCAGACTTTAATTTTCAATGTTAAAAATGGTAGCTAACAGATGATGAAGTATGGTGAGCTAGTTAGGTAGTTAAGTACATTTAATACAGACACGAATGAGTAAATGAATTATGGTGTAGAGGATGACTCAGCCATTGGCATTTATCCTTTTCAACGAAAGTGTCCCTCATTGTGTTTCCACCCTCAACAAAAAGTCAGCAATATGATCAGCAAGCTGGGATTTATTTTTATTTTTTTTTATTTACTGCTAGCTTACTGAACATATCTATCGGTCACTGGGCAACTATGAATAAAATAAATAGCCTGGATATGTAATCTTTTTAAAACCAGACTGCACGTCCTCTCCTGCAGCCCATTCAGAAATGCATTTTGGGTTGGTAGTATCTTTGAGCTTCCCATTAGAATTTCTCATGTTCTAGTAATCCAGCATCATGACCATGAACCCATCAAGCTGCTTATTTTGCTGGTGAATGAATAAAGGTCGTGTCTGCCTGAGTAAATCAATCCTGGTAAATGTAACAGGAATGGGTAAATGGATTAGGATCGGGGTGATATACAGATCAAACATCCACACAATCTTGTTTGAGTTTTCAGTTGGTAAAGAAAGCCTTAGCAAAAACAGCACTGGCGACAGAGGATTAAACATTAGCCTTCATCTCTTTGACTAAATACCTGGATGTGTGTGGGCAGTTTTCTAGAGTCAGTCAAAAACTATTCAAACACACACACACACTAAAAGTGCATGTGTATTTTAGGTGTGCATTTGATGCTGACTGAATTCTTTTCTGCTGTTTTAAACAGACCTGAGGGGTTTTTTTTATGTGTTTTGTTTTTTTTGCTGGCTCTAGGGTTTTAATTACCACACATTCATATTACAGAAGGTTTACTTGACTGCAGTGTGTGCTGTTTTGAATTAGCGGCAGTAGCCACTAATCACCAGAAATGGAACAGTCTTTTTCTGTGGTCTGTTGTGACCTTTTTTTCATAACCCTACCCAGCTCTATGGCATGTTTTTGCATGGTAGTGTGCTGAATGATGGACAGCGTAGTGACGATGCTTTGAGAATTTTTTGACCTTTTTGAAGTTAGATGGCTACAGAGTGTTGGCTGTTTTGTTTGATACCATGTGGAGCTGCTGAGTTTGGAGAAGTTAGCACACTAAACTCTGGCCTGACTGCATGTGTTGTGGAGGCGCTTTGCATTCCAGAGAGAGTGAGTGAGTGAGTGTACTTCATGCTTCTGTACAAAATAAGCTTTGGCAGGGAAAAAAGTTCTGACTCAGCATCTCAGATCCCTCTCATCTCTGTTCAGCTTCCATTTCTAAGGGCCTTGCCTCTGTTACCTCTCTCATTAACACCACATTTGCTTGAGTGCTCTTAAGTGAGCCGTTCACAGCCAATCATAGCACTAGTCACAAGGGTTGTAATAGCTCCACCCTTGAGGGTTTTAAGTTTTGGAGTACATACCACACAGACGAATCCAAAACGATGCGGCCTGTTTCTTTTGGGTCTGCATGTAGAGGATTCCCCTCCTGCCAAAACTTCTTCACCTACAAACTGGAGTAGGCATGTTACTGTATTCTCACTTCTCAATAATTTTTAAGTCCTGTAAATGATTGAGAATTATTAAATTTTGACAGAGCACAGCTTCTTGCCCTTTAGTGGCCAAATTCCAAGCCACGAATCCACTATATAGGACACATAGGGCATTTTAAACCATTATCTCTTACTCTTTGCTCTTATTTATAATGTATACTGTATATTATTCTATCCACATTCACTGGATATGAGCAATCACACGCTCTGATTGGTTACTCTACTACTAGGCTATGAGCTCATACACTGTGAGGAGAGAAAAACAAAATGGCGGATCGTGTTGCTCCGTGAACCAACCGAGGACAAAATAAAAACTCTACTTGAAAACAAAACCCCCCAAAATTATCAAGTATTTAAAAGAAACAGAAATAGCTAAAAGAAATAGCTATCTCCTGTTCCACACTCCAGCCCAGCCGGTGGCGGTAATGCACCTTTAAATTTGTTTGCCAATCACCAAAAAGCCCAAAAGAAGAAGACGACACCCCCCCCCCCCCAAAAAAAGCACCAAAATATGGAATAAAAGTATTTGATGGTAAAAGCATATACATAGTTCGAATTACGTGGGAGCCAATGGGAGCTGAGCTCCCATTCCCTCAGGCTCCCATGAAAGAAGCAAACTTAATTTTCTGTGGAAGTCTCTCAAATACGTCATATATCACCATAATAAGCTTGAATAGCCTATATCACCATATAAATATAAATAAAACTCGTTTCATTTCCGATCACCATGCAGCCATAACTTTGTATTGAACGTGTTATTAAACCGCAACATGTACGGCTGTACTTCACCACCACACCACTATGCGCGCAAACTGAAATTTGCAGCCTGCGAAATCGAATGTGAAGTTAAGTCCGAAGAAGACTTGTCCTCCATCTCACAACAATCTTCCTTTGTTTAACAATATATATATATATATATATATATATATATATATATATATATATATACACAATATATATATATATACACAATATATATATATATATATATATATATATATATATATATATATATTGTGTGTGTATATATATATATATATATATATATATATATATACACACACAAATATATATATATATTGTGTGTGTGTATATATATATATATATATATATATATATATATATATATATATATATATATGCAACACCGTGTGTGTGTGTGCGTGTGTGCATGCGCGCGCCTGTGTGTGAAAGCTGTGCACTGCAGTGCGCAAAAGTGCGCTGGTCCAGGAGAGCGAGTATGCATTGCTTTTTTTTTTTTTTTTTTTTAAATAGAGACCCCCATAGGGTCAAATTTATAATTCGAACCCTGAGCATATATATATATATATATATATATATATATATATATATATATATATATATATATATTTATTTATTTTTCAAGAATTATTATTATAGCATTTTTTACAAATTGCTACTGTCATTTTGCCAGTGTTTACATTCTAAGCAGAACTGACGTTTTGTATAAATTTTTAATTATCCGAATTTGTAAAAAATAAAAATGTTCTGTTTCTCAAAATCCACAATTTTTGGAGGAATTTCATGAAACTTGGCAGGACTCTTTGTATGTTGGTAATGTACGTATTGTAATTCCGTTAAATTAGGTCACATTTTACCAGAGTTACAGCCCTTGATTAACAAAATTATACTTTGACAATTTCATGATTGTGTTTTCCTTCTGAAATGAACTCCTCTCACAATTTGTGGAGGAATTTCATGAAACTTGGCAAAAGGCATTGTTACCTTTTGATACTACTTACAAAGAAATCAGATTGTTTTCATGTAGACTTATCGCCAAAATTGGATTTTTTTTTTTTTAGCTGTATAACTAGTAGGTGGCACGGTGATGTAGTGCTTAGCACTGTCACTTCACAGCAATAAGGTTCTGGGTTCAAGCCCAGTGGCCAACGGGGGCTTTTCTGTGTGGAGTTTGCATGTTCTCCCTGTGTCTGCATGGGTTTCCTCCAGGTGCTCCGGTTTCTCCCACAGTCCAAAGACATGCAGTTAGGTTAACTGGTGGCTCTAAGGCCCTGTCCACACGGCAACGGATTCAGGTGACTCCGATACAATTGCTTATCGTTTAGGCCTGGTGTCCACATGGCACTGGCGTTTTGGGTGCCTAAAACGCAATCTTTTTGAGAACGGGTTCCAGAGTGGAAAGATCTGGCAACGTTGCCGTTGTGAAGTTGTCTGGATGAGTAGAACGGATTTGTTTATGATGACGTCACAACCACATGACTGTGAGTGCTTCACGCCGGGTAGAAGTGTAACGAACTCGATGCGAGTTGTCAACAAATCCTATAACTTGGTTCATGAAACGCGCTTACAAAATATTTTCACTGTGAATATTTATTGTGTAATGGTGCAAAGTGAGAGAGAGAGAGAGAGCGAGAGACTCTGCCCTTAGGGCAGAGTCAATCCCGCCAGCAAAAATAGGGAAAAAAAGGAGCGATCTCACCTCTTCAGATGTTGGTTTAAGTCCGACAATACATTCCTCAAAAAGGGCATAGAAGAGCAAATTAATCCATCAACGTGTAGCATTCAATTTATTCCGGACCATTAAAGACGCCGCCTTCCGCGTAGAATCATACGTCATCCTCGCCGCCATATTGGATAGGTCAAAGCGGAGAATAAAGATTCATGTGCTGCGTTTAACTGTACCAACAGGTTTACCGTCCAAACGAGATCACATGGGATTACCTTTCACAGGTGAGAAACAACAAATTAATCCATCAACGTGTAGTATTCAATTTATTCCGGACCATTAAAGACACCGCCTTCCGCGTAGAATCATACGTCATCCTCGCCGCCATATTGGAAAGGTCAAAGCGGAGAATAAAGATTAGCTACGTTTAACTGTACCAACAGGTTTGCCGTCCAAACGAGATCACATGGGATTACCTTTCACAGGTGAGACTGGAAAAATACTTTTCATTGTATTTGGTCATTATAATGTAATTTTACAAACAGATTTTCCTGACTTTGTGGCTAATATGAAGTCTCGCGCATAATAGTTTATGCGCATGCGTCCTTACTTCTTCTATTGTTCTGGTGTCTCCGAAGGGACCGTCTTACAGCGCCCCAAGAGGTGTGGCATGTGTATTGCATCGTTTTCAGCAAGCGTTGCGTTGCCATATGGACCTGATATTTTACTGATCGTTGCCCATTTGGACGCGATATATTTTTAAATAACATCTCGTTGCCGTTGTCGTGTGGATGTAGCCTAAATTGACCGTAGGTGTGAATGTCAGTGTGAATGGTTGTTTGTCTCTGTGTCAGCCCTGCGATGACCTGGCGACTTGTCCAGGGTGTATCCCGCCTCTCGCCCATAGTCAGCTGGGATAGGCTCCAGCTTGCCCGCGACCCTGTAGAACAGGATAAAGCGGTTATGGATGATGGATGGATGGATGGATGGATGGATGGATAACTAGTGTGTACATGTAATGACACATGGAAGAAGGCCTATATATGTATTGAGCCTGCTGTCTGGTTTAACAGGCCCAGACCACAGATATTTGTCATGATCTCACCCTGATGCTGAATAAACAGCTCTTGGTAAAATAACAAATCCTTTGATGGGATGATGTGACGAAAAACACATTTTTCTCGAAGAACCTCCATTTGTCATTGTCGGCTCTGGATTTCCTGGGGTTATGTACTTATTTTTTATTTTTTTAAAACATGGATCTGAATACAGGCAGGTAGGATGGAAATAGAAAGAAATTGCAGTTGTGCATGCAGTGTATTTATGGGCATGAGGAGAAGCTGGGTAATTTGGGTGAATGAGCGTAAGCTGAATCTCTAATCAGCGTGCATTCAAGAGCTGGTTTTATTTAGTTTGCTCGCACACTGTGTTTTTTGGAGAGTGTGGTGCTGTAAATGATTCCCGTTGCTTTTATGTGGACATTGGTTTCGTGTTTGGAATGGCTCTAGTATACTTGGCATGCTCTTTTTGTTGCCTTGTGACCTTGATACAGTCACTACTTTTGAAACGGTTAATTCCCTCCATTAACAACTACAGTTCCTCCTGCTTTCTGGTTCTCACTCAGAGCTCCAATCCTTGCAGATCATCGCCTATTTTAGCTGAAATCATCGGTTGGATTGGAAGGAAGTAGCAGTCTGGGTGTGGTGTGCATTGCCTGAAGAGGACATATGTGCCTTTTTTCCTCGATGTATATATGTGTGTGTGTGTGTGTGTGTGTGTGTGTGTGTGTGTGTGTGTTTCAAATTACAGAGCTGAAAATACTCCTCATAGTTTTGGGCTTGTGCTGGCTGCAGTGATGGAGAGATGTGGTCCCTGGCACACAGGAAGACAGGAAAGGGAATATTTTTTGGACTCAGAGAGCCAGATTTCTCGATTTCATCGTCGGCTTCTGCTGCTTTTGCTGAAATTAGAGAGCCCCTGGAATGAGTATGAAACAGAGAAAAAAAGGGCAGGGCTGAATGAAAAACATTCAGAACAGACAGAGCGGCTGCAGGGGTTTTTGGACGGACACACACACACACGCACACAGTCTAAAAAAGAGAAAATTGTTGAGTCTTGACTTTGTGGATGATGTCTTTTTTTTGATTGACATTGCTGTATAGTGCACTGGAAAGAAGCAGTGTGTAAAAACCTGGAAAATCTGTTTGGACCAGTTGTAGCTTTCAGTGATTTTCTCTGACGTGTAAAGCTTAGTGTGTTTACACTTTACTTTAAACATCCCTTATTTATGTGATGGCCTGGGAAATCCCTTCACACCTCAACATTTATAACCTACTTGGAGAAAAACATTATTACTGGTGGCGGCACGGTGGTGTAGTGGGTAGCACTGTCGCCTCACAGCAAGAACATTCTGGGTTCGAACCCAGCGGCTGATGGGGGCCTTTCTGTGTGGAGTTTGGATGTTGTCTGCGTGGGTTTCCTCAGGTGCTCAGGTTTCCCTCACAGTCCGAAGACATGCAGGTTAGGTTAATTGGTGACTCTAAATTGACCGTAGGTGTGAATGTGTTAGCCTTGTGATGATCTGGCGACTTGTCCAGGATGTACCCTGCCTCTCGCCTAGTCTGGTTAACACCAGACCATATCACAAGTGAAATATGGTCTGGAATCCGCCTATTGAATTTCTCATAGGGGAGGTGTGGTTTACGATTGTCAACGGCCGTTTATTGGACGTTGCGAATGTCTATCATTTGGCGTATACGTAGCCCATGGCCAATCATGGCAGTTGTACCCGGTGACGTAGTTAGAGCGACGAAGAGGCGAAGAAGAGAAGGAAAGAGAAAGAGAAGGCAAAACAAAAATAGGAAAACAATTGCACCGAACGATTACTGCCGTTTGTGCAAGACAAATATGAGAGAAGCTGGTTTGGTTAGTTTGGTTCGTATCGCTCGCCGCCATGCTAAATGTGATCCGTAAACAGTCCCAAATAAACTACAAGCTTCCGTTTGTCGAGTAGTACGCGTCACCGTCTTTCCACCCCTCCCCACTCTCTGATTGGCTCCCTAACTCAGGTGAGCCCTTAGACCATAGTTTCCATGCTGTCTTTTCAGATCGGAACGATTGTGCAAAGCAGCATGGGATTTCCCAGGCTACCTCTCGCCCATAGTCAGCTGGGATAGGCTCCAGCTTGCCTGCGACCCTGCACAGGATAATGGATTACAGATAATGTATGGATGGATTATTACTGGCAAATTTGAAAGAAATCCAAATTTACAATAGATTTAATTATACGCTTAAAATAATCTACATCAATCTTTGTCTCATCACCCAAGCTAAAAGTCACTTGCAGCATTTAAACATGAGCCTAATACTCATCTCCTCATGCCAATGAATTGATTAGTCTTATGTCTGTTTGCTATGGCAGATATGGCATAAAATTTGTTTGTTAAAATGCTTCCTTACACAATATGATTTTGCAGGCAAACAGCCAAGCTTAAAAGTCACCAAAATGTATATTTAAAAATTGGTAAAATCTATTTCTTTTCTTTAAGTGATTGTCAGGAAAAATCTGGATTTTTTTGTTATTTCTGGCTTTCTTTCCAGAATTTAGCTGAAGCAACATCTGATGACTTTATCCAGGTCACACATTTAACTCCTTTGCTAATTTTTGAACTTTGTAAGAACAGGGGAAAAATCACAATCTGTGGCAAGAACCTAAGGCTAAATTCATGAGGATGTTTTGGCATCTGTAGAAAAGCACATTTCTTGCCTTTGTGGTCAGTGAGAATGAGGCACTGATGGAAAAAATGCACCAAAGCATGGTGACGTGTACAACCCCTAATACTGTATGACAAAGTTGGGACAGTATGGAAAAATGCAAATAAATAAAGAAAGCAGTGATTTCAAAATTTACTTTGACTTGTATTTCATCGCAGACAGAATGAACCCAATATATTTCATATTTTGTTGGGAAAACTTCCTTTCATTTGTTAATATAGTGTACATCCAGTTCTGCTTTTCAGGACTACAACACATTCCAATAAAAGTTAGGATGGGGGGCAGTTTAGGGCTAGTAATGAGGTAAAACAATTAAATAATGATGTGATTTGAAACAGGTGATGTTAACAGGTGACTGTAATCATGATTAGGTACAAAATCAGTATCCAGGAAAGGCCTAGTCTTTGAGGAGCAAAGATGGGCCAAAGATCTTCAGTTTGTCAACAAATGCGTGAGAAAAGTATTGAAATGTTTAAAAATAATGTTCATCAGAGAAAGATATGAAGGGATTTGGATATTTCACCCTCTATGATTCATAATATCATTAAATGATTCAAGGAATCTGGAGGAATTTTGGTGTGTAAGGGGCAAGGGCGCAAGCCTAAGCTGAACACCTGTGCTCTCTGATCCCTCAGATGGCATTGCATCAAGAACTATCATTCATCTGTAGCTGATATAACCACATGGGCTCGGGATTACTTTGGTAAACCTTTGTCAAGCACGACAATACGGAGCTGCATCCACAAATCCAGTTAAAACTTTACTTTACAGCGCCTTATGTTAATTGTGTCCAGAAGCTCTGTCGACGGGCGGCACGGTGGTGTAGTGGTTAGTGTTGTCGCCTCACAGCAAGAAGGTCCGGGTTCGAGCCCCGCAGCCGACGAGGGCCTTTCTGTGTGGAGTTTGCATGTTCTCCCCGTGTCTGCGTGGGTTTCCTCCGGGTGCTCCGGTTTCCCCCACAGTCCAAAGACATGCAGGTTAGGTTAACTGGTGACTCTAAATTGACCGTAGGTGTGAATGTGAGTGTGAATGGTTGTCTGTGTCTGTCACTACGTTTACATGCACATAGAGAGAATCGAATTTCTGCCGTTGCTCGACTGAAATCGAAGTTCAAAATGCCATGTATACACCTTAATTCGGCTGAAATTGAACCGAACTTGATTTCTCGGAATCGAGCTACACGACCTAGTTTATGTGATTTCTGCCGAGCTACTTTGTGCATGTATACCCTATCGAGCTAGTTGTCGAGCTACTTCCGGAAGTGACGAGTGACGAGACCACAAGTGGGAAACACAACAGCCTCGGTCGGCATGACAACAGTAATAGCGAGCAGCAGAAGAGGTCAAGAGGAACAAACGAAGAAGAGAAAATGTGGATGTAGAGCTCTCTGAAGTGTGGGTGGAGCAAAGAGGACGGCAGGACAAAACTTCTGGTACTAATAGGCTTTTTATTGTCAGACTTTTCAGTTTAACAGCCTACTTTTATTCTTGAGAGAAGCGCACGCGCGCGCTGTGTTCTAGTCCTGGGATGAGCTCTCCCCTCTGCCTCCTTAAATAGGGCGCGGTTACTGGGAAGACACACAAACACAGGTTAATTACCGTCAGGTGTACCGTCGTTCTGCCACTCACCTTCCCTGGCTCCGCCCTCCTGTCACAGACCGGCGCTTGACCACGCCCCCACTGCCACAGGCAAGAAGAAACGTGCACTTCTGGAGCAATGAGGAGACAGAGTTCATGCTCATTCAGCTTAAGGAGTTGAATATATTAAAATTCATGGACGGGAGAAAAACGCGCAATGGAGAACACGGAACTGATAACTTTGTTTACACTCTTGAATAGCTCTTCTTCATGACGACAACCGGAAGTGTACCAACACGATGATGCGTGTAGCACCACCTGTGGCTCGGGTGCACAATGCACCTCACACAATAGCCCGATTTCATTGTGTGCATGTAGGACTGGATTTCTCTGGCACCCTGCTGGGACCTTCAGCTCGATTACCAACAGCAGCTCGATTTGGATGTGCATGTAAACGTAGTCTGTGTCAGCCCTGTGATGACCTGGCGACTTGTCCAGGGTGTACCCCGCCTTTCGCCCATAGTCCGCTGGGATAGGCTCCAGCTTGCCTGCGACCCTGTAGAACAGGATAAAGCGGCTAGAGAAAATGAGATGAGATGAGATGAGCTCTGTCGACTTCTATAGGCTTGGAGGCATCTGGGATTGACTGTCAGACAGTGGAAAACTGTATTGTGGTAGCGACAGAGCCGTCCACAGCGGTGGCACGAATGGCCCGGCTGAGCCGCCATGGAATGCCTGGCCTCGTGAGCTCTCGTATACTATTCTCCTCTCCTAGTCAAGCGCTTTGCACAGTAAGCTAAGACAAACGATGTCATGCCCCCATTGTGTTGTCTCTCTGGACCTGCAGACCTGATGCCAAATGGTGCACAAAAGTGCCGCAGACCTGACGGGAATGGAAGTTGCCCCGCGGTGACATCTGACTTGCCGAGTGATGTCATCTGTTGGCCATTTGAGTGGCTCTTCTGCATGCCATCTGGTGGTGTGCCATTGACTGCTGCCAGTAGAGGTCTGCGCGGGTCGGATTTTTCAGTCCCGCTCCCGCCTGCGCCCGCATTGTGCAGTCCCACTCCCGCCCGCGCCCGCAAAGAATTATGATTTTCAGTCCCGCTCCCGCCCGTGCCCACAAAAAAATTGATTTTCAGTCCCGCTCCCGCCCGCGCCTGCCATATTTTGTCCCGCTCCCGCCCGTAAATCCCGCATGATGCAGACGTTTGCGTTATTTCTCAGGAAAGTTCTTGTCTTGACACAGCGTGATGGTGCCTCGCTCCCTACTTTGAGTGGATTTCAGCATAAATATCTACAGCTCACGTTGTTATTATTTACCTTGTTTCAGAATTCAGTATGTACTGTCTCTAATAATAATAATAATAATAATTAGTGCTGTCAAGAGATTAAAATATTTAATCGCAAATCGCATATTTTTATCATATGAGAAACCATTGTAATTCTCTGATCAGCATAAAAAAGTGAATGGGCTTGCTTTGTACCAATGGTGTTTTTTTTTTTTTTTATTGCAAAGCAGAGCTAGTAAGAGAAGTGAATTGATTTACTGCTTGAGTTAGTCTACAACTTTAGTCAGAGAGACAGGTTACACAGTGACGGTAGGCTTGACTCAATGCTATCCCAGAAATCCTTCCTGTAATATGCAAATTTGGCCACCTCTGACTGGACAGCCAAATTTGCATATTACAGGAAGGATTTCTGGGATAGCATTGAGTCAAGCCTACCGTCACTGTGTAACCGGTCTCTCTGATTAAAGTTGTAGACTAACGCAAGCAGTAAATCACTTCACTCATGGTTCTCTTGCTAGCTGGGTGTGAACTGCGAGTCATTAGAGTGATCAAAGGATTTCCCGTTAGGGTGATCAATGGCAAATTTAAGATGCCATTTCTCTGGCAATCTGACTCTCTCTGCAAATTTAGGCATCTTAAAATGTTTTTATTAATGCCAAATAAAATATCCAGCACAAATTATATATGATATACATAAATTAATAATTTATACATTTTATTTCAAACACATTTTTAGTTAGCGGGACTGCAGCTTATCACCGCTCCCGCCCGCGCCGCATATGTGCACTCCCGCTCCCGCCCGCGTGCGCATATGTGCACTCCCGCCCGCCCGCGCACGCATATGTGCACTTCCGGTCCCGCCCGCGCCCACAATGAGCTTTCAAAATTTGTCCCGCTCCGCGCTGCTTTGCGGCGAGTCCCGCGGGACTCCCGCAGGAGTGCAGGGCTCTAACTGCCAGCACCTAATTGGTGATGTACTATTTAACCCATAGCTGGAACCCAGGCAGGTGCTACTACTGCAGGTCAGAGCGGAGCTGGGGGCAATGGTGATTAAGGGGTAACTCCACTTTCCCCAATACTCAAGTCCTCCCGGACCTGAAACTCTCCACCGGTTGCAGTTTAAAGTCATACCCAGGTGAGATATATTAGGCAGGAAGAGAACAGTCAGTTCTTGAAGTTGATGTGTTGGAAGCAGGAAAAATGGGCAAGCGTAAGGATCTGAGTGACTTTGACGGCTAGATGGCTGGGTCTGAGCATCTCCAAAATGGCACATCTTGTGGGGTGTTCCTGGTATGCAGTGGTTGGTGCCAACCAAAAGTGGTCCAAGGAAGGACAACTGGTGAACCAGGGCTCACTGATTCGCATGGGAAACAAAGACTAGCCCACATGGTCCAATCCCACAGAAGAGCGACTGTAGCACAAACTGCTGAAAAAGTTAATGCTGGTGCAAGTATTACTTCAGACTTCAAACTGTAGCTTTAAACCACAATTTTTTCCCTTTACCTCAAAATAATTGTTTATAAATATAACTGGAAAGTTTTTCATATATCAAATGTTAGCAGGCAAGCTCCGATAGCAGTGCATTTATCATGCAGTCCCCTCCAGCGCAGTGTTCTGAAAATGTTCTGTACACCCAGCAACTTGAGACAGAAAGAATGCCGTGGTTAGACAAGAAACCAGCATTTAAACTTTTGTTTAAACATTGATTTTTCTCAGAAACAGACTTGAAACAAATCTATTAGAACTGTAGAGATTTTTTTATTCATGAACTAACATGCAACATTTATTATTACAACTGTCAATAGATTTAAATTGACATTGGTTACAGGCCTGTCTTTCAGTTATTGAGGATTGGATCACGTCTCTCCAACTCAAGTGACCAATTGAAAAGGCTAATAGCTACAGAAACAATAGTGAACAAAATATTGAAACATTGCGGATCTCCTGGCTTTGCTTCACAGACCCCTGGTGGTCCCTCAACCCCACATACACAACCTCTAACTTATCTGCTACATTTTGCGGTCAGCTTTTACTAAAAGCATTTTCTTTGCTGATTCCTTATAAATCCATCAACAATAAATGCTGTTTACACTCAAGGAATGTTTAATACTAACATGCTGCTATGGAATGCCAATATTATGGAATAAGTAATCTCACATATGTAAAGCTTCACACAAAGCATGTATAACGTTAAGCCTGTGTCAGGGATTGCTTTTTCAAATAGTTTGCTTTATTAACCGCCATCATTCAGTTTGGATGTGTTGTTGCTACAGTTTCTCCTGTTGTAAATCCCAAAATCATCACCATGGAGACCATTTTGTTGCTCTGTTTGCCATGCAGTCCGTGTGCATCAAACGCATTTGAAGGGCCATCGCTCTTCATAATTATAAACATTTCAGCAGTGAAACGTCCAGCCGCCTCACAGCCACTCGGCAGAGCCTGACCAGATGGTGGCTGACACACACACACTGCTAGAAAAGTATCACAAAGCATGATAAACCAGACAGCTCCATTTAAACACATGCTGACCTGGGAAGTTTATAAGTGGATAATACATTTAATGTCAGACTGCTGTCTGAAAACCTTTTTGTAAAGGCCAGCTACCAAGTTTTTCAACTTGAAAAACCTGAAATGTTTTATCTCATCCCACCCGCAGTTATGTAAACAACAGTCTCTGAACAAATGATGATTCCTCCATGAATCGCTGCCAAGAACGTTATGAATGAGTGCAAATGCAATTCAGGAGTGAAAGAAGGACGTTTTGGAAAATGAAGTGGAAGGTGGAAATGGATGTGGGCTCAGTTAATCCCACGGTGGATTAAGCTCAACCTGCCTGCTGCACTTCCTGTGAACCCGACACATTTGCAAGGTTGTGTTGTGCTTAATAGACCCAGACTCATGTATCACCTTAATCCGTATATATCAAAACTCCTCAGAGAGGAGAATGCTCGTCTCTTTTTCCTTTCATGACAAAATAAGTCTCATGAAAGAGTTAAGAATTGCTATGAGTTACTATGTCCTTCCTGGCAGCTTGAACCAATCTGTCCATTTTCCTCTGACCTCTCTTATCAACAAGGCGTTTGTTTCCACCCACAGAACTGTCACTCACTCAGTGTTTTTTGTTTTTCACACCATTCTGTGTAAACTCGAGAGACTGTTGTGTGTAACCCCCCCCAGAAAATCAGCAGTTTCTGAAATACTCAAACCAGTCCATCTGGCTCAAACCAACACCCATGCTACAGTGAAAGTCACATTTTGAGACCCCAATTTTTCCCATTCTGATGTTTGAAGTGAACATTAACTGAAGGTCTTGATTTGTATCTGCATGATTTTATACATTGTGCTGTTGTCCAGGGGTTGGCTGATTAGATAACTGCATAAAACAGCAGGTGGATGGGTGTTCCTAATAAAGTGGCCGGTGAGTGTATATAAACCAGTGCAGTCTCCACAGGATTGTTCCACAGTGCCACAGTTTGACAGGATAAAAGTAAGAAAATAGTAATACATAAATAGCCTGTTGCACACTGTAAATAGAATCGGCATATAAAACAATATACTGCCATATAGATGTGATTACCATTGAGAGCAAAAGTTTGCACACCCTTACTGTAAAATGAATTAAATACTATCAATTTAAAAAAAGATTGCATCTCCTTTTATGAATGTAATGTAAGTATTCTGTAATAACTTGCATGTAATTTGAATATTCTGGAATAAAAAGACGTGTGGTTAGGTTAACATGGGCCGGTCTTGGGTTGACGTGCCCTTGAGCAAGGCACCTAACCCCCATCTGCTCCCTGGGCGCTGTAGCATAGCTGCGCATTGCTCTGGGTATGTGTATGTGCTCATTGCTCACTTGTGTGTGCATGCGTGTGTTCACTGCTTCAGATGAGTTAAATACAGAGGACGAATTTCACTGCGCTTGAGTGCATGTGAAAAATAAAGGTGGCTTCTTATCCATGCCCACTTCTTGCCATTATAACAGCTTCCAAACTCTTAGTTGTAATCAGCCCATTTTTTCCTGACATAAAGATCTATTTTAACTCCTTCTGATTTGTTTTGCCAGTAATTGCCCCTCACTTTTGAAATATAATTCAGCCAGACGTTATGTATATTAAAAAATATAGCTTTCTTTCTTTCTTTCTTTCTTTCTTTCTTTCTTTCTTTCTTTCTTTCTTTCTTTCTTTCTTTCACTCACTCACTCATTGTGGTCAGGGAGAGAGGCCCTTTTTCTCTGCTCTCTCTCTCCTTTTATGCTCCATCCCTGGAACAAACAAACACACACACACACACACACACACACACACACACACACACACACACACATTGACGGCAGGTAGAATGACTTAGCCACTTACCTTCCCTGACCCCGCCCTCCATTCACAGACTGCTGCTTGGCCATGCCCCCGCTGCCACAATCAGGTTTGGAAACTTCAGCTTATTTCTTTTGATTCTTTTCTTTTCATTAGAATGACGTACGCTTTCTAATGTTGACCTTTTTTGTAGTTTTGTTATACAGTAATCTACATTTGACTTTTTGGATCTAAAATAAACGGGGGATGCAAATGACAGCACATTTTACTTTCTATCCAAATCAATAAAGACAGAAGTATGTAAGTCTTGCTGGGTGGTGTTAATGTTTAATGTATGTCATGCCCTCCTTTCAAAGTGCAGTAGACATGCTAACAGATAATATATTGTATGTGATTTCCATTCACACAATTTGGATGTTTTGATGCCAGAAATATGGACACCAAATTACCTATTGCACTTTTTCATCTTCTTCATCGCCACTGTCCATTTGCAATTTCAAGAAACAGTATAAAGACTTTTCTGTATGTATTCTATTCCCTTCTAGTGGGTTTCATTCATTTGATTTGATAGCATGCAATATTATCATATTGCTTATCCTCCGTGTATTGCATCACTCTCCCAAATGGAGAACGAGCATGCAATATTGTAACAATATTGCACGTTGTCAAGACAACACGTCACACGTCAGAGCTCATGCGAATATCCAATGACACAACTTTTCTGTTGCACATGCGCAGAATCATTTCTTTGTCGGCCGGGAAAGAGAGAAGACAGGGCTAATCCAGTGCTACTGTTAAGATCAGCTACGCTATATCCATCCATCCATTATTTGTAGCCGCTTATCCTGTTCTACAGGGTCGCAGGCAAGCTGGAGCCTATCCCAGCTGACTATGGGCGAGAGGCGGGGTACACCCTGGACAAGTCGCCGGGTCATCACAGGGCTGACACATACGGTAGACACAGACAACCATTCACACTCTCACATTCACACCTATGGTCAATTTAGAGCTACCAATTAGCCTAACCTGCATGTCTTTGGACTGTGGGGGAAACTGGAGCACCCGGAGGAAACCCACGCAGACATGGGGAGCACATGCAAACTCCAAATAGAAAGGCCCTCACCAGCCATGGGGCTTGAACCCAGAACCTTCTTGCTGTGAGGTGACCATGCTAACCACTACACCACCATGCCGCCCCAGCTATGCTATAATTAAGCACTAAAGAAATAAAAAAAAACTGAAACTGAAGACGCACTGAACACCCGAAAGGCTACCAAAACTTCATTATGTATTCACGCCAGTGGCGGCTGCTGGTTTTTAAAACGGGGAAGCCCATTTTACGTATTCATCGTAAAACCTGTAGGCCGGATATCAAAGCATAGAAAGGTGTGCCCCATTAGCATAGTGAACTAGACAACCCTACCTAGTGGCAGAAAGTATTTTTGCTTGTACATTTCATGTTATAGTCTGGCTTGCCAGGCTAGTGCCTCATATCCTTAATCAAAAATATCAAACATCCAAAAATCACTGGCTATTCAACGAAGAGCCTTGAACATCATACCCTGATATGCAACACAGAGTCTTTAACACAACACCCAGCTGTGCAACACATCCTTGAACATCTTCTGCAACACAGTCTGGAAATTCATAACCAGGTAGGCTATGCAACACACAGAACCTTGAATATTATACCCAGGTATAACCTATAACACAGAGCCCACCATTCTCTTAACATTACTGAACAATATACACACTTCAGATTCATGAACATTATATGATGCACACTATTTATACACAAATTCCGCCCTCCGCTCCTTTTCCAGAAAATGGTCTGTGACCCTGTCATACTAGCTGGTTGTGCTTTCCAGAGACTTTACCAATTTCTGTTAGCAGCTAGCACTGCAGATCCCAATAAGCTCAAGCTAGCCTACAACCAGATTGAACTACAAATGAAATAAACGAGTGAATTCGCGAATGATCAAACTGATAGAATGGATGAAAGTTAACGGAGCACAACGAGTAATATTTACATTTATTTACAGAGTAATGTACAGAGACATCAATGAGAAGAAACGTTTATATGAAAAGAAATTCGGACAGCACTTTGGCACACGACTACACTTTCTTGACATCCGCTGGGGACTCACTGATCATACTTCTGTGTTCCTCGCCAACAGAGCCCGCCCTCCTCATGTCTTTCAAACACTACCTCCAATAATCCTTCATCAGCCCGGCTTCTTGTCCCTCCCACTGTCTCGTTTAGTCCCAGAGAAGCCCGGCTTCCCTGGAAGTGATGATTTTGTCGATTTTAACCAATAACAACTAGCCGAAATTGGCTGTTCAGAGCCGTCTCATAGACTGCAACGGAAACCCGGCTGCCAGCCATAGAGCCCAATGAAATAAGAACGGTTATAGCGTGTTGCCAGATTGGGAGGTTTTAAGTGCATTTTGGCGGGTTTTGAACGTATTTTGGCTGGAAAACGTCAGCAGTATCTGGCAATGCTGGTTACAGCCTGGCAGCAAAGGTGATTCTCGTAGCGAACTGCAAGTTCGTCAGACATCACTCAAATGAGTTACAGGATAGTCATGAACGTAAATACAATCTTGGGCATATATTATGTTATGCAAGTTATTGTTTTAATGAGAATTCAACATCATAGATGACGCAGTTTGGGGAGAGAATTTTAGGGGAAGCTCGGCTTCCCTTGTTGTCTCTGAGAAATCGCCCCTGATTCACGCGTATTTATAAGAGAAAAACATATCAAGGGACATCAAAAAACTGGAAAAGAGACATGTTGGAGATGTAAAACTTCCGCGCTAACGAATGACTGTGACAATTTGTAAACAAACATGGCCGCGAGGTTTGCTTCGTTAAAAGCGGAAGATTTTGAGAGAATTTTGGCTGCCAGGTCGCTCTGTTGTGTGTACGGTAGTTATCGATGTTGATTTGAAAATTAACTCAGTAAATTACACAGGGAAAATCATAATAATAATATTCGGCTTGACTGCACTAGCATTGGCCTTCGCTAACATTATACCAGCTAGAAGGTAACTGGACTGCTGCACTAACAGCACCGAGTCGCGAGCCTTCAAGAATGCTGATATGAACAGTGTGCATGTATAATAATAATAATAATAATTATTATTATTATTATTATTATTATATTGGCTGGCTTTTTTTTTGTGGTCTATCAGATATATTCCATTCAGCTAGCATGAAATTTAACTCGTCTTCGACTCTTTCAGTATCATGCTAGCTGAATGGAATGTATCTGATATACCACGAAAAAAAAAGCCAGCCAATAGTATTTAAATATGTCACTCAGATCCGTGATGTATTTCGTAGGAAAAATGCAAGTTTTTCAACATGAGAAGATAAACTTCATATCTTCAAACCAATGTGTGATTTTTCTTTTTATGTAGACACATTCACAAACAAAAAGTACCCAAATTTATCAAAACAATTTATTGATTTCCTTATGAGTGATAGATTTATGTCATGGTTTTGGTTCTCCATGTCCTGGATGTAGCTCGTATGAAAAATACAAATGGCGTATTCTCCAGTAAAACAGTCGTGTCCATATTACAGTTTCAAACACTACCTCCAATCTTATTACAGATTTTATGCATGACAGTCATAAATCATGACCCATCTGAGTTTTATGTGTGAGAAATTTGGTTCACCTGACAACCAAAAGATTTTCACTGTCATAGGCTACGTGTGTCTTCATGTATATTTTTAGGCAGTGCACATATACGTGGGAAAGATAGAATAGCTCACATGTCTATAATTCCTTCGATAAGTTGATATTGAAACAATGGATAGTGGTTTGAAGAGATGGGAGCTGGCTGGGAAAAAGAAAGACTCCACTGTGGCCCTGAATAAGTACTGATTTGTGGAGTGTGTGTGTGTGTGTGGGGGGGGGGTATGGGGTGAGATTGAGTGCCATATGGCAGCGAGAAATAACCCCGTGTGTGTGTGTGTTTCACAGTCAGAGTTTTGTGCCATTCCAGCCCTAATAGCAATCTTTTTTCACTTAATTTGATGATGCACACATGTGCAACAGCTGGAGCAAATAAGACTTCAATACTAGTGTCGCAAAATGTTGTAGCTTCTGGTCTGTGATGTGGTGGGGAGCAAAAGAACTTCACAGACAGAAGTAGAGAGCCAAACTAAACTACCTTTTAGGGTGTACCTTTGAACAATAACACAGAATAGTCCATATTTTTCCTCCCTTTTGCTTCATTGTATACTCCTAGAGAAAAGGTTAAATCTCAGACACTAAAATGTGTTTTGATTCCTCCATCTTGGGAAACCATAAGTAATTCTAGGAGATCTACAAATGGGCTTAGATTGGACTGACATCCCATCATGTGATAGGCTCTAGATCCATTGTAACCTCGGCCAGGATAAAACAGTTACTGAAGATGACTGTATGAATTAACCTTACAAAAGAGGCCTTTCCTAAGAGAAAAGGTGAAAAAGCTTTTAGGAAGCTAGGAACGCTTAACTATACAAAGAACCTTTAAGCAATAATCGTTTTTTCTCAGAGGGAGGCATGATGGTGCAGTGGTTCGCACTATGGCCTCACAGCAAGAAAATTCTGGGTTTGAACCTTGCAGATGACTGTCACAAGACTGCCATGCCAAAGCACTCAGGAGAATATTAGATAAGAGTTTGTCCACACCCAGCCTTGATGAGTCAGTGCTTACAGCGAAGATCCAAACTGTTGCCAGCAACAGACTTAAACCATAAGCGTAGTGGTCACAGAGGTGTGATTGTGAGAGGCTGTGTTTGATCATGTGTTATTTACAACCCCAAATCAGAAAAAGTTGGGACTGTATGTTGAAATTAAAACTGGAAACAATGATATGTAAACTATCTTCTACCTTTATTGCACTAAAAACAATACAAAAGCACATTATTTGATGTTTTATCTCGTGGTTTGTATTTTTATTTTGCTTTTTTCAAAATAAACACATTTGAATTTGAACACATTTCAAAAAAGTTGTGACGGTAAAGCATTTACCACTTTGTGATGTTGCCATTCAAGCTCATGACACTTAAAATATATTTAGGGACTGAAGACATCAAGTGATGAAGCGTTTCAGGTGTTATTTTGTCACATTCTTCCTGCAAACAGGTCTTAAGGTGTGCAACAGTTCGGGGCCATTGTCATTCTGCCACCTGCAGAAATTTTCTGATGACTCTGCAGTGGCTGGACGTATTACTGGTGGTGATGAGAGCAAGTACAGGACAGTGGTGGAGAACTTTGTCACGTGGAGCAGGAAGAACCACCTACAGCTCAACGTGACGAAGATGAAAGAACTGGTAGTTGATCTGAAGAGAATTAGGGCTCCGGTGAACCCTGTTAACATCCAAGGGGTCAGTGTGGATGTGGTGGAGGAATATAAGTACCTGGGGGTATACTTGGATAATAAACTGGACTGGTCCAAAAACGCGGACATGGTATACAAGAAGGGCCAGAGCCGTCTCTATTTTCTGAGACGGCTGAGGTCCTTCAACATCTGCCGAACGATGCTACGGACGTTCTATAAGTCTGTGGTGGCCAGTGCCATCCTGTACGCTGTCGTCTGCTAGGGCAGCGGCTTGAGGGTGAAGGACACTAACAGACTCAATAGGATCATCAGGAGGGCTGGCCATGTTGTGGGCGTGGGGCTGGGCTCTCTGGCAGTGGTGTTGGAGAGGAGGACGCTGTCCAGGATGGAGACGGTCTTGGACTGTCCTTCCCGCTCTCTGCATGAGGGGCTGGTCGGCCACAGGGGCACGTTCAGTGGGCGGCTGGTTCTTCCGTGCTGCACGGCTGGGAGACATGGGAGGTCATTCCTGCCTGTTGCAGTCAAGCTGTGCAGTGCCACTGTATAACTGTGGTACACTGTCTTACCATGTATACTGTATCCTTAACTCAGGTGCAATATATGTATATAGGAATCATTGTATATAAAATCACTTCATTTTTCTTTTACTTAAGTTATTGAACTTTATTTAAATTTATTTTATTTTATTTATTCTTTTTTCAGACAATTTTATCTTCTATTTTTAGACATGTTTTTTACTTCTCTGATTCAGGAGCTTGGTAGCAAATTTGAATTTCCCTCCGGGGATTAATAAAGTGATTCTGATTTTTTCATTTGAAAATTCTCCACATATTTTCTATTGGTGACAGAGGGGACGGCACCCTCTCCTTCCGTAGCCATGCCTTTTGTAATGTGTGCAGGATGTGGTTTTGCGTTGTCTTGTTGAAATATCCCTGGAAAAGATGTTGTCTTGAAGGCAGCATATGTTGCTCCAGAATCTCAATATACTTTTCTGCATTAACACTGCCATCACAGAAGTGTAAGTTACCTTTACCAAGGGCACGGACACAACCCTATACCATAACAGACTCTGGCTTTTGGATTTCTTGTCCAAAACAGTCTGGGTGGTCCTTTATCTCTTTGGTCCAGAGCACACAGTGTCCATCTCTTCCAAAAAAGACCTGGAATACTGATTCATCTAACGACAATACATTTCCACTGTGTGATAGTCCATCCCAGATGTCTTCAAGCCCGGAGAACTCAACGGCACTTCTGGACACAGTTAACATAAAGCTTCCTTTTTGCACAGTAAAGTTTTAACTGGCATTTGTGGATATAACTGTAGTATTGTGCTGCTTGACAAAGGTTTGCCAAAGTAATCCCGAGCCCATGTGGTTATATCAGCTATAGATGAATGACGGTTCTTGATGCAGTGCCATCTGAGGGATCGGAGATCACAGGTGTTCAACTTAGGTTTGCGCCCTTGCCTCTTACACACCGAAATTTCCTCCAGATTCCTTGAAACTTTTAAAGCATGTTGAGGGTGAAATTTCCAAATCCTTTCCTATCTTTCTCTGATGAACATTGTTTTTAAACATTTCAATTCTTTTCTCACACATTTGTTGACAAACTGGAGATCCTTGGCTCATCTTTGCTCCTCAAAGACTAGGCCTTTCCTGGATACTGATTTTGTACCTAATCATGATTATAATCACCTGATGACATCACCTGTTTCAAATCACATCATTATTTAATTGTTTTACCTCATAACTAGCCCTAAATTGCCCTACGTCCTAACTTTTATTGGAATGTGATTCAGGCCTAATATGCAGGAATGGATGTTAACAAATGAAATGAAGTTGACCAGACAACACATGAAATATCTTGGGTTCATACTGTCTGCAGTGAAATACAAATCAAAGTAAATTTAGAAATCACTCCTTTTTCTTATTTGCATTTTCCTTATAGTCCCAACTTTTTCTGATTTGGGGTTGTGTGTGTGTGTGTGTGTGTGTGTATATATATATATATATATATATATATATATATATATATATATATATATATATATATATATATAGAGAGAGAGAGAGAGAGAGAGAGAGAGAGAGAGAGAGAGAGATAGATAATTTAGGACGGAGCCACCAGCATCAGTGCCAGAAGTGGAAGTTACATAGCCTGGGTTAGAATGTGGGCTAGTGTATGCAGATTTTGGGGATGTAAATATTCATGAGTCTCAAATGTTACAAAACCATTGAGGACTTTGGAATTGGTCCATTTACCATCCTCTTTTGCATATATGTGATTTGCATTTGAAGGCGGAGACCACTGTGTTTGAGGTTCCATGTACTGAACTCTCATTTTTCTACTATGCCAAGCTAAATACGGATTTCCATTCTACAGCACCTTTAATATATCCATTTAATATCCATTGCTATTCACTGAATGTTTAAAATTACCTGGAAATTTATTTGTTCTATCTACTGGATGAGGCTCATGAGCAGATGTTCATTCAAATCCCGTGATGGATTTCACTTCAGGGTTTTAAAGTGAAGTGTGTGTCCTGGTATAGACTCTGTCTTCAATATGAAACGTACTTGAACCCACATGTCCTCACTTAGGTACTATTTCAGTTAAGCACACAGGTTTTTAAAGCATGCTAGTGCTGGTTTAGCAGCTCAGTAGCGACACCTTCTCATGTATCCTGAGCCATAGTATTGAACTCAAAACATGGAACAGCTTCTTCTGTTAGCCATCATTCCAGTCAGGATGGACTTATGAAGTGGCAGCATGAACAAAGTTGGCCTGCACCCTCTCCAGCGCTCACCTCTTGGACCATCATGTACTTCTAACTTCACAGCCCTTATGAAGTACAGGCCCGAACTGTAAGTGAGGAACACTACAGTGAGGAATGCAGTGTTTTTGCCAGATACATTTCCCTTGTGAGCTTAGAAGGCCTCGACACAATGCAGGTGTGTGTTCTTCACACTGACTCAGAGATTAAGTGGATATTAGATCTTTTCAGGGGATGCATAGGAAGCGTGATGTTTCATATAGACTTAGGGGTCAAAGGGTGCAGTGATCATTCAGTGGAAGGGCTGATAGATAGAAGTTATGCCTGGTGCGGGTCCTTTACGAAGCAGACTAAATGGGGAAAGTTTATGAAATGGTGACATGCCAGAAATAATCCCATTCTGGTGAAACCACATGGTTCATGCACCATGTGTAAAAAGAATAATTTATTTAGAATAATCCTGTATTTAGATACTTCCCATATCATGGTATTTTAAGGAACATTTCATTCATCTTTAATGTTCACTTTATCCTGGTCAGAGTCACATTAGAGCCAGAGCCTGTCCCAGGAATATTACACTCTGGGTAGCAATACACCCTGGAAGGGATTCCAGTCCATTACAGTCACCATGCATGCATAGAGGGGGCAATTCAGCTCAGCCAATCCACCTACCAGTATGTTTAAAAAAAAAACCAACTATTTAATTAAAGAATAGTTTCCTCAGAATGTTGCTAATTAATTAAAGCTGATGAGATTCATTTATGTTAGAAAGGTCATGGTAATCATTCATTTTCTATACCGTATATACACTCACCGGCCACTTTATTAGGAATATCCATACACTTGCGATTTTATGCAGTTATCTAATCAGCCAATCCCTGGACAGCAGCACAATGCATAAAATCATGCAGATACAAATCAAGAGCTTCAGTTAATGTTCACGTCAAACATCAGAATGGGAAAAATTGTAATCTCAAAGTGTGACTTTCACAGTGGCATGGGTGTTAGTTTGAGCCAGATGGACTGGTTTGAGTATTTCAGAAACTGCTGATCTCCTGGGGTTTTCACACACAACAGTCTCTCGAGTTTACACAGAAGGGTGCGAAAAACATTGAGTGAGTGACAGTTCTGTGGGTGGAAACAAACACCTTGTTGATAAGAGAGGTCAGAGGAAAATGGTCAGATTGGCTCAAGCTGCCAGGAAGGACATAACTCGTATACAACCATGGCAAGCAGAAAAGCATCACCGCATGCACCAGCAGAAGACCACATTGGGTTCCACTCCTGCCAGCCAAGAACAGGAATCTTAGAATCAATAACAAGTTCCTATTAAAGTGCTCAGTGATTGGCTCCAGCCCACCTGGAATGTACAATCCCAGCTGGTATTGGGCGAGAGGAAGGGTACACCCTGGACAGGTCACTAGTCTATCACAGAGTTAACAGAGCTTTCAAGCAGCCAGTTAACCTAATCCACATGTCATTGGACTGTGGGAGGAAATCCATACAGGCACTAGGAGAACATACAAACTCCCAACAGTAAGGCCCCAGTCAACCTGCAGGTTCGAACCCAGGACTTTCTTGCTGTGAGGTGACCCGAGTGAACCACTGCATCACTGTGCATTCCCTCTAGTTTTTGGTTAGCCTGGTTAATGGTTTTATGTACCTGGTTTCAGTTTAGTGTTAAAAAAGCAAGTCCTGTAGCTTGGGTCAGTGAAGAGTCAAGTGAAGTGGGTTTTAGCTTTGACTGCTAGTTGAAGCTGTTTTAACTTTTGGAAGTCTAATGCCGCTTTTCCACTACAAACACGGCTGAGTCGGGCTGAGCCGTGCCGTGCTGAGTTGGGCTGAGCGGGGCTGTTGGAGTTGCATTTCGACTATTGAGGTATTTCACTCACGTGACCAAGTCATGTGATGCTGCCATTTTGGACGGCACGGCTTGAATCAGTTTGAATGCGAGGAAGGCGACAAACGAAAAACATAAAAGAAAAAGGAGCGAGATGCAGAAAACACCTTCACTATCCAGCGATGTAGGGCATTTACAGGGCGAGCAGAGGGAGAGGTATTTGCAAAAATTGAGGTTAGCAGGCTTAGAGAACGACGTTTACCTGCTTCCACCAGGATTGTTCACTGACGTACGGAAGTACACGAAGCCCTCGTCTTTACCTGACTTCGGCCCACATGATCTGTATACCTATGTCGTTAAAAACCCATCGCCATACACAGGTATTGATCTGAAAGCGTATACGAGTTTGGATGCCTACAAATATTTTGTGTCAGGCTGGGTAACATGCCTACATCAGCGGGTCGTCCCTGGAGCCGGTGGTCGCCATCTGATTACAGCTAAGGTTTGTTCACATTTTCATTTACTTTCAGTCCTCAGGATAAACAAAATGTTATTAAATGTCATTGAAATAACTTCTTAGTCTGTTGAGACATGGCCCGTTATAAATTTGCTGTTACCAGGCAATGACTAAGAACTGTATTATTAGGGTCAGTGTCTGTGTTGTAGCAGTGTACTAGCAGCTAGCTGTTAGCACTAGCTAATGTCAGCAACATAGTAGCTAGTATGTTACTGTAGCAATGTTTACGTTCAGTCACTTGGATGACTGTTAAAACCTTTCAGTCTCAAGTTTTTCTTTTACTGGATTTACTAGTTTACTGAGCTAGCGCGCTCGGCCAAGCCGGGAGCCATCGCGTGCTCTCCGGCCAAGCCGGGAGCCATCGCGCGCTCTCCGGCCAAGCCGGGAGCCATCGCGCGCTCTCCGGCCAAGCCGGGAGCCATCGCGCGCTCTCCGGCCAAGCCGGGAGCCATCGCGCGCTCGCCGGCCAAGCCGGGAGCCATCGCGCGCTCGCCGGCCAAGCCGGGAGCCATCGCGCGCTCGCCGGCCAAGCCGGGAGCCATCGCGCGCTCGCCGGCCAAGCCGGGAGCCATCGCGCGCTCGCCGGCCAAGCCGGGAGCCATCGCGCGCTCGCCGGCCAAGCCGGGAGCCATCGCGCGCTCGCCGGCCAAGCCGGGAGCCATCGCGCGCTAGCTCAGTAAACTAGTAAATCCAGTAAAGGAAAAACTTGAGACTGAAAGGTTTTAACAGTCATCCAAATGACTGAACGTAAATATTGCTACAGTAACATACTAGCTACTGTTGTTGACATTAGCTAGCTTGCCGTCCAAAATGGTGGACACCGGGGCGTCACGTGACCCTGTGACGTCAGGTGAAATACCTCAATAACCGCGCTGAACCGTGCTGGCTGGAAGTGGGTGGACACAGTGGGTGGACGTCACGTGATGTCGTTAAGCAGCGCAAACAGTGACATCAGTGAGCTTTTAAGTGGTAGTCTCACGACCCGAATAGTAAACAATAAACATGGAGTCGTTAGTGTTGCTGGTCTTGGTGCTGTGGCTTGTTGTCACCGACAACGCCAACAGATACTGGCAAGAGCGTATAGATGAGGCGAGGCGCATAAGGCTTCATAATTCTCGTAATTCTCCTTCTTCCGGGTTTGCGGTGTTTACAGATCCCAGCGTGCTCGCGGGGCGTGTGTGGGCATGTGAGGACACTCCTCCTCACCAATCAGTGCACAGGGGAGTGTCTGCTCACGCCCCCAGCCTCACTCGGCACGGTTTGGCTCGCTTCAGCCCCACTCCAAAACGGTGCGAGTTTTAGGGGCTAAGCAGGGCTGAAGCGAGCTGAGTCGTGTTGTTTTTTGGTAGTCGAAACGCGAGCCGTGTCGGGCTGAAGTGAGCTGAAGCGAGCTGAAGTGAGCTGAAAAAGGGTAGTGGAAAAGGGCCATAATATGTATTATTTACTGTGTAAAAGTGATGCTGAGTTAATTACATCACTCTTCTGCATCTATCTATCTATCTATCTATCTATCTATCTATCTATCTATCTATCTATCTATACACACACACACACACACACAGTGGTGCTTGAAAGTTTGTGAACCCTTTAGGATTTTCTATATTTCTGCATAAATATGACCTAAAACATCATCAGATTTTCACACAAGTCCTAAAAGTAGATAAAGAGAACCCAGTTAAATAAATGAGACAAAAATATTATACTTGGTCATTTATTTATTGAGGAAAATGATCCAATATTACATATCTGTGAGTGGCAAAAGTATGTGAACCTTTGCTTTCAGTATCTGGTGTGACCCCCTTGTGCAGCAGTAACTGCAATTAAATGTTTCTGCTAACTGTTGATCAGTCCTGCACACCAGCTTGGAGGAATTTCAGCCCATTCCTCCATACAGAACAGCTTCAACTCTGGGATGTTGGTGGGTTTCCTCACATGAACTGCTCACTTCAGGTCCTTCCACAACATTTCGATTGGATTAAGGTCAGGACTTTGACTTGGCTATTCCAAAACATTAACTTGATTCTTCTTTAACCATTCTTTGGTAGACGACTTGTGTGTTTAGGGTCGTCGTCTTGCTGCATGAGCCACCTTCTCTTGTGATTCAGTTCATGGACAGATGTCCTGACATTTTCCTTTAGAATTTGCTGGTATAATTCAGAATTCATTGTTCCATCAATGATGGCAAACCGTCCTGGCCCAGATGCAGCAAAACAGGCCCAAACCATGATACTACCACCACCATGTTTCACAAATGGAATAGGGTTCTTGTGCAGTGTTTTCCTTTCTCCCAACATAATGCTTCTCATTTAAACCAAAGAGTTCTATTTTGGTCTCCTCCATCCACAAAACATTTTTCCAATAGCCTTCTGGCTTGTCCACGTGATCTTTAACAAACTGCAGACGAGCAGCAATGTTCTTTTTGGAGAGCAGTGGCTTTCTCCTTACAACCCTGCCATGCACACCATTGTTGTTCAGTGTTCTCCTGATGGTGGACTCATGAACATTAACATTAGCCAATGTGAGAGAGGCCTTCAGTTGGTTAGAAGTTACCCTGGGGTCCTTTGTGACCTTGCCGACTTTTATACGCCTTGCTCTTGGAGTGATCTTTGTTGGTCCACCACTCCTGGGGAGGGTAACAATGATCTTGAATTTCCTCCATTTGTACACAATCTGTCTGACTGTGGATTGGTGGAGTCCAAACTCTTTAGAGATGGTTTTGTAACCTTTTCCAGCCTGATGAGCATCAACAACGCTTTTTCTGAGGTCCTCAGAAATCTCCTTTGTTTGTGCCATGATACACTTCCACAAACATGTGTTGTGAAGCTCAGACTTTGATAGATCCCTGTTCTTTAAATAAAACAGGGTGCCCACTCACACCTGATTGTCATCCCGTTGATTGAAAACACCTGACTCTCTAATTTCACCTTCAAATTAACTGCTAATCCTAGAGGTTCACATACTTTTGCCACTCACAGATGTATAATATTGGATCATTTTCCTCAATAAATAAATGACCAATATAATATTTTTGTCTCATTTGTTTAACTGGGTTCTCTTTATCTACTTTTAGGACTTGTGTGAAAATCTGATGATGTTTTAGGTTATATTTATGCAGAAATATAGAAAATTCTAAAGGGTTCACAAACTTTCAAGCATCACTGTATACAGAGATTGTGTGTGCGTGCATATGAAGTGTTATTAGCAAATGTGCATAAGGAAAATAGTGTGTATATATTCCTGTGTCTGTTTAAAGGAATGATGGAGGGAAAAATCAAATTTACACAAATTTTCCATTCACATCAAATGTAGACAATGAGCCAAAACGGCAAAATCACTTTCTTTCTCAGCACATAATTTGCTGTTCCTTTGTATGGGAATGAGACTTAAGTAGGACATGTGGGTTTCAGGGTTCCAAACCAAACAGCTGCCACCAACATTTGAAAGCAGAATTGCACGGAAAGTTAAAAGTGATTCAGCAAAAGAAATAATGACAATATACAGTGCCCTCTACACGTTTCATAAAAAGGATCAAAAAAGGTAAAAGTAAATGAAAGCCAAATTTCATTCTTGGAAAAGGATTACTTTTTATTTGCTGTCAGTCCCCAAGATTCCTGCTGTTGCCTTTAAAGCTATTCAGCCTTTCAATTTCATAAAATCGGTGAAATTTAGTTCCCTCTGAAATTTGGTCATTGTGATATGTTTATTTCTGCAATATCTAAAAAACAAACAAACAAACACCCAGGCCATTCTGTGGCTGGGAAGTTATTTAATTTGAGGGAATTCCCTAACAAATAATGTGCATGAAATCACTCACTTTGCGCAGTCAAGCAGATAGAGGAAGTCCAGTGTGTGCACACGCAGGTTTACCTTCTTCTTTTCCTTCTTCTTTTGGATTTTACAGCAGCTGGCATCCAGTGTTGCATTACTGCCATCTACAGGTTTACCTTGACCATGCACTGACAGTTACATCATTCTGTCGCTAAACAAACAGCTGATCACACCAAGGTGTTCGCTGACCGCCGTTATTTATTAGTTTGGTCCTGCATTTCCTTTCCTTCGCAACATACCATCTTTTCTTCTCGCTTTCCGTTACTGTAGTCCATCTTTCACATTTCATTCGCATCCTCCATTTTCCTCTCCTGTTTCAAATTTGTATCCCACAATGCCTTGCACGAACGGGGAAAGCCGACCACATGATGCATGACATAGTATCTTGAATTAGGTCGTGGTGAAGCAGGAAAAAATTGTGGAGAATTTAGGCCCATGTGGCCCTAAATTCATTAATTGTTCTCTTAAAAAACTGATAAAATTGGAAGTCTATGATTTGAATTCAGTAGCTTTCGGTCCACTAAACAAAAATAATTGGATGTCAGGGAAAATTCTTTTTATGACCTACACTTGAAAAATCTGAAAGGCAGTCTACCTTTAACCTTACCCTGTTTCCCTGGGTTATAAATATGAGGCTGCACACATATAAAATCCCTTACCATATCCGCCATTACCATGGGAAAAAAAAAAGAATATTTAGCACAAAAGAGACAGATGGTTGTTGTGACCTGCAGAAGTTGGATAATTGATATCTAATATATGTACAGTAAGCAGTTGATGATACAATTAGGGCCATAAGTATCTGAAACAGTTGGGAATTTGCCAGGAATTGGACGCATTAACACACAGTCTGTCAACATAGTGAGGAGGGTGGTGAAGAAAGGAGAAAGAGCCCAGAGAGCAGTTTTAGAATTGAATAGTTGATTTTTATGGATGCCAAGTTTAGTAATCAACTGTAATTAAATTTGACTTTCATAACAACAAGCATTTCACAAAATGTAGCCTGATCACCAAGCACCATTAGAACTACAGGTGGCATCGTGTGTGTGTGTGTGTGTGTGTGTGTGTGTGTGTGTGTTAGTCAGATGAGATCAGAATCAGACTTTTTTGTTTGGGACTGTATACAAGGAACAGCACCTGAAACCTTATTGTAATACATGAGGCATGGCTCACTGATGCTTAGGGACTGTTTACTGTATCAGAAACTAGATAGAACTCGACGCCAACGGCGTCGATGGGGATGCCTCCGCCTGGTAGACTACACACCTTATTAAGTTGTGATTTGGGGATGGACATTTGACCTCACAGTAATCTTTACCTGTGACGTTTCAACCTCAAAATCTAATGAGTTAATGTTTGTCCCCAAATGAACAAATGGTGAAAGTTTGGTGAAATTCCTTTCATTTGCCTCGGAGATATTGTGTTCACAAGGTTTTCGGACAGACATTTGACCTCACACTGACCTTGACCTTAGACCTTTTGATCTCAAAATCTAATCATTTCATCTTTGTCCCAAAGTGCACAAATGGTGAAAGTTTGGTGAAATTCCTTTCATTAGTCTTTGAGATATGGCGTTCACAAGGTTTGGGGATGGACATTTGACCTCACAGTAATCTTGACCTGTGACCTTTTAACCTCAAAAGCTAATCAGTTCATGTTTGTCCCAAAGCGGACAAATGGTGAAAGTTTGGTGAAATTCCTTTCATTAGCCTTTGAGATATCGTGTTCACAAGGTTTCGGGACGGACGGACGCACGGGCGGACAAACGGACGGGCGCATGGACAGACGGACAACCCGAAAACATAATGCCTCCTGCACCTTAAGGTAGCGGAGGCATAAAAAAAAAAAGTGTTGCCAGGCAAAACAAACCTCGCCCGGTAGCACTTATGATGAATATGAAGGAAGATATCACGAAAAAAAAATAGGTACCCTATGGGTACATGTGGCTACTGCTTATAAATAAAATTGTTTTCTGATACCATGTCCATACAATAAATATAGCATATTTATTTTTTTCGCGGTCCGGTTTCCATCAAATCTTGAACTCTGATTGACTCGCAAACAGTCCGGAATCCTACGATATGGACCACGGTTACGGACCTTTGGCGACTCGCTCGTTCACATCAACAACAAACATAGTAGCAATTATTTGTCAACATTTATTTTTGCATTTCTCAGTATAATAGCATGAATTTTACAGCATGGATAGCAATAACGACAGTGTTCACAGCAAAAGCGAGTTTTACTACCCTGATGAAGACGAAATAAAAGAAAACATTTCAAGAGAAAGCCGAAAACCTGTGACTGTTGCTAACGCTGAGCAAATCCAGCAGTTTATTGAGGAACAAAGGGCAGAAAATACAACAAAAAAGACAACCTACGACCTCAATGTCTTTGGGAAGTTCTGTTGAAACCTAAATGAAGGTTGAAAGGTGGAAGACATGCCTGGTGAAGAACTAAACATGTTGCTGTGCAACTTTTTCATGTCCGCAACAAAGAAAAATGGCGATGTGTACGAGCCGTCCTCGCTCACGTCTTTCCAGAGAAGTATCCAGCGCTATCTGAATCAGTCAGGCTCGAAACTAAATATCTTCACAGACCCTGAGTTCAACAAGTCAAGAGAAGTCCTTGTGGCCTGTAAAAGGCAGTTGGTCGAGGTTTTCACGAAGGGAAATCATCCACAAGCAGCCAGGGCATGTTTTTGATGAGCTTGTAGCAGGTTTGTTCTAAATATGGTTTCCCTTTCGGGCGCTCTCATTTTCTGTTAGAATTTGGTAAAGAAAAAAATAAATATATTATTTACCAGCTTAAGGTCGGTCTGTATTGTGAAATATCATGACCTCGGCCTTGAAAATACTGACCTCGGTCCAGAGGCCTCGGTCAGTATTTTCAAGACCTCGGTCACGGTATTTCACGATACGGACCTCCAGCTGGTAAATTTTATATATATATCAGCTGGATAGTACAGTGGTAATGCTCACTGACTACGACGCAGGAGATCGGGGTTCGAATCCCGGTCGGGGCAAAACATCATCCAGTAAGGGTCCTTAGGCAAAACCCCTCATGATATATCAGCCTACCTCAGGAATGAGTGAAAACATAACTGATAGAGTCATACCAGCTCAGACGTTGCCCGGGTCAACAAGGTCTGCGTCAGTTGCTAGGGAACCAGGGCAAACTGATGAGAAATGGGCTACTGGAACAAGACATCGATGGACGAGGACAGAAAATACGGATTTGCTGGAATGCTACTATACAAGCAATCCCAGAGAGAGGGGATACATGCAGAGAATGTGGGACCATTGGATACTTCGAAACCCACAATCAAGGCTAACAAAGAAACAGCTATTAGCCCAGTGTTCCAACATCCATAATCGAAATCTGCTATCACAACTAGAGATTAATGAAATACAACAACGATGCTACGGCAAGGGGGAGCCAGGAAGACAGGTCAGTGGGGAGATGTCATCATCCCCACAACCAGAGATTGGGTACCAAGCCCCAACAGCTAACAGCCTCAACACAAGAGCTGCTGACCTGAGAAGGAAGATCGTGACCCAACTGGAAACCTGGAGCCCCCGACAAATACCGAAGCTGAGTTGCCAAGTACCTTCAGAAGATCTACTAGTAGATGTGAATGCTGCTCTGAAGACAATCTCCACAAGAACCATCACTGAGAAGCAGAGGCACTCGAAACTGCCAAACAGCGACTAACAGCTCTGGCCACCCGGTTGAGGAGATACACCAAGGAAGGAGAGGCCAGGAGAATAAACAAGCTATTCTCCACTGAACCAGCCAAGGTGTACTCTCAATGGCAGGGGAACAACAACCGGTCAGACCCACCAAGAGCTGAGGTGGAAAAATACTGGAAAGACATATGGGAAAGAAAGGCATCACACAACACCGAAGCCCAATGGTTAGTGGACCTAAGAGCTGACCACAGCAACCTCCCAGAACAAGAACCAGTAACCATCTCAATGGCAGACGTCCAAGAAAGAGTGTCAAAGATGAAGAGCTGGACAGCACCAGGCCCCGATATGATCCATACGTACTGGCTGAAGAAGCTAACTGCACTCCATGAACGCCTAGCAGCACAGATGAACCAGCTGCTGAGGGATGGAACCCACCCAGAATGGCTAACCCAAGGCAGGACAGTCCTAATCATGAAGGACCCCCAGAAGGGACCCATCCCATCCAACTACCGGCCAATTACCTGTCTCTGCACAACATGGAAGGCCCTGTCAGGCATCATTGCGGCAAAAATGAGTAAGCATGTGGCTCAATACATGAGCGAGGCACAGAAAGGAATTGGCAGTAACACCAGAGGAGCCAAGCACCAGCTACTGGCCGATAGAACAGTCACCCAAGACTGTAAGAAGAGACAGACCAACCTGTGCACTGCCTGGATTGACTACAAGAAAGCCTACGACTCAATGCCACACACATGGATACTGGAATGTCTGGAACTGTATAAGATCAACAGGAACCTAAGGACCTTCATACAGAACTCAATGGAAATGTGGAAGACAACCCTAGAGGCCAACTCAAAACCCATTGCCCAAGTCAACATCAAGTGCGGCATATACCAAGGAGATGCGCTATCACCACTGCTGTTCTGCATAGGCCTGAACCCCCTCAGTCAGATCATCACGAAGAGCGGCTACGGGTACCGATTCCGTAGTGGGGCAACAATCAGCCACCTGCTCTACATGGATGACATCAAGCTGTATGCCAGGAATGAGCGAGAAATAGACTCGCTGATCCACACCACCCGGATCTACAGCGATGACATAGGGATGTCATTCGGATTGGACAAGTGTGGCCGGATGGTCTCAAAGAGAGGCAAGATGATCCGGACTGAAGGGATTGACCTACCAGAGGGCAACATAGGTGATATCCAAGACAGCTACAAGTACCTTGGCATCCCACAGGCTAATGGAAACCATGAAGAGGCCACAAGGAAGTCAACCACAGCCAAATACCTCCAGAGAGTAAGGCAGGTCCTGAAAAGTCAGCTGAATGGTAAAAACAAGGTCCGAGCCATCAACATGTACGCACTACCAGTCATCAGATACCCCGCTGGTATCATAAACTGGCCAAAGGAGGAGATAGAAGCCACAGATATCAAGACTAGAAAGCTCCTCACCATGCATGGAGGGTTCCACCCCAAGTCCAGCACCCTGAGACTATACACTAAGCGGAAAGAGGGAGGCCGAGGGCTAGTGAGCGTCAAGACCACGGTCCAGGATGAAACATCGAAAATCCGAGAATACATCAGAAAGATGGCCCCAAAGGATGAACTGCTAAGTGAATGTCTCAGGCAGCAGAACCCTGATGAGAGTGCAGAGGAGGAGGAGGAACAGACAACCTGGAGAGACAAACCCCTACATGGCATGTACCACCGTCAGATAGAGGAAGTGGCTGATATCAAGAAATCCTACCAGTGGCTGGATAATGCAGGACTGACAGACAGCACAGAGGCACTAATCATGGCAGCACAAGAACAGGCCATAAGCACAAGAGCCATAGAGGCCAGGATCTACCAGAGTAGATCAGACCCAAGATGCAGACTGTGCAAAGAAGCCCCTGAAACAGTCCAGCACATAGTAGCAGGGTGTAAGATGCTAGCTGGATCAGCGTACATGGAGAGGCACAACCAAGTGGCTGGGATAGTATACAGGAACATCTGCAACCAGTATGGAATAGAAATACCCAAGTCCCAATGGGCCATACCACAGAAGGTGGCTGAGAACAACAGGGCCAAGATTCTGTGGGACTTCAGCTTCCAGACTGACAAACAGATCCTGGCTAACCAACCGGACATAGTGGTGGTGGACAAAGAGCAGAAGAGGGTGGTGGTGATAGATGTGGCGATCCCAGCTGACGCCAACATCAGGAAGAAGGAACATGAGAAACTTGAGAAGTATCAAGGGTTGAAAGAGCAGCTGGAACGGATGTGGAAGGTCAAGGGTTGCGTGGTCCCCGTGGTAGTGGGGGCACTTGGGGCAGTAACCCCCAAACTGGGAGAGTGGCTCCAGCAAATCCCAGGAACAACATCTGAAGCCTCAGTCCAGAAGAGCGCAGTCCTAGGAACATCGAAGATACTGCGCAGAACCCTCAAACTCCCAGGCCTCTGGTAGAGGACCCGAGCTTGAGGATGATGACATGGATACCACCCCCCCGCCGGGGGTGAGAAGGAGATTTTTTTATATATACTCTATGAGGCAGTAGCCACAAAAATGAAGCGTAATTTAAAAATCACAGAAGTAAAATATACCAAGTGTCTGCACTTTTTATATTATTCTACTCTTACCTCTTACAGTTTTTGAAACTGAAACCTCTGAACCGAGGCTGATATACACATGCTGTCTTCATGACCCAAACTCTTATTTCCTGGAAAAGGCCCGGCGCTAAAGCTCAGTGGAACTCTGTAATAAGTATAAACATGTCTGAAAGCGATTTCTTTAATCTAGTCCATTTATTTCGAATGGTGAACTGAATTGTATACACTCACTGGCCATTTTAATAGGGACACGTGTATGCGCATGCGCAGTGCTCGACTGTTACATTCTTACAACCCGATGACGTCATGGCTAGCGCCTGTATATGAAGCAGTAGACACAACAAAACGATTTTGACCTTTTTGTTGACCTTGACCGGATGACCCTCAAAATGTTGGGAGGTTCTATTTGAGACCAATGCCCATCTATCCTGAACGTTTCATGAAGATTGATCCAGCCGTTTTCCCGTAATATCATTTACAAGAAAACAAAGAAACCCGACCGAAAACAATACCTCGCCCCACTTGCTCCGTAGCAGGCGAGTAAATATCACCTGGTCTTTTTCCAGTCTTAAACCATCCAGTTTGGGTGAGTCTCTCTGTGCCCAAGATATCCTCAGATTCATGTTCTTGACTGACAGCAGTGGAACCTGATGTAGTCTCCTGCTCTTGTAGCCCATCCCTTTCAAGTTTGGATGTGTTGTGCATGCTGAGATGCTTTTCTGTCTTGGCACGGCTGTAAAGTGTCACAGTCCAGTCCAGTCCATCCATGCCTTAGATTGTGGGACTTCCATGCCGGATCCAGGACTGGAATCCTGAAGCGGCACTCCCACACCTGCTACCACTCCTCTCCCATCAGTCAGGGCTTTTTAAGAACTGTTTGGAGCTACTCCATTTGCCAGACTGTCTCTTGTAGACTTTCCTCGCCTTACTACAGCTTATTGGTATTGTGTCTTCTTGATTCCCCCTGCCTGAATTTTTCCTTGTTTTTTTTTTGTCAAGTTTTTCTGTCCAGTTTTTTGTCCCTGTTTTTTGCCTGCCTATTCTTTTGAATTGTGTCTTTCGCTACCTCTGCCTGGATTTCCCTTGTCCCTGTGTTCATCAATTTTTGTGAAGATCTTCCTGTCCTGTTTTTTGTCCCAGATCGTGTGTACCTGCTCCTCTGTGTTTTTGACCTCCTGGCCTGTTTTTTTGACTACCAATTTTTGCCTGAGCCCTACTGTACCTTTGCCTTTCTGCCGTCTACTTCATTAAAGAAGTTTTCTCTTTACACTGCCTGTTTTCTGAGTCTGCTCTTGGGTCCTCACTTCACCTCAGCTCGCCACACCTGACAGTAAAGAGGTTTTTAGCCCCCACTGGCTGAAAGGCCCGAAGGGGGATTATGTCATGGTGATGTCTGTCCGTCCGTCCCTCCATCCTGGGAAGGATACTCACCTTCTGAAATCAACTCCTCTCACAATTTTTGGAGGAATTTCACGAAACTTGACAGGATTCTTTATGTCGGTAATACACATATTGCAATTTTGTTCAGTTTGGTCACATTTTACCAGAGTTATGGCCCTTGATTACCAAACTTGTACTCTGACAATTTCATGAGGGTGTATTAAGCACTTATAGCATAGATATAGTTCCCAGTGGTGGATATCGTGCTCTCAGAGCACTCTTGTTTTTTGTTGTTGTTGCAAGTTTTCAAATTTCTACAGTACTGTGCAAAAGCCTGAGGCACTCTTTTTTTTTTTTTTTTTTATACAAACTTTACCATCCATCCATTTTCTACCACTTATCCGGATCTGGGTCATGGGGGTAGCAGCCTAAGCAGAGCAGCCCAGACTTCCCTCTCCCCAGCCACCTCCACCAGCTCTTCCGGGGGAATACCGAGGCGTTCTCAGGCCAGCCGAGAGATGTAATCTCTCCAGCGTGTCCTGGGTCTGCCCCGGGGTCTCCTCCCGGTGGGGCATGCCCAAAGAACCTCCCTTGGGAGGTGTCTAGGAGGCATCCTAACAAGGTGCCCAAACCACCTCAACTGACTCCTCAACTGACTGGAGGAGCAGCAGTTCTACTCTGAGTCTTTCCCGAATGGCCAAGATTCTCATGCTGTCTCTAAGGGAGAGCCCAGCCACCTTGTGGAGAAAACTCATTTCTACCACTTGTATCTGCAATCTCATTCTTTCAGTCACTACCCACAGCTCGTGACCATAGGTGAGAGTGGGAACGTAGATGGACCAGTAAATTGAGAGCGTTGCCTTTTGGCTCAGCTCTCTCTTTACCACAACAGACTGGTTTAGCATCCACATCACTGCTGACGCTGCCCTGATCTGTCTGCCCAACTCCTGCTCCCCCTTACCCTCACTCGTGAACAAAACCCTGAGATACTTAAACTCCTCCACTTTAGGTAATAACTCCCCGTAACCCAAAGTAGGCACTCCACCTGTTTCCGGCTGAGCGCCATGGACTTGGAGGTGCTGACCCTCATCCCAACCGTTTCACACTCTGCTGCAAACCATCCCAGCATATGCTGTAAGTCACAGATTGATGAAGTCAACAGGACCACATCATCCGCAAATCTCAGAGACGTGATCCTGATGCCACTAAACCAGACACCCTCCGCCCCTTGGCTGCACCTAGAAATTCTGTCCATGAAAGTTATGAACAGAACTGGTGACAAAGGGCAGCCCTGGTGGAGTCCCACATGCACCGGGAACGAGTCCGACTTACTGCCGGCAATGCAAACCAAACTCCTGCTCCAGTCATACAGGGACCGAATGGCCTGCAGTAGTGGGCCCTGAACCCCATACTCCTGAAGCACCCCCCCAACACACACACACACACACACACACACACACACACACACACACAGGGCACCAGGAGGGACACGGTCGTAAGCCTTCTCCAGGTCCACAAAACACATGTCGACCGGTTGGGTGAACTCCCATGCACCCTCCAGCATCCTTGCAAGGGTAAAGAGCTGGTCCAGTGTTCCACGACCAGGACAAAAACCACATTGTTCCTCCTGAATTCGAGGTTCGACTATCGACCGGACTCTCCAGCACCCCAGCATAGGCTTTCCCAGGGAGGCTGAGAAGTGCGATCCCTCTATAGTTGGAACACACTCTCTGGTCCCCCTTTTTAAAAAGGAGGACCACCACCCCAGTCTGCCAATCCAGAGGCACTGTCCCCAACCTCCACGCAATATTGAAGAGACCTGTCAGCCAAGACAGCCCAACAACATCCAGTGCCTTCAGGAACTCAGGACGAATGTCATCCACCCCTGGAGCCCGGCCACCGAGGAGGTTTTTAAGCACCTCGGCAACCTCAGCCCCTGTGGTGGGCGAGTCCTCCCAAGCACCCTCAGATTCTGCATCCTCCTCAGACAACATGGTGGGATTGAGGAGATCCTCAAAGTATTCCTTCCACCGCCAGACAATGTCCCCAGTTGAGGTCAACAGCACTCCATCCACACTGTAAACAGTAGGGACAGAGCACTGCTTCCCCTTCCTGAGCCACCGGGCAGTTTGCCAGAATCTCTTCGAGGCAGACCGAAAGTCACTTTCCATGGCCTCAATGAACTCCTTCCATACCAGAGTTTTTGCTTCAGTGACTGCCAGAGCCACATTTCGCTTGGCCCGTCGGTATCTGTCAGCTGCTTCTGGAGACCCACAGGTCAACCAAGCCTGATAGGACTCCAGCTTGATGGCTCCCCTCACCGCAGGTGTCCACCACCGGGTTCGGGGATTACAGCCACGACAGGCACCAACAACCTTGCAGCCACAGCTCTGCATGGCCGCCTCAGCAATGGAGGTGCGGAACATGGTCCACTCTGACTCAATATCCCCATCCTCCCCCGTTACGCAGTTGAAGCTCTGCCGGAGGTGGCAGTTGAAGATACAACGGACGGGAGCCTCCGCCAGATGTTCCCAGCATACTCTCACTACACGTTTGGGCCTACCAGGTCTGTCCGGCCTCCTCCCCTGCCATCTGATCCAGCTTGCCACCAGGTAGTGATCAGTTGACCACTCTGCTCCTCTCTTCACCTGAGTGTCCAAGACATACGGTCGTAGATCAGATGAAACAACTACAAAGTCAATCACTGATCTATGGCCTAGGGTGTCCTCGTGCCACGTGCCCTTATGGACACCCTTATGCTCGAACATGGTGTTCATTATGGCTAAACTGTGCATGGCACAGAAGTCCAACAACAGAACACCGCTCGGGTTCAGATCGGGCAGGCTGTTCCTCCCAATCGCACCCCTCCAGGTCTTACCGTCATTGCCCACGTGAGCGTTGAAGTCCCCCAGTAAAACAATGGAGTCCCCTTGTGGTGCACTGTCTAGCACCCCACTCAAGGACTCCAATAAGGCTGGGTACTCTGAACTACCATTTCGCGCATAAGCACAAATGACAGTCAGAGACCGTTCCCTGACCCAAAGGCGCAGGGAAATGACCCTCCCGTTCACTGGGGAGAACTCCGATGTTAGCGCGCTGAACTGGGGGTCTACCAATAGCCCCACCCCTGCCCGGTGCCACTCACCCTTGGCAACTCCAGCATAGAAGAGAGTCCAACTCCTCTCCAGGAAATTGGTTCCCGAGCCCAAGCTATGTGTTGAGGTGAGCCCAACTATATCTAGTCGGTACCGCTCAACCTCACGCACAAGCTCAGGCTCCTTTCCCACCAGAGAGGTGACATTCCACGTCCCAAAAGTCAGTTTTGTCAGCCGGGGATCAGTATGCCAGGGCTTCTGCCTTTGGCTGCTACCCAATCCACAGTGCACCGGACCCTTATGGCACCTCCTGCGGGTGGTGGGTCCACAGGAGAGTGGTTCCATGTTGCTCATTCAGGCTGGGCCCGGCTGGGCCCCACAGACATAGGCACAGCCACCAGATGCTCTCCGATGAGCCCCTCCCCCAGGCCTGGCTCCAGGTTGGGGCCCCACTATCCCTGGTCTGGGCGAGGGCACTCGGATACCTGCTTTTCCTGTCATAAGGGTCATTCTGAACTGCTCTTTTTTTCTGACCTCTCATCTAGGACCTGTTTGCCTTGGGAGACCCTACCAGGGGCAAATGCCCCTGACACCATGGTTTCTAGAATCCCTTAGGCACTCAAACCCCTCCACCACATTAAGGTGGCGATTCAAGGAGGGGACTTTTGTTACAGATTTCTATTTTATGCCTTCTGCATTATCGAGTCAGTATAAAAACACTTTAGATTTCCAAATGTTCATTTTCCAGCACAAAATTAAATGTTACAGAAAAAAAAGTTTGCATCTGAGCAGCATATTACATAAGAGAGCATTTTTCAGATGAAAAAAGAAACCATAATGAAGGCTACTGGGTTTTGGTGCGAAATTAAGAAGCAGGTGACAAAGGCAAAGTGCCCAGAAGAACTGTGGCTGTTTCTATAAGATGCTCAGTAAAACTTACAGCTCATTTCCTTATAAAACTGCACTCACTGTACCTGAGGTGACCTTTTCTTTTTTTTTTAAAGCACAGGGTTGTCTCACACCAGATATTGACTTTGTTTCATTTATTATGGCTTACTTCTGTTTCTAGTATTTTTTTTTTAATGTTGCAACATTTCATTTCATTATTTTTAAGCCATTTTGGTTTGCAGCATTTCTTTAAATGTGCCTAAGACTTTTGCACAGTACTGTATATTAAATAGTGAATTCCAACTTATTTTACTGGTTTATGAAATTGTCCATGGAGCAGTATTATTACTTAGCAAAACAATGGCATTGTAATAAATTTAGCAAACACTTTGCTTACTTTGAGGACAGTTAGTGGTTCTAAGCCACCAGTATTTGTTAGCTAGTAAGCCTTGCGATGTCCGTGGAATAGTAAGAGAAAAATATTGCCTCCTAGACGAAAGGTGGATATGAATGGCATGTGTACGGAAAAGGAAGCATTTTGAAGAACGAGGATCAGTTCATGTGGTTATGGGCGAATGAAAATCAACAAACTGTTTGTTTCAGCTGCGAAAGAACCGGAAATGATAAAAGCCTCTCTCTCTCGCACTCTCTCTCTCTCTCTCTCTCTCTCTCTCTATATATATATATATATATATATATATATATATATATCAGGAAAGATGTATGTAAAGTCACCATTAAAACCAGTCAGCATAATGGACAGCCATCCTCTTACTGCTTTTCCAATTGTTTAGTCAACACACCACTGCTGGATAAAAAGCTGTTCAACTATGCAGCTATTTACATAATTCAGTTTGATAGTTATTTTCCTTCTGCAAAAACTTCTCTCCCATCCTGCTCTAATCGGAGTACCAGGGCTATGAATCATTGTGTCCAAGGAATTGGACATCCAGTGGGCCAATGACAGCTGCTTGCTTAAGCACATCTGGCAGTGCTTAAGGCTTGTGCCACACTGGCATTCACTTCTCTGGGAGGTTGTGCCAATTAGTGCCGTGGCAAAATAATGACGGGTTCTCTTCCCACTTCAGCATTTTATTTTTTCATTGTGCAGTTAAAGCTCTTTGCAGATTCTTCACAAGTATCACTATTTCATAAACCAGTTATGCCATCCCAAAAGGGGAAATAAAAACAGATGCTAAATTTTGGACAAATATGTGAAAAAAAAATAGTAGTAGTAGTAATAATAATAATAATAATAATAATAGAGTAGTGATGTTTTTGTGGAGCTTTTAATATCGACTTGGATAGGATACACTGTGAAATATGAGGTTTGATTGCAAAAGCAGATAAAACCAGGTGCAGCTGCATACGAGAATATATTTTTCTCTTTTTGAATCTCAATTGAAAACACTGCCTGTGCAGATGGTGTTTTTGCAAAGAAATGCAAAGTTAAGCCAAGGAAAATGAACGTGGCAGCAGCCTGAACGTTTTCATGAGTCACTATGATTTTCAAAGACTTGGCTCTCTCACTCTCTAATGGCTTTTACACGCTGTTGATTTTCCCCAGCAATCACAGGACCTAGATTAGATTACTGTCCTCTTTCCGTTTTAGACGTAACACATAAAGCTCCGGAAGTCTTCACTCTGTCTGAATGCAATGTGCCTCTTGGCAAGGTACAGGGCTGAATATAATCACCTGTTGATTGGTGCAGAAACACAACCTCAAAATAAAACTTCACCTGCCTTAAAAGGATGCCTTGGAAAAGCTGATTTGGAAAACCCCAGATTATTTTTCTTTTTAAGGAGGTTGATTTATTGATTAATTTGTGTCACATGCTTCTTCATTCGAAAGAAGTTCATGAGCATGGATGGGAAAATTCCAGAAATCGAAATCACCCATGCTCAAAGAGAGAAGAGAATTCATCTTAAAATATGTGGATTTCACAACACACACACTTTTACAGTTCTGTAATTAGCAATGGTCGCACTGGTCAGAAGCTGATGAGAGCGAGAGAGACAGAATGATCCCCCGGAAATGAAAGAAGTGTCATAGTGGACCCTTGTAAGGTGGTTGCCAGGTGCTGAAAGCCAACACCGGTGAGAAAGCTGTACACAGAGAGAGTGTAAATTTTTCTTCTTGTATTTTTAGCCTCTCACGTTTAAAATATATATATATATATATATATATATATATATATATATATATATATATAAAACCCACAACAAAAAACCACCGTGGTCTATTGGATTTGTGGATCTCCACAGGCATCACACTGCAAAAAATTGAAAATTGAATTTGAGGAGAAAATTACTTAATACAAGTGAAACTAGAAAAGCACTCGGAGAGCGCAGACCTCCGCCAAGAATCCTTTAAAAAATTCCGGGATCCAGACAGTGATCCAGATCACCGCCAAAATTTAATGGATTGTTACTTGTGCCCAGTCACACCTCTGGGAAAAAATTTCAGAGCAATCCGTTCATAACTTTTTCCGTAATGTTGACAAACCAACAAACAAACCAACACTACCGAAAATATAACCTCCTTGGCGGAGGTAATTATCTTGCTGCATGGACAGATATTTTTACTTGATAAGACATCTTAGAATAAGTATGTTGCAATCTAGAACTAGGTTTAATAATCTCTGAATTGGTGTTTTGCATTCTTCCAACAGGAAATGCTAGATCGTTTCAACTATTTTCAAAATATTTTCACTTGCTAAGATATAATTTTTTGCAGTGCACACCTTTTCCATAGGTTTTTTTTTTCTTAATTTCGTCTCCCGTTCCCTATTTATATCTTCCCACTTTGAATTTTCTCAGAATTTTTGCTTTTCCTCCAATCCCTCTTTCCATTTGGCTTCTGGTTTTACTTTTTTTTTTGAACAATTAAGTTTGAATAAGAGTGTTTGTTTTTCTTTCTTGTTGACGTTATTAGTGGTGTGCGGCTATGTTGCAATCAATCGTGGTATGGGAACTGATGCCTGTGTCATTCAAACAGACTCTGTATTTCAGTGGCTATAATTTTAACCCGTGGCTAAATTCCACAGCGTTTGCACCCAGAGCTTACCTGCCAAGACAAAAATAGGATTCTTTTCCGTATGAATTCTCCCAGTAGTCAATTACTGAATGTATATTTTCTTTTCTGTGAGATCTATTTTCATATATATATATATATATATATATATATATATATATATATATATATATATGAATACTGAACTGTTCAGTAGGCCACCAGCACTAACAAGAGCTGATTGAGGTTTGGATAATTTACTGCTGTGTCTCGCTCTCTCTCTTTATATACAGTATGTGCACTCGGAGGAGTGCATAGCGATCCTAAATATGCATCAAGAAGAAGTTTAACCCCTGCACCCCCGGTTTGTCCTCTTGGCCTGTACCCCTCTTTTCATTGTCTATTCCTCCATTTTCTCATCATGTTCCCAGAATAGTCTTTGGGAAGTTTCCCAGGGCAAATACAAAACTATTAAAGATGAAAACAATACAGATGGAAAAACCTAAGCCTGGATAAGCCATTAAGAAAAACAGTGCTATATTTATGTGATATGTTTGGTATTCCTTCATCAGAGGTTTGGAGTTAGGGGAACTGCTTCACATCATTTGACACTTTTGTGTGTTTATGAAGCAATAGTGTGCAGACTGGAAGAAACAGAGACGGGTAGTTCAGACGAACAAACAAACAATCAGGTCGAGATCAAAGAAAGTAGAGTTTAAAAAGTCTATAAAGACCTTTCCTGATGCCTTCATGTTGGCTTGAGTGCCAGTCAGCATTAATGTGTATTTCTACTCCCTTCAAGCACATAAACTCCTGTGCCCATAACTTGGTGCACTGGCACGACTCTCCAAATATAAAGGATGATAACATGAATGACTGCTTTCACAGCTGTGTGCTGTCATTCCCGGGGCCCTGCGCTGAGCTTTGGCTACGTCTGCAAAGCTTTTTTCTTGACCTTCTCTCACCTCCTCTTTTTGTTTTTCCAAGCGGCTAAGAGTGATCGTGTTTGGCTGGAAAAAGTAAGGAGTCTTCAGGTAAAGATGGATTGGATATGTTTCAGAGAACAGGGGCAGGAAGGTAGAAGTCTTTTTATAAATATTATTTACATGCTACTGAAAGAAAAAGAACAAAATGTCTGATTTGTGTTTCATTTTCTCCTTCTCTCTCGGCTGTCTTTTTTTCATCGTTCTTCTGATCAGCACCTGATTTGAAAAATGTAGTAGAGTTGTGAGGTTAGGGATGGAGAAAAGTTCCTCATTGTGGAAAATAAAGCATTAAAACAGGTTTGAATCAAGTGCTTTAATCACAAATTGAAAATAGGAACACATGTCCCTTTTCAAATAGATTAAAGGAAAAGGCCACGATTAGAAGAAACGGAGTACGAAGAAGGGATTGCAATGTGCAGGAAAGGTTAAAGGAGATTCGCAGAACCTTTATTTTTAAATACATTTGAGTGGATAGTATCTCCATCTTTGACTTTTATATGCTGCATAAATGGGAATAAAAAATATATATTTTTTAAAGTTAAAATTGACTGCAAAGTTGGCATTCGAGCTGCCCTGCTGAGCCAGCCAGCCCTGAGTGCATGACGTCACAGCAGGAACCGGTTTTAAGGCCGAGGCCTTTGACAGCTATAGACCAAAGTCATATAAATAAAAATTTATGGTGAAAGTAGGAAATACTTTCCTACCATAAATTTCATTTGTATTAAGTATTTCTTTTTTTAAATTTCGTCTCCCGTTCCCTATTTATATCTTCCCACTTTGAATTTTCTCGGAATTTTTGCTTTTCCTCCAATCCCTCTTTCCATTTGGCTTTACTTTTTTTGAACAATTAAGCTTGAATAAGAGTGTTTTTCTTTCTTGTTGACGTTATTAGTGGTGTGCGGCTATGTTGCAATCATTCGTGGTATGGGAACTGATGCCTGTGTCAGGGCACTGATGTGCTGGACATCGATTGACTTGCTCAACTAAGACTGATTTGACTTCATTGATTGTGGGTTGACTCTCATTAAAACAGGATAGGCGTTATAACTTATGCAACATACATGTACATGCATGCATTTTCACTGATAAACGTAAAAGGCTAATTAAATAATCAGATGAACTGAGACAATCTTCTGAAGCAAATTAAATAATCTAATACCGGTAACTTAAACACACAATACAAGTTACATGTATTAATCTAAATGCAGGTAAACAACGAGTGGTGTTGTTTTTGTTGTTTTGTATCCAAATGAGTGTCGCTTCTTACCTGTCTGTGTTCTTGCTTCTTGAAGGCCGAACTTGTGGCTGATTGTTTTGAAACAATCTGACTTTCAGTTGTTTGTTCAGTTCTCCGTTCATTCGCTTCTTCCACGTAAGGACGAGATATTGCTGCTGAGGCAAGCATATCCAGCGAAGAAATCAGATGGCTGGTCCACTTATTCTCCATTTTCTCCATACTGAGTACTCCGCCATTACTGCTCGGCTCAGGCGATTACGGGACATCACCGGTTTTAGCAACAACCGCAGGGAGGTCACTGCTCGAGTGATATGTCTCATCCCGTCCCGTTCCATCCCGGATTTTAGCAACAACCCTCGGCTCACACTCCGGGAGAACTGGTGCAACTGAACTTGCTTTCCTTTTCTTGTAGTTTTCTTTTCCTTTAATTGTTGGTACTGCACCCTCTTTCAATACGGGCTTATAGCCAACGCTCCTCAACAGGTCAGAGGTTTGGTACGAGTCTTCAGTAAAATGTGCAGAGCAGAGGAGAGACCACTTCGTAGGCGCCCAATGTGCCTGTGAACTTCTCGCAAAATGCGTCCAAATCTTTGCAGTTTGAACATTCTTGGGCCATTAATGCAACGTAAATCCACCTTTTGTCGTATTGCTGCACCCGCCAGCAACACATCTACGTGGCATGGCGATAAACTAGCTCAAAATGGAGGATCGGAGTTACAGTCAGCTCTGTGTTTTAGTCTAGCGGAAATGGCGATGAGACCAATAGCCTTCCTGCTGTGACATCACATGTCAAGGTCATTCACTCAGACTGCTACCTATATGAGTCATTTTAATTGTAAAAATGACTATATTAGATTTATTGTTAACACTTAAACTATTCCTATGCCATTCTTGAGGTCTCAAGGCATTTATAAACAAAAAGTGAGGCCATGGTTCTGCGTATCTCCTTTAAGAGAGGCAGGGGGAAAAAGGAGCAGGGCACTGATGTGCTGGACATCGGGCCAGAGTCATTAGGTTAAATTCCCCCTGCTCCCCTTACCAACTTGCGTAGGGTTAGAAATAAACTCCTTTTAATAAGATTAGATCAGTTGAATTAGTCCTGTTCTGGCAGGAGGCTGTGTTGAAGCTATGCAGGAGAGGTTCACGTTACTGCTGGAAGAGCAACCACAGCCAAAATCCCCCCAAATCGAGGAATGACGGACGTGCCGAACCATTGAAGAAAGCAGGTTTGGAGCTCTCAGCCAAGCCGCTTTTGATGGAGCGCAGCGGGGAGACGAGAGGATGCGGCTGGAAAAGTCATGAGCAAAGCAGGATGGTTACGCAGGAAGGAAAATATGAACTTGCACCAAAGCCCTGAATAGCTGAGGCCTACACTTTCCTATTCTTTCCACCATGACGCTCACAAGGAGGAAAGCAGGCAGAAAGCAGGAGCAGGGGGCTGATTATTCCCATATGCGCATAAAGACACCTGATATTTCTCCCAGTGGGTGGATCAGCATTCCCTGTCACTGGCAAAGATGCACTCACCGTCTGTTAAACCCCTGCACACAACGAGTTGCAGCAATGTGGTCGGCCATTTTACTGTCAGGAACTTAATTACTTTTTTTTTTAACTAGTTAGGGCTGTATCGTTTATTTCTGACCAATTATAAGTGACTGCAGTTTCACTAATATAATCTTACCTCCATCTGGAAAGAAAAGTGTTTGAAAAAGGATTAGTGAAAAAAGATAAACACATATGGAGACACTTATGTGTACAGGAAGCACTGATGTCATCTGCAGCATGGTCCCACAGCCGACATGGGAGTGGATATTTATTTGCCAAACTGTATGATATGCAGCCCGTCCTCTTCTCCACACCTTCCTACCATAGCTACACATGATGAGATTATCACCACCACCAAGGAGCTGCATCTTCCCGAAAGCCATATGAACAGTCCAATCAACAGAGACGCGTCCTCATTTCCTCTGACTGTCAAATCTCCACAACACTATAGGTTGAGACGTATTCCATGCATTTACTGTGAAATGAGTGTTTATTAGGGTGAATCTTCACTTAGTACTTTCTAGCTTTCAGCAAGAAAGGCTCTGCCAGATGTTGTGAGACGCCAAGCTTAGGCCTTTGTGTCTCTGTCACTGAATTACACAATAACAGCATTACATAAACTTCTCTTTAGTCGAGGTACATTTGTATTTGCAGACAAACATATCTTGCCTGAAAATCAGCCTGGGGTTGTTGATCGGCAACTCCATCAATCTCTTTTCCTCTTGTTACACCCCTTCTTGCCTCATAGACGCTTGCACATAATTACTAGGAGGGAAAGTTCAGGGGTTCAACCAGAGAAGGACACTCTCTGGTACTTCCTTGTTGGGAGAAGGCATATTTTGGACATTTTTACACCTCAGAAACTTGATAAACAAGACCAGTGAGTACTCTGGTACATGAATTCCCGCAGACTGAAATGTTTACATCTTACACAACTTCCATCTCTTTACTATCGACACCCCATGACCTAGCCATAAGCACAAGCGCAGTCAAGGCAAGTTAACTTATTGTCAATTCTGCCATATGTACGGGATTGAAATATTGTTTTTCTGAGAAAACGAGTATAAAAAAAACAAAAAATATTATATATACACAGTATTGTGCAAAAGTCTTAGGCCCCCTATTTTTCTTCATACAAACTTTGTTATAGATTTCTATCTTATGACTTCTACATTATCAAGTCAGTACAAAAACATTTTAGATTTCCAAACGTTTGTTTTCCAGCACAAAATTAAATGTTACACACAAAAAAAGGTTTGTATCTGAGCAACATATTACACAAGAAAGCACTTTTCAGATTAAAAAAGAAAACATAAAGCTACTGGGTTTTGGTACAAAATGAAGAAGCGAGTGTGACAGTCAAAGAGTCTAGAAGAACTGTGGCTGGTTCTGCAAGATGCTCAGTAAAACCTACAGCTCATTTCCTTATAAAACTGCACTCACTGTACCTGAGACTACTATTTTTTTTAAAGCAAAGGGTCGTTTCACACCAAATACTGACTTTGTTTTATTTATTATGGCTTACTGCTGCTTATAGTATTTTTTTTTATGTTGAAACATTTCATTTCATTATTCTTTAAGCCATTTTTGGTCAACAGCATTTCTTTACATGTGCCTAAGACTTGTGCACAGCACTGCATGTAAGATATAAACTACAGTTCAAGAAGGCGCGTGCACACACGCGCACATACACACATACAAAAAACACACAAGCAGAAATGGTGCAAATGAGAAATAGTGTAAATGGAGTAAACGGTGCAAACGGCTTACTGGATGTGGGTGTATCGACAATGTGCAAATAATGTTTCATTCATAGAAGTTTCATTTATATTCTTATTAGGGAGCAGGGAAGCACTGTCAGTCACACTGGGGGGAAGCCAGGTTAGTTTTCAAGGTGATTGCTCTGGAGCTGAAGAAAGAATGACTGACTGTTTTTTTATGGTTCTCCTGCAAACTGCAGTAACCTTGAGTGTTTGTAAAAATATTTTTTTTCAAACTGATTTACTGGCATTGGTGATTCACTGGGTCATGTGTAGGTCTGCTCATGTCCAAACCAAAAGATGAGTGTTTGTTTAGACAGTCTGTTTAATGCCAGATTTCTTCAGTCATCATTTGCAAGAGCAGCTGTGACAAAGATTCTTAACTTCTGGGATCACTGGAGATTTTTATCAACCGTTATTTACAGTAGTTCTGTACATGTAACTGAATGAAAATTAAAAATGTCAGATTGTTATTATTCAATTTTCCTCTGCAGCGCCACGTCCAACATGCTGTTGTGTTAATCAACCTGGCCGTTACGCCAGACGCTGGCAGTGTGTAGAGCGGCTTTTTAAAGTAAAAATAGCAACATTGTTTGTGCAGTACAGTCATGGGTTCTAGGTGAAACAAAATGAATATTCATGCTCTATTGAGCAGTGTATGCTTAGAACTAGAACAGCACATGGGCAGTACTTCAGTCTGGAACATGATGGCAGTGTGTCCTCTACTGTCAGTTAAAAAACAAATTTAGTGGAATTTCTGAGGCAGAACACAGAAGTGAAAATCTCACTCTGTTAACAAACTGATCATATACAGTGCTAATATTTGTTTCTAATATTTTTATAGATCGTCGTCAGTAGGATGCGCAGAAACGCAGATAGACCGCGCGTAATTCTCCTCTTCTAACGAACCGCCTTGCACTGTATAGTAAGACAAACGATGTTGTGCCCCCATCGTGGTGTCTCTCTGGACCTCCAGACCTGATGCCAAGTGGTGCACAAAAATGCCACAGACCTGACGGGTATGGAAGTTGCCCTGTAATGACATCTGACTTGCCGAGTGATACCATCCGTTGGCCATTTGAATGGCTCTTCCGCATGCCATCTGGTGGTGCACCATTGACCCTATTGGGTTCATCTGCCACATTACCCCAAAAAGCGCCCTGCTGCCAGCACCTTATTGGTGATGTACTATTTAACCCATAGCTGGAACCCAGGCAGGTGCTACCACTCCAGGTCAGAGCGGACCTGGGAGCAATGGTGATTAAGGGGTAACTCCACTTTCCTCAATACTGAAGTCCTCCTGGACCTGAGACTCACCACCAGTTGCAGTTTAAAGTCATACCCAGGACTAGGAATGACAGTATAATGCATTATGGATAGAAATGGAAAATAGAATAGGATAGAGTAGACTAGAATGACAAATTAGCATATATTAAGATAGAATGCATGTACACAGAACAGAAGAGCGCATGACAAAAAAAATATAGAATAGGATAGACATTAGAACAATATAATAAAGTATATTATTAGAGAACAGAAGGGAATATACAGGAAAGAATATGGAAAAAAATGCTACGCATATTCTTTTTAGTTTGTAGAAAAGAATCAATATTTACCGATATGTCCACTAAGGCTGGGTAAGATGACGCTATAATGTTTGATACTGTGATAAATCATCCAGCATTGCACTTTCCTAAGAAATCGTAGATAATGTGATCATTAGTTTCATGTAGTTAAAAGATAATACTGTCAGGGTGCAGGCACTTACAGATGCATGTGCAGGGGAGAGCAGGAGAAGCAAACTGGAAACAGAGCCAAATCACAAACAGATTGGCAATCGATTGATTGGCAAACAGAGCAATGAAGACAGGACAAGAGAACGAGGTAGAGAAAATGAGAATGAAGGTCGAAACAACAAGAAAGCGTTTTGAAGTCTCACACAAGTCTCGTGAAGATCGCGTGGAAAAGTGACGCCTGCCGTGGCGTCACTAACTAAATTCAACATGGCTAAAAACCAAATAGGCTGATAAGTCTCATCTCATCTCTAGCCGCTTTATCCTGTTCTACAGGGTCGCAGGCAAGCTGGAGCCCATCCCAGCTGACTATGGGCGAGAGGCAGGGTACATCCTGGACAAGTCGCCAGGTTATCGCAGGGCTGACAACCATTCACACTCAATTTAGAGTCACCAATTAGCCTAACCTGCATGCCTTTGGACTGTGGGGGAAACCAGAGCACCCAGAGGAAACCCACGCAGACACGGGGAGAACATGCAAACTCCACACAGAAAGGCCCTCGCTGGCCACTGGGCTCGAACCCAGGACCTTCTTGCTGTGAGGCGACAGCGCTAACCACTACACCACCGTGCCGCCCTTGTGCTCAGAGTTCAGAGATGGAAATGAAATGGAAATGAGGAATTCTTCCAAATGTGTTTTTGTTTCATGTGCAGCTCTTCCTCGTTATTCTGGTTTGATCTGTCACACTTTTGAGACGCTGTCTGATTGGCCCTCATCACTGGCTTCCTATCTGCTCACATACTTGTACCTCAAAGCTGCACTCTGCAGATTCACTGCTTTCGTGGTTATGATGTTTATTCAAGATGTTTATTCAACTGTTCACCACGGACACGTAATTATGCATCTTGTCTTCCAGGTTTGGGAACATTTGGATTGCTCCCAATGAATAAATTATTGTCTGGATGCCAACAAAACGTCTGTAATCCCAGTGGCTTTCCAGTGGCTTTGATAAAAGAATGATAGACTATGAGCTACAGTCCTGTGCAAAAGTCTTAGGCACATGTAAAGAAATGCTGTAGACCAATAAAAGGCTTAAAAATAATGACAAATGTTTCAGTATTAAAAAAATACTATAAACAGAAGTAATCCATAATAAATGAAACAAAGTCAATATTTGGTGTGAGACGACCGTTTGCTTAAAAAAAAAATATATATAGTAGTTTCAGGTACAGTGAGTGCAGTTTTATAAGGAAATGAGCTGTAGGTTTTACTGAGCATCTTGCAGAACCAGTCACAGTTCTTCTGGACACTTTGACTGTCACACTTGCTTCTTAATTTTGCACCAAAACCCAGCAGCCTTCATTATGTTTACTTTTTTAATCCGAAAAGTGCTCTCTTATGTAATATGCTGCTCAGATACAAACATATTTTTTCTGTAACATTTAATTTTGTGCTGGAAAATGAACGTTTGGAAATCTAAAATGTTTTGTACTGACTCGATAATGTACTGTAGAAGTCATAAAATAGAAATCTATAACAAAGTTTGTCTAAAAAAAATAGGGTGCCTAAGACCTTTGCACAGTACTGTATGTCCCTTAGAGAAACATGTCTTAAGTGACATTTTGATGAGGTCAGCTTAGTTTAGAGGTTTATGTGCAGGGTGTGTGCGGATTTGAAACACTCCTCATCGTATTCTTTGGAACCAAATGCATGCAAACGGAGCAAGTGACTCTCATTCAGGATGAAATGAATGATTTTAATGAAAACAGTTTAGTTTTCCGTCATGATGTCTGAGTGTTACTGCCTATAATTAAGGCTGGTTGAAGCAGTGGATGGGATCGAACCTCCATATCTGATTGAAGCAAGTGTGGCACGTGGCATCACTACTCCAGAGAGAGGGAGAGGAGAGATAAGATTCCATTCTTCTGAAATCAGCTCCAACTGGTTCCAAAGCGTGATGTCCACCTCCCCACCCAAACTCCCTCTCGACCCTGAATAAACAAAGCACATCACAGTTCTCACTTTCATCATCCAGCCAGTTTCCTCAGTACTCTGCCTTGCAATCAAAGAGTTGTATGATTTTCACTAGCCATGGTTTGACCAATAGTCAAATAAATAGTGTGAAAATATATACTGTATATACAAACCCAATTCCAAAAGAGCGGAGACGCTGTGTGAAACTAGAAACCGAAAAATGAAATAAAATCTGAATGTGATGATTGCAAATCATGGAAAGCCTATGTTTCACTAAAAATGGTTAAACCCCCCCAGCATATTCAATGTGGAAAATGATAAATCTTATTGTATTTTTTTTTTAAACATGTATGCTCGTTTGGAATTTAATGTCAGCAACATGTTCCAAAAAAGGCTGGGACAGGAGCAACAAAAGACTGGAAAATTTGTTTAATATAAATAATAATAATTAGGTTAATTGGCAACAGGTTAGTAGCATGACTGAGCAATAAAAAGAACATCTCAGAGAGGCTGAGTCTGTTTTTTTTTTTTGAGAAAGTTCAAGATGGGTAGCGCTTCACCACTCTGTGAAAGACTGCACGGACAAACAGTGCAACAATTTAAGAATAACGTTCCTCAATACAAAATTATAAAGAATTTGCAGATCACATCATCTATGGTACATAATATCATTAAAAGATTCCGAGAATCTGGAGAAATCCCTGTATGCAAGAGACAAGGCTGGAAAACTAACACTGGATTCCTGTGATCTGCATTCAGGTGACACTGCATTAAAAGCAGGTATGTGTCTGTAGTGGAAACCACTGTATGGGCTCCGGAACACTTCAGAAAACCATTGTCTGTGAAAACAGTTCATTACTGCATCCACAAATACAAGTTAAAACCATATACAGTGCCCTCCATGATTATTGGCACCCCTTGTAAAGATTAGTAAAAAAAATTTCTCACTCTGAAAAAATGCAGCCTTTAAGTGAAATACATTTATTCAGAGAAAAACAAATGCCTCATCAAGAAAAAAAATATTTTCAATAAAAACACATGAGTCACTATTATTGGTGCTCCTGGAAATTATAGTGAACACAATGTAAATGAAGTATGTTTCCACCATGCTGCCCAATATGAGGTGATGCAGAGGCCAAATTTCCTTTATCATCTATCAACATGGCTGTCCACTTGCATTGTGGGTGGAGCAAAAGTTTTATGCCGGATGCCCTTCCTGCCGCAACCCTCACCATTTATCTGGGCTTGGGACCGACACTGGCACCTCTTGCGGTGAGAGGAAAATCAACAGTGGATGCAATTTTTGCACTTAGGCAGCTTCAAGAGAAACATCGTGAAAGCCAGAGCGACTTGCATGCTGTTTTCATTGATCTAGAAAAAGCAGAGTTCCCAGAGAAGAGCTGTACTGGTGTATGCGAAAGAAGTTGGTGCCAGAGAAGTACATATGTGTGGTGAAAGATATGTATACGCGAAGTGAGACTGTGGTGCACTGTGCAGCTGGGACCACTGAGCTATTCCCAGTGGATGTGGGACTTCATCAGGGTTCAGCGCTCAGCCCATTCCTGTTTGCCATCATCATGGACTGCTTGACTGAGAGTGTTAGGAAAAGGGCCCCATGGCATATGATGTTTGCAGATGACGTGGTCCTATGTGCTACCAACAAAGAAAAGCTGGAAGCAGACCTTGAGAAGTGGAGAGAGGCATTGGAATCACGAGGGCTGAAGATATCAAAGACCAAGACTGAGTACCTATGCCTGCATGGAGATGAAGCTGAGAGGATACAGCTGCGGGATGCTGAAGTGCCGAAAGTGCAGGAGTTCAAGTACCTTGGGAGTATGCTGACAAAGAATGGAACATCTGATGGAGAGGTCGGGAGAAGAGTAGAGTCTGGGTGGAGGAATTGGAAGATGTCGGGTGTGCTGTGTGATAAAGTTCCATCAAAAATGAAGGGAAAGATCTACAGTAAGGTGGTACAGCCAGCAATGCTTTATGCAGTGGAGACAGTTTCCCTGACAGCAAAGCAAGAGAGACAGTTAGAAGTGACAGAAATGAGGATATGTGGATGGATGAGGAGAAACCATGTGAGGCATGAGAGGGTGTGTGAGTCCTTGGGAGTAGAGAACATCACTACAAGATGTAGAATATCAAGCCTGAGATGGTATGGACATGTGGTGAGAAGAGAGAGAGAATATACCGGACAGAGAGTGATGAACATGGAATTGCCGGGAAGGAGAAAAAGGGGCCGACCGAAGAGGAGGTGGAGGGACAACATCAAGGAAGATATGGAGACCATCGGGGCTATGAGAGAGGATGCCATGGACTGCGATCTCTGGAGACGATTGTCTGCTGCAGTGACCCCGCAGAGAAGCGGGAGCAGCTCATAGAAGAAGAAGAACAACAGCAACTTTATTCATCACATGCTTATGAAATTCCTCTCTGCATTTAACCCATCTGAAGCAGTGAACACACACATGCACACACACATGCCTAGAGCAGTGGGCAGCCATGCTAACAGCGCCCGGGGAGCAGTTGGGAGTTAGGTGCCTCACTCAAGGGCACCTCAGCCCAAGGCCGTCCCATATTAACCCTAACTGCATGTCTTTGAACTGTGGGAGAAACCGGAGCATCCGGAGGAAACCCACGCGGACACGGGGAGAACATGCAAACTCCACACAGAAAGGCCCTCGCCGGCCACGGGGCTCGAACCCGGACCTTCTTGCTGTGAGGCGACAGTGCTAACCACTACACCACCGTGCCGCCAGCATGTGTTTTTGTTGAAAATAAATCATTATTTCATCATGAGGGATTTTTTTTCTCTGAAAAAAATTATTTCAATTAAAGTTTGGATTTTGCTCATTTTTTCAGTGTGAGATGAAGTGATTTTCACCAAAAGTTGGATTTTTTTTTAAAACTAATCTTTTCAAGGGGTGCCAATCATCATGGAGGGCACTGTATAAACAATATCCAGAAACAGTGCTGTCTTCTCTGGGCCCAAGCTACGATGGACTGAAGCGAAGTAGAAAACTGTCCTGTGGTCTGATGAATCAAAATTTTAAATTCCTTTTTGGAAATCATGAACGCTGGTCTAGGCTAAAGAGGAGCAGGTCCATCCGACTTATCAACACAAAGCTCAAAAGCAAGCATCCGTGATGGTATGAGGGTGCATTAGTGCACATGGCATGGGTAACTTGTACATGTGGAAAAGTACCATTAATGCTGAATGATATATACAGGTTTTGGAGCAACATGCTACCATCCAGACGATGTCTTTTTCAGGGAAAGCTTTGCTTATTTCACCAAAACGATGCCAAATCGCATTCTGCATGTATTGCAACAACATGGCTCTGTAGTAAAAGAGTCCAGGTGCTAAACTGGCCTGCCTGCAATCCAGACCTGTCTCTCTTTGAAAACATCTGGCGCATTATGAAGCGCAAAATACGACAAATGAGACCCTGAACTGTTCAAATGAAACTGTATATTAGGCAAGAATGAGACAACATTTCACTTTCAAAACTATAGCAATTGGTCTCCTCAGTTCCCAAACGTTTACAGAGTGTTGTTAAAAGTAGAGGTGATGCAACACAGTGGTAGACATGCTCCTGTCCCTACTTTTTTTTAAAACCTGTTTCAGAATAGTTCATCAAATTCAAAATGAGCATATACAGTATTTAAAAAAAAATTCTCAGTTTCAACATTTGATATTTTGTCTTTGTACTATTTTCAATGAAATATAGAGTTCCCATGATTTGCAAATCATCACATTCTGCTATTTCCGTTTTACACAGAATCCCAACTTTGGATTTTGAACAGAAATTTCTGAAAAATGTGGCTAAATAGAAGCGGGATAGTGGCATTTGCCAAACATTGTAATACTGATATATTTGAGCTGTATATGTAATGTGACTGTCATTAATAAAGCTTTTGTCGTCACTGAGCTATAACTATAGGTCAGTGCATCTGCAGTCACATCACAGTTTAAACTTAGAAATGTTAATTTCTTTAAGGTTTTTTAGTGATGTTTTTAATTTTGATTTAATATATATTTTATGTTTAGACGACATAGATAGGAAGTCTGAAATTTCTGGAACTATTTATCTGATATTTCGAGAGGGAATGCAGAAATGCACACTACACATTATGAAATTATTTGCTCTGTTTCTGCTAGCAACCACAATAATTACCCCGCACACAAATCACAAGTCATACAGTCACACAAGTCATATAATTGTTGCACTGCAAAATAAAAAATAAAGAGATAAAAATCATGTTTGTTTTTCAGTTTGTCTCTGAGTCAGTATTTCTGGGTTTCTTTTTAGGTGTCCTTGTTATAATTTTAGTCTATTATTTCAGTTCAACTTATTCCTACTTTTTTGTTAACTATAAAAATCTTGGTGTGCAGAAAATGAAAAATGTGGCCTTAGCTGCAAGAAAATAATTGGAATTAACATTATTAATGTGCATGCACTGCAAAAACTAGCCATCCTAATATAAGGAAAAACATAATAAATTTGAGAACATTTAGACTATAATCAAGTGAAATAATCTGCCAGTGCAGGAAGATAATTACACTTGGTAAGACATCTTAGAATAAGTTGGTTGCAATCTAGAACTAGGTTTAATAATCTCAAAATTGGTGTCTTGTTTTCTTCTAATAAGAAATGCTAGATCGTTTCAACTATTTTCAAGATATTTTCACTTGCTAAGATATCATTTTTTGCAGTGTGTATTCTTCATACGTCCTGGATCGTGTGTGATCTAGAGTTAAAATATATCTTATACAAAAGCACTGTAGAGTTAAGATCACCTTAACTGGACACTTGCAGTAATGCTTTTATGACTGAGAACTGCAGTTGTCATGAACAGTTTTGCACTTAAGTTTCCATCAATGAACAGTTTATAACTTCAACAAAACAGACTTCATGTTAAAACTGTTAAAATGTTATAATCACACTATCTGTTATCAACCAAATGAGGATGGGTTCCCTTTTGAGTCTGGTTCCTCTCGAGGTTTCTTCCTTATGTCGTCTGAGGGAGTTTTTCCTTGGCACCGTCAACTCAGGCTTGCGCATTGGGGATAGACTAGGGATAAAAGTAGTTCATGTTTAAAGTCACTAAAATTCTGTAAAGCTGCTTTGCGACAATGTCTATTGTTAAAAGCACTATACAAATAACCTTGACTTGACTAGACGGAGTGACTGTGGTTCTACCATTTAAGAGGAGGATCTTTGTGAGGACTTTTGTGGTGCAAGTGCTTGCATTGAGAACATTTTGAAAAAAGTTTGTCTCTTGACGGCCTGCACAGCTAAAAATCTTCTTTCATGTGAGAATGGCTCCACATTTGCACGTATTCCTGCATGATGGACTGAGGCTACATCCACACGACAACGGCAACAAGATGTTATTTAAAAATATATCGCGTCCAAATGGGCAACAATCAGTAAAATATCAGGTCCATATGGCAACGCAACGCTTGCTGAAAACGATGCAATACACATGCCACACCTCTAGGGGCGCTGTAAGACGGTCCCTTCGGAGACACCAGAACAATAGAAGAAGTAAGGATGCATATTAGCCACAAAGTCAGGAAAATCTGTTTGTAAAATTACATTATAATGACCAAATACAATGAAAAGTATTTTTCCAGTCTCACCTGTGAAAGGTAATCCCATGTGATCTCGTTTGGACAGTAAACCTGTTGGTACAGTTAAACGCAGCTAATCTTTATTCTCCGCTTTGACCTCTCCAAAATGGCGGCGAGGATGACCTATGATTCTACGCGGAAGGCGGTGTCTTTAATGGTCCGGAATAAATTGAATGCTAATTAAATAATGATTAATTTGCTCCTCTACGCCCTTTTTGAGGAATGTATTGTAGGACTTAAACCCACATCTGAAGAGGTGAGATCGCTCTTTTTTTCTCTATTTTTGCTGGCGGGATTGACTCTCTCTCTCTCTCTCTCTCACTTTGCACCATTACACAATAAATATTCACAGTGAAAATATTTTGTAAGCGCGTTTCATGAACCAAGTTATAGGATTTGTTGACAACTCGCATCGCAATGAGAAGATCATTGGCACTACTGGTGTTAAGAATCAGACCATTTCATAAATGAATATTTTGCTGTAGAGCTGCAGTGTTTGTACAATTGCATGTTTTTGCTTCACTATTACTGTCACTATTCTGCTTCTTGCATTACTACTGTGAACTAACACTGAACATAATAATAATAATAATAATATCTAAGCTCGTGTTTCACTCTCACTAGTGCTCTGTAAGGCTTTTTCCTGGTGATATTCGTTACACTTCTACCCGGCGTGAAGCACTCACAGTCATGTGGTTGTGACGTCATCGTAAACAAATCCGTTTTACTCATCCAGACGACTTCACAACGGCAACGTTGCCAGATCTTTCCACTCTGGAACCCGTTCTCAAAAAGATTGCGTTTTGGGCACCCAAAACGCCGGTGCCGTGTGGACGCCAGGCCTAAACGATAAGCAATTGTATCGGAGTCACCTGAATCCGTTGCCGTGTGGACAGGGCCTGAGTGTGGACTCGAGCATTCAGACCAAGTATGTAACATTATGTTAACATGTTGTTAACATAACATGTATGTTAACATTAACAACAATAACATAGTGAGGTTTACTGCAAAGCCTTAACCCTGGGCACCATTGAAATATAGTAGTCAAAATCTTAATTTTAAACTCTAATGTTTGGCCTTGAAGGTCAAATCTTAAAGTGAGACAGCCTTTCAATTTCATAAAATCTGTGAAATTTAGTTCCATTTGAAATTTGGTCATTGTGATATATGTTTAATTCTGTAATATCTCATAAAAAAAAAAAACAGGCCATTCTGTGGCTGAGAAGTTATTTAATTTGAGGGGATTCCCTAGAAAATAATGTGCATGAAATTGCTCGCTTTGCGCAGTCAAGCAGACAGAGGAAGTCTGTGTGTGCATGCGCAGATTTACCTTTGACCATGCACTGACAGTTATATCATTCTGTCGCTAAACGAACAGCTGGTCACACCGAGGTGCTCGCTGACTGCCAATATTTATTAGTTTGGACCTGCGTTTCCTTTCCTTCGCAACATAACGTCTTTCTTTTCTTCTCGTTTTCCATTTCTGTGGTCAATCTTCCATGTTTCATTCACACGCTCACGTCCTCCATTTTCCTCTCCTGTTTCAAATTTGTATCACACAATGCCTTGCGTGAATGGGGAAAGCCCACCACGTGATGCATGGCATAGTATCTTGAATTGGGTCATGGTGAAGCAGGAAAAATGGTGGAGAATTTAGGGCCGCATGGCTTTCAGTTCATTAATTGCTCTGTTTTTAAAAAAAACAATAAAATTGAAAGTCTGTGATTCGAATTCAGTAGCTTTCGGTCCACTAAACAAAAATAATTGGGTGTCGGGGAAAATTCTTTTTATAACCTACACTTGAAAAACCTGAAAAGCAGTCTACCTTTAATGGCTCAATATCTTAAAATCACATAGAACCTTAAAAAATACCTGCATGCACTTTCACATGTCTGTATATTCACTGTTGGGAAAAGACAAAGCTGGCATCACCACCATTTAACTTCAAGCCTCTTTTGTTGGATGGTGCACATGGTCTTTCCTGTTTCCCTTGTCATTTGTTTTTCCCTTTCTTTCTTTTCTTACACTATACTAACCCCACTCTGAAGTGTCAGCAGCAGTAGATCAGCTTGTTCTTATTATCCTGCACTGCTGCCATGTCATGCGTCCTTCCTCCCCCTAGTTCTGGGTCAGTGACAGCCTGCCTATAAAAATGATGGCCCTAATTTTGAAAGATGAGGCCAGCAAACCTCATGTTACATGGAAACACCATGGCGCCTGTGGAACCATGGGTCCTATTGTGCCCTGCTGTTTTTCATCCAGCATATACTCTTATTCAGGCGTTTGCATCTGGTTTGGCAAGCTAATTAGACCTCTAGAATTCAGGACCTTTCCTGGCAATAAACCATCAGCGCACTCAGAGCACAGAATATTTTTCCGGTCATCGGCCAGTATTTGTCCCATATCCAGTAATGACAGAGAATCCAAAAATTGTGATCAAGCATGAAATGTTACACCAGGAGAATGGAGAGTGATAAACACAGTTGATTTATTTCTTTGCCTCTTCCATTGCCTTTATTCCTTAATTCCTGGAGCTCTTTGACATCTTTTGGAGAAAGTTGAAGATTTGTTAATGATGTATACTGAAAGCTCACTGGAGTCATACTGTACAGACACATCACTGTGCTCACTTGCTCTTTGGTCAGAGAGTTCCAGAGAGATGTGATTTCTTGTTACTGTGTTTTCTACGAGGCTGTAGCCAGCCCTTTCAAAAGCCTGAGTTACTGGCGTAGAGTGAATGGGTTTATCTTTCTTATAGTTTGAAAATATTGGGCGGCACGGTGGGGCAGTCATTAACACTGTTGCCTCACAGCAAGAAGGTTCTGGGTTCAATCCCAGTGGGGGCCTTTCTGTGTGGAGTTTGCATGTTCTCCCCATGTCTGGATGGGTTTCCTCCGGGTGCTCCGGTTTCCCCCACAGTCCAAAGACATGTGGTAGTGTTGTAGTTGAGTCACTAAATCTTGAGTCCAGGTCCAGTCTCAAGTCCCTAGTGCTCAAATCCGAGTTAAGTCCAAGTCATTAAAGAAAATCTCGAGTCGAGTCCACTATTGATCGGAGTCGAATCTGAGTTGAGTCCAAGAACAAGACTCCAACTGCACATTTGACGGTGGCTATTGCTGCCTTTATGTGAAACTGTTTATGGTGTGCGCGTGATACTCTGCTTGGCTTGTGTGCTGTCTGGAGCGTGTCCGAGGGTCTATCTAATGCACGCACCAAGGTGCGCAGGTGTGACACTCTTGCATGAAATTTGTACAAAAATTAATGTAGATATAAATATCTTATGCCAAATTATTATGGCATGTTACACAAAATAAAGACAAAAAACAAATCCTTGTCTCCAATTTACGAGTCCAAATGCAGTTAATGCACGAGTCTGAGTCCGAGTCATCAGTGCTCAAGTTCAGGTCAAGTCACGAGTCCTTAAAATTGAGGCACGAGTCGGACTCGAGTCCAAATCCTGGACTCGAGTACTACAAGTCTGACATGCAGTTAGGCTAACTGGCTACTCTAAATTGTCCATAGGTGTGAATGGTTGTTTCCCAAGCCCAAAAATGGGAGGGTTGTGGCAGAAAGGGCATCTGGCGTAAAACTATGCTCCAATTAATATGACATGTTGATCAGTAGGGTCGACATGGCAGCGACCCCATACACATAAATGGGACAAGCTGGAAGAAGTGAGTGAGTTTGAAAAATATTATTGATATTTTCCCAACAAGTCATGGTCTAAGATGTTCTTTGACCCAGAGACAAAGTCCTTCACAGACCTGGGACTGGAAGCAGTATGTGTTCCCTTTCGTACATCAGTAAATCTCCATGCATAGAAGAACATGGTTAGAATGCATTTACTGAGGCTTCCATAGATATTGTGTTGAGAGCATATTAATAATATTAGGATGTTTGGGTGAAATAGCAACGCACTCTTGCTTGGAGGTTGGTCAGACTAAAGCCAGTGCATGGCCTAACCTGCTGTTTGAACTGTATTTATGTTTGAATTTTCAGACATTGTGATGTAAATAAACTGTCTTTTATTGACTCAAAAAAACCAACCCACATTTCTAATAACAGACATGTCCTTTCCTGCCTCTCAAGTATTTCAAGCCTGAGTTAAAGAACAAATGTGACTAAAAATATCACTTGATCATCGTTGTTTACTCAGAGTTTCCCCTGAAAATGACTCTGATTTTCAACTTCTATCAGAAGTTGGATTTCTGTCAGTATATTCAATTATACAATTTGTTTTTCCAAATTGATTTTGCCCTTCAGCCTGTTGCTTAAGGCTACTATCTCGTATCTTGCCACGTAAGCAGCGTGTGGGTCAAATGCCAAGAAATGAGGCATATTTTGTTCAAAATTAAAGTTCTGTGATGTACATGGCGTATGTGTGATGTTTCTGTGGTGTATCTGGGGTTTGTATGAGGGTTCAAGGGACATAAAGTTATGGCATACTGAGGTGTATGCGTGGCGTATGATGCATTGCCGCGGTGTAACTGTTTTGTTGGCGTGGCGTTTTGTTCTTACGTGTGACGTTGCTGCTGTGTACCTGCGGTGTTCACAGGTGGGTATAAAAGGGGGCCCCACGCTGCATTCGTTGTCATTTGTCACAGTCAAGAAAGCATCATGGCAGCGAAGAATTCAGGACCCAAGAAGGGCAGAGGGAAGACATCAGCCGCATCCACCCAGCCAGCCCCGGAGCCACCTTCATCAGACACATGTCAATTATAGCGTTCGCACGGCGTAATAGGTGTTCGAGCAATGTTCCTGCTGCGTCACTGCTGCGTAGCTTTCATTTTTATGTCGTACATGTGACGTATGTGTGATGTATCAAAGCTGCTACGTATGTGCTATGGATTTTTAAGTGCGGACTTAAAAATATGTCGCATCCTGGCGTACAAGGAGATGTTACGTGTTACGCATCCTAGAGTATTAGCTACGTAGGCTGGCGATACTGTGACGTTCCTTTCTTACTGCCACGTATCCTGATACGCCATACATATGCAAGGCTGAAATGCCAATGTGTGAACTAAGCATTACAGACTGTTTTTCCCCCCTTTTGCAAACTACTTAAGCTTCATGTGAAACTTGACTTCTTTCTAATGTTGATGTTGTAGTGTTCAAACATTGATGATGATGCCGTATCTCACACTGACAGCTCTGACCAAGTTACTATTAAGGAATTTCCATAGTTGTTGAGAAACCAGTGTTATAAAGTGTGTTTTCTCCCTGAAGAAATTCTTTTTTTAATTAAAACAAAAACTCAACATAGCTAAGAGCTATCTGTCTTCATTTTTCAACATTTTAGTCTTGACAGCATTCTAAACACATTTTCCTTCATTAGAGGAGCTTACAGAACTGTCCCTGAAGCTTTCTGTCCTGCTTTTTCTACCGGGTTGTTAAGTGACACAATGATTGAATTAAAACAAAAAGCAAATAATTATTGATTCGAACAGATTTATAGCATAAAAATTAATGTTGGTTATTTTCTGTCCACAGTGTGCTCAAGTTCTTCATAGTAACAAGGATTCTCGTGTTCTCTGGCTGAAAGATGATTATATCCTCACTACTGGATTCACTCAGGTAATACTGTGTTTATATATATATATAATATATATACACCCATCAGCTATAACATTAAAAACACTGAGAGGTAAAGTGAATTACATTCATTATGTTGTTACAATGGCACTTGTCAACGGGTGGGATATATTGGCAGCAAGAGTTCTCAAAGTTCTCAAAGTTGATGTGTTGGAAGCAGGAAAAATGGCAAGCATAAGGATCTGAGCGACTTCTACAAGGGCCAAATTGTGATTGCTAGATGACTGGGTCTGAGCATCTCCAAAATGGCACATCTTGTGGGGTGTTCCCGGTATGCCGGGGTTAGTACCTACTGAAAGTGGTCCAAGGAAGGACAACCGGTGAACCAGCGACAGGGTCATGGGCAGCCAAGACTCACTCATTCGCATGGGAAACAAAGACTAGCCCATATGGTCCAATCCCAAACTTTCTGTTTTATCCAGCATTAACTTTTTCAGCAGTTTGTGCTACAGTAGCTCTTCTGTGGGATTGGACCATATGGGCTAGCCTTCATGTCCCATGCAAATCAATGAACCTTCGACACCAATGATCCTTATGCATATACTGTATATATATATACAGGGTGTTTCAAAAAACTTGATATTATTTGAGATGTGAATATCCCAGAAACTACATAGTCTAGGTAAATGAAACCGAACAGGCTTAATGCTGAGCAATATAAGATTTTGAGGAATAAATTTGCGCACCGCCTGAGACACACACACACACACACACACACACACACACACACACACACACACACACGTCAAGTTGGTAGTCCAGCTCCTGCCAAACATGCTGCAGCATGTCTTTGGTAACAGTCTTTTCTGGTAACAGTGCATTTTTAGAGAATTCTCTCATAAATCACGCTGCACAGTCTTATTCGATTGTGTTCGAGCATACGCTAACACACAAAACGCCTTTTCTTTTCCAGTGAATGGCATTTCTATACCTAAAAAGATAAAAAACAAAAAAACATTAAACATAAAATTGTGACCTGTTTCCAAACGTTGTTAAAATTTGAGGTCAATTGAACGAGAATTGGCAAAGTTATTAGATTGTGAAATGATATCAAATTTTTTTTTAAAACACCCTGTATATATAAATATGGTGTGTCTGTGTGTGTGGTGTGTGTGCACGTGTCTTTGGGGTTCAGATGCGGCAGCAGGAAGTGCGGCTGTGGGATTACAGGAAGCTGAACTCCTCTCTGAGCTCTGTGTCTTTAGCCACATCCAGTGGGTGAGTCTCAACACAAAACAGATGCACTGTCTACTGCTCTGTGATATCAGTCCTGGTGTGTGTCATCATGTCCACCTGATTTTTGTAGGTGTGTGTGTGTGTGTGTGTGTGTGTGTGTGTGTGTGTGTGTGTGTATGAGGCTGTATGGGTGGATGTGTTATGTGTGTTGAATGAGTATGTGGCACATTTGAACGTTATTCAGTGCTCTGATGAAACAAACAAGGCCCCTAGATGTTGTAATAAATCTTATAGTTTAACGGTCTGGCTTGAGACCGTCACAGAAAGAGGAGGACACACAATTAAGTTTCAGAAACTCAAGAATTTATTCAATAAACGAATCAAAAATAAGACGTAAAGTATAACTCAAACAATGTCAGTATGAACAGTCAGTAATCGGTAGTATATGCAAAGAGTGGATGCATAAAAGTACAACCCCGATTCCAAAAAAGTTGGGACAAAGTACAAATTGTAAATAAAAACGGAATGCAATAATTTACAAATCTCAAAAACTGATATTGTATTCACAATAGAACATAGACAACATATCAAATGTTGAAAGTGAGACATTTTGAAATTTCATGCCAAATATTGGCTCATTTGGAATTTCATGACAGCAACACATCTCAAAAAAGTTGGGACGGGGCAATAAGAGGGTGGAAAAGTTAAAGGTACAAAAAAGGAACAGCTGGAGGACCAAATTGCAACTCATTAGGTCAGTTGGCAATAGGTCATTAACATGACTGGGTATAAAAAGAGCATCTTGGAGTGGCAGCGGCTCTCAGAAGTAAAGATGGGAAGAGGATCACCAATCCCCCTAATTCTGCGCCGACAAATAGTGGAGCAATATCAGAAAGGAGTTCAACAGTGTAAAATTGCAAAGAGTTTGAACATATCATCATCTACAGTGCATAATATCATCAAAAGATTCAGAGAATCTGGAAGAATCTGTGCGTAAGGGTCAAGGCCAGAAAACCATACTGGGTGCCCGTGATCTTCGGCCCCTTAGACGGCACTGCATCACATACAGGCATGCTTCTGTATTGGAAATCACAAAATGGGCTCAGGAATATTTCCAGAGAACAGTATCTGTGAACACAATTCACCGTGCCGTCCGCCATTGCCAGCTAAAACTCTATAGTTCAAAGAAGAAGCCGTATCTAAACATGATCCAGAAGTGCAGACGTCTTCTCTGGGCCAAGGCTCATTTAAAATGGACTGTGGCAAAGTGGAAAACTGTTCTGTGGTCAGATGAATCAAAATTTGAAGTTCTTTATGGAAATCAGGGACGCCGTGTCATTCGGACTAAAGAGGAGAAGGACGACCTAAGTTGTTATCAGCGCTCAGTTCAGAAGCCTGCATCTCTGATGGTATGGGGTCGCATTAGTGCATGTGGCATGGGCAGCTTACACATCTGGAAAGACACCATCAATGCTGAAAGGTATATCCAGGTTCTAGAGCAACATAACGGCATGCTCCCATCCAGACGACGTCTCTTTCAGGGAAGACCTTGCATTTTCCAACATGACAGTGCCAAACCACATACTGCATCAATTGCAGCATCATGGCTGCATAGAAGAAGGGTCCGGGTACTGAACTGGCCAGCCTGCAGTCCAGATCTTTCACCCATAGAAAACATTTGGCGCATCATAAAACGGAAGATACAACAAAAAAGACCTAAGACAGTTGAGCAACTAGAATCCTACATTAGACAAGAATGGGTTAACATTCCTATCCCTAAACTTGAGCAACTTGTCTCCTCAGTCCCCAGACATTTACAGACTGTTGTAAAGAGAAAAGGGGATGTCTCACAGTGGTAAACATGGCCTTGTCCCAACTTTTTTGAGATGTGTTGTTGTCATGAAATTTAAAATCACCTAATTTTTCTTTTTAAATGATACATTTTCTCAGTTTAAACATTTGATATGTCATCTATGTTCTATTCTGAATAAAATATGGAATTTTGAAACTTCCACATCATTGCATCCCGTTTTTATTTACAATTTGTACTTTGTCCCAACTTTTTTGGAATCAGGGTTGTATGATGTTGAGACATGAAAAATAAAGGCAACACAAATCAAAACCAAAAAGGCCAAAACGAAAGGGCACACACCTGCCACCTGTTCGTCCCCTCCGCCCGAGTAGGCCTGAAAGAGGAGAATATAAAGAAAACACAGGTAAACACAATCTCAGGTAACTACCTATTTAAAGGGCCAGCACCCCAACAAGCTGACCGCCCTGAGGCTGTCACAATAGGGCAATCAGTTAGTCGAGTTTGCTTTTCATTTTTTCCTTTCTATTATTGGTCTTTTCTTTTAAAGGAGAACTGAAGTCATTTTTAAACTTGCTTTATTTCATAATTAACGTGTTATTCAATTATGTTTTCGGTTTTATGTACCTAACTAGCTCACCATACTTCATCATCTGTTAGCTACCATTTTTAACATTGAAAATTAAACTCTGGGTAACTAAACATGGACCATGAGCTGGTCTAGTGGTTAGCGTGTCTGTTTCTCAACTGGGAGATCACAGCTTCTACTCATGGTCAGGTCATACCAAAAACCATCATAAAAATGGTACCTACTGCCATCTGGCAAGACATCTTGCAATGCAGATGTGAGTCGGGAGTCAAACTCTCACGGTTACCAAAGGACCAGTCCCCCACCGTAACCCCAGCTATGTAATAGGTGACAGGCCAAGGGCTACGGAAACAGACCGGTGCCACCCAACACGTCTCAAAAGACTGGTTAGTACTGGGACGGCAGATTGACGGGAAGGACTTTGACCTGAAGTAAACATGGGACTTGACACCATCCATCCATTATCTGTAGCAAGCTGGAGCCTATCCCAGCTGACTATGGGCAAGAGACGGGATACACCCTGGACAAGTCACCAGGTCATCACAGGGCTAACACATAAAGACAAACAACCATTCACACTCACATTCACACCTACGGTCAATTTAGAGCCACCAATTAGCCTAACCTGCATGTCTTTGGACTGTGAGGGAAACCAGAGCACCCAGAGGAAACCCACACAGATACACGGAAGAACATGCAAACTCCACACAGAAAGGCCCTCGTTGGTCGCTGGGCTCGAACCTGGGACCTTGTTGCTGTGAGGCGACAGTGCTAACCACTACACCACACTTAACTCAAATTCAGTGATTTATCACTGTGTGTTCTTTGGATGGTGGGCTCTGTGTGCTTGCTGATGGTTTCTTCTTTTGTCCTTCAACACTGGTAGCATTGTTCTCCGCAGTAAGAACTGATCATGCAGACCATGTATGGCGTGGCAAATTTGGCCATCAATAGCTCTACACCACAGCTAGCTTCAGGAAGACTTAACAATTCTCTCACTCAGTCCCAAATGGACCTTAAAGTGAGAATTTGGGAAAAAGCTCAAAACCTTTAAATAGGATGATGTTTTCATCATGGGGCTTTTGCAACAATACTAAAAACTCACAAAATCACATTGCTAATATTTACTCAATTGCTTGTGTCGATGAGTTGTGAAGATCAATAAGGATTTTGTCATTATTCCTTCAGAGATGGATGACATTTAAAACCATTTCATTTTAATAGACTGTGTAGAATCTGTGCATTCTCTACATGTTCCCTGCTCTTCACAAACTAATCGACTATTTTTGGCCTAATGCTTGTAGGTTGAAGACCACAATGAAGTCTGTATTGATGGGCCTCTGCCAAATAGAGTGCCCTTTGGAACCCTAAAATGAGTAATGGTACATTATACGGTGCTGCAGGCCTCACAGGAATATGCAAGTGAGGACCAAAAAACAAGAAGCTTGCCATTGGCACTGCTAGTCAAAAGTTTGAAACATCCTATATTAAACTTGTAGACATGGGTTCACACAATCTAGAATTGGAAAATCTAAGTACTTGGACAGCAATGCAATTTTTGTAAGTTTGCCTTCTATATACAACCACAATGGATCTGAAAGCAATCAAGCAATCATTTGAAATGGATTTGAAGCAATCAAGATGTGATTGGAGTGTAGGCTTTCAGACTGAAACCAAAGGTTTTAACGAAAAATAATTTTTTGCATTAACCATTTAGGAATGACAGCCATTTTTACACAGTCACTCCATTTCCACAGGTTCAAAAGTAATTGGACAACTGACCACTAAGCAGGATTTCAGGTGTGTTTCAATTTCTAGGTGTGGCCCGTTTCCTCATTTCCATGACGAATTAACAGGGCTGCCAACTTTTCAAAATTCCTTGGAGTGAGATTTTGGGGGGGGGGGGTCGACGGCAAAATTTTTCCGCACACCACCCAGTAAGTGGGAATTTTGTATTCAGTTTGATATTCACTTGTCCCCCTGCATTCTGGTGTTTTCTTTGTGGGTCGTCCAGCTGGAGATGGCCAATGAAGGGGGGGGTGAGATTTTGGATTTAGTAGATGTTCCTGCATTCTGGTGGATTTTTGGAGTGGCCTGCTGTGCCATACCTACATTCTTACACACCCTGATTTGCCAGGCCTTCAGCTTGTGGCCAACAAAAGCACCAAGTTTTGGTAAAAGCCCCCACACTAGAAAACTACAAATGACTGCCAATGTTCCTGTAGCCCTATTGACCTGTGTTTCAGATTTAAAGGCAAGTTCATGTTTGAAAATATTTCATCATCTAAGCCTAAACACTTTCTGAATTGAAACTAAATGTTAAGTTTTTAATAACTGTTGCAAAAATAAGATTGTCCCTCACTGACTATTCATTATGCATTTAAGGGCTTTCCCCACCACTGGGTTCAGCAGAAGATTGGCATGGGGAAAAATATCAACAGCAAAAGAACAAATAAAATGCTTAAACAGTCAGCAAAATGTGCATGTGCTACAAGAAACATTAAAATGATTAAGTTTGAACAGTATTGAAACACAAAAAGCTGAACCTTGGCCATAGGTGGGAATGTGCACACAAAGTTGGGCTTAAAAATTTTGATCATACTTAAATAAGCTATATTAATATATTTCTTATTAATTTATTTCTTATCTATGTTTCTTATTAGTAATAGAGCATTCGTCAGGGCCTGTTATCTGACAAATATTCTCTACCTGTCTTGCCCTCTTTGAAACCCTGTCTCCTCAGTATATTGTTCTCTGTCTTTTTTTTTTAATTATTCACAAGTTCAAGTTCTTTGATATTACAGGTGACCATGCTTTATTTACTTTAACTGAGCAATTACATACATCATAAATAATTAAAAATAAATACCCTGTAAATAAACAATAGGTATGGTGGCTAATGGCTCTTCTTGCATTTGTAATATTATCTCTTATTTGCTTTATTTTACAACATTTCCAGTATGGCTTCAAATAAAGTCATAAAGTATGATAACATACAGTAAACAAACTAAAAATGTGCCTTAATAAACGTGTGCTAAGGAGGTGCTCTCCTGTGCTGCTTGTTGGGGAAGATAGAGGCTGTGGCACGGCAGTAGGCCTATAATGATTTAGCATGCCTAGTACACAGCTCTCGATATGGCATTAAATATTCTCACAATACTTATAGGCTAAAACGATTAAGAAACTTTATATAAGTTCATAATTACGCCAGTAACACCACACATTGGCGTGCATATGTACAAACCTGTCTGAGACACCCGTCTTCAACTCGGATACCTTCTTCTCTCTCCTATTCCTCTAAATTGATGGTAGGCAATTATCCAACTTCCGGCAAGTGCAGCATCATTAGATGTGCCACCTACCACAGGGGAGTGTGTACAGAAGGGAACACCTCTCTGCCTGTTTAGCCGTGCGTAAAGCGTACCGTAATTGATCGATCGCAAGTGGTTGGTGCAACGCAATGGGTAGCTTAGATCAGATAGATAAACTAGGTTTTTTTCTAGCGTGAGAAATCGGAAGTATGGCGTGTGAGCGTGTGAAGACAATCAAATGCGTGTGTCTCACACTCATTGCGTGAGAGCTGGCAGCCCAGAATTAAAGAGAAAAAAAAGTCTGGATTTGATTTCAAGTGTTAAATTTGGATTTGGTAGCTGTTCATAGGAACTCTCAATATGTGACCCATAGCAGGTATCAATGCAAGTGTTGTGGTGTACACAGGCAAAATTACAAAACACTGCCCAAATACTTATGGACTTGACTGTATATGTAAAACCCCAAAAATTGTACATATGGAAAATGGTATGGAAAATGCAAATACAAGAAAGCAGTGCTTTCTAAATTTATTTTGACTTGTATTTCAATGCAGACAGTATGAACCCAAGATATTTCATGTTTTGTCTGGTCAACTTCATTTCATTTGTTAGTATACATCCATTCCTGCATTTCAGGCCTGTAACACATTCCAATAAAAGTTAGAATGGGCAATTCAGGGTTAGTAATAAGGTAAAACAATTAAATAATGATGTGATTTGAAACAGGTGATGTCAACAGGTGACTGTAATCATGATTTGGTACAAAATCAGTATCCAGGAAAAGTCTCATCTTTGAAGAGTAAAGATAGGCCAGGGATCTCCAATTTGTCAACAAAAGTGTGAGAAAATTATTGAAATGTTTAAAAACAATGTGCCTCAAAGAAAGATAGGAAGGGGTTTGGATATTTCACCCTTTACGCTGCACAATATCACTAAACAAACAAGGAATCTGGAGGAATTTTGGTGCGTAAAGAGCAAGGGCGCAAGCCTAAGCTGAACTCCGGTGATCTCTGAGCTCTCAGACCGCACTGCATCAAGAACCATCATTCATCTATAGCTGATAATCACGTGGGCCTGGGATTACTTTGGCAAACCTTTGTCAAGTACTACAATACGGCGTTATATTAACAAATACCAGGTAAAATTTTAACAAATTTACAAATTATTTTTATGTTAGCGAATGCTGGGTAAAAGGCCTAGTCTTTGAGGAGCAAAGATGGGCCGAGGATCTCCAGTTTGTCAACAAATACATAAGAAAATTATTGCAAAGTTTAAAACAATGTTTCTCCAAGAATGACAGTATGGGGTTTGGAAATTTCCTTCTCTACAGTGCATAATATCATTAAACGATTCAATCTGGAGAAATTTTGGTGCATAAAGGGCAAGGGCGCAAGCCTAAGCTGAACACCCATGATCTCCAATCCCTTAGATGGCACTGCATCAAGAACAGTCATTCATCAGTCACTGTGGGCTCAGGATTACAAATGCCAGTTAAAACTTTACTGTGCAAAAAGGAAGCCTTATGTTAACTCTAGTCCAGAGCACATGGTGACAACAGTACTTCTGTACAAAGACAAAAAGAACCATCCAGACTGTTACCAGCAACAAGTACAAAAGCCAGGGTCTGTCATGGTATGGGGTTGTGTCAGTGCCCTTGGCAAAGGTAACTTACGCATCTGTGATGGAGCATTAATGCAGAAAAGTACATTGAGATTTTGAAGCAACATATGCTGCCTTCAAGATGACATCTTTTCCAGGGATATTTCAACAAGAGAATGGAAAACCACATTCTACACACATTACAAAGGCATGGCTGTGGAAGAAGAGGGTGACTGTCCCCAACAGAGAATGTGTGGCGAATTTTTAAGCAAAAAATATGACAACAACGACCCCATACTGTTACACACCTCAAGACCTGTTTGCAGGAAGAATGTGACAAAATATCACCTGAAACCCTTCATCACTTGGTGCCTTCAATCCCTAGACATTTTTCAAGTGTTGTGAGAAGTAATACAACATTACAAAGTGGTAAATACTTTACTGTCCCAACTTTTTGTTGTGCTGTTGTATTGTTTTGAGTGCAATATAGGTCAAAAATTATTTATAAATCATTGTTTTCAGTTTAATTTCAATTTCAACATACCATCTCAACTTTTTCTGAATTGGGGTCATATAAATGAAGCGGAATAAACTAAAAAATATATATTTTTTGCTCTAACAGAAAAAGGGTGATCTACTAAAACTAAACACTAACATCAGTGTTAAGACAGACCTGACCTTCACCAAACAAGTGCACTCCCGTTAATAAGCCACTCAGTGTCACATTAAAATCTGAGAACAGACAATGAAGAAGTTCTTAAATACAAAACTGTTTGATGAACAATTGTGGAAATTTAACTGTAAATTGTGAATGAACTTTAATAAAACTTTCCAAGAAAAACATCAACTTTGCCTAAGTTTATAGACCAAACATACACACACACACACACACACAGTATTGTAGTCGAGTCACTAAACCTCGAGTCTGAGTCCAGTCTCAAGTCCCCAGTGTTCAAGTCAAGTCCAAATCATTAAAGAAAATTTCGAGTCTGAGTCGAGCCCACTATTGATCCAAGTCGAGTCCAAGAACAAGACTCCAACTGCACCATTTGATGGTGGCTGTTGCTGCATTTATGTGAAAGCATCTCTGCTACTGTGTTGGACTAACATTACTGCTTGACCACCCCATTTTAGTTTATATCGTGACTCGTATTGGCAACTAATTGCAATTAAATATTATACTTATCGGCCTATTCGGTTTTTAGCCATGTTGAATTTAGTTCGTTTGTTCCACGGCAGGCGTCACTTATCCACGCGATCTTCATAAGACTTGTGCGAGACTTTGAAACATGAAGTGTCAGCCAGGTGTCAGTGCCGCCATTTTGAAAACTGTTTTCCAAACGAAACATTGCACAAAAACAAGTTTAAATGACGATTACTGCCTACTTTTTTCAAACTTTCCTGATTGCTATCAAAACAAACAAAACTTCCGGCTTGATTACATCAGCATTCGAAAGAGGGCGCGCACGTCTTTTGACAACGTTGGCAGATGTTGGCCACTTTGATTTCCGCTGTATGTTTTACTTCCATCCTACGAAGTCGCACAGGTCTCAGCAAATCTTGTTTGCAGCCGTTGCTTTGACATATGCTCTGTAATATCAGTCCATATTTCAAAGACTCATAACTTGCTATAGCAGTGACAAAATAGCTATCAAAAATGCATTCCTATATTTAATAAAATGAGATAAATAGAATTTTGATAATAAAAAATTTGCCTTCAGTTCTCCTTTAATTAAAATTAAATATGTTGTGAAATATGTCTCAGCAAATGTTCTAAAATGGCACAAAATAAAAACATCAAACTGTGAAAGGAGCTTTAACCAAACACACACTGTAATGGAAAGACTGGAACACACATGGTCCAGTTATGACTTATGTTTCGTTGTGCTTGTTGTGTTAGTTATTATCCCCTGCCCAAATGAAGTCTGGCGAGGGGATATAGAAACAGGTTCCGTCCGTCCGGTCATGTTTTTGTTTCTGGGCCATATCTTTAAAACTACTGACGATATCTTCATGAAACTTATCAAGCAACATATTGAACTGGTGCCTCTTGCTATTTTGGATTTTTGAAAAAAGTATTTTTAAAATTTTTACATAAATAGATTTTGACTTAGTTTCTAAGAGCAAAGTTCGTTTCCGGAGCATATATCCAAAACTATTCATGATACGGATTTGAAACTTGGTATACATGTTAACAAGGTGATGTAGCTTTTTCCTACTAAGAAATTTGAGAAATTTTAATTTTTCATGTTTCCATGGAAACAATTTCAGACTTAGTCTCTCCAGTTAGTCTTAGGGGTAGGTTTTGTTTCCGGAGCAGAACTTGAAAACTATGAGTGGTATGGTCTTGAAAGTTGGTATATGTGTTGATTAAGTAATGTACGGTATATGTGCCTTTTGATACTAAGAACTGTGAGAAATTTAAATTTTTAGCTCACCTGGACCAAAGGTACAGTGGGCTTATGCCATGGGCTGCTGAGGTCAGTGTAAAGAGGTAGGGTTGGTTTCCTGCAGCAGAACTTGAAAAATGTGACAAATAATATCTTGAAACTTGGTATATAGTTGGTATACAGGGTGAGGGATATAGATGACTCTGTCTTCTTGTGTTAATGTACTTGTAGCACAGAATTTTTCCTATCATCTGCCAGGATTTGTCTCATATCCATTACCAACAGAAAATCTGAAAATTGTGACCAAGCACGAAACGTCACATCAGGAGAATGGAGAGTAAAATAAATTTATATTTTTGCCTCTACTGTTGCCTTCATTCCTTAATCCCTGGAGATCTTTGACAATAATCTAGACTTTCATTACTCTTTAGATGCATCACTGCATCCTTTACATTGATATTTCTAAAGTACTATCCAGTTACGTCCTGGATGAATTTTCAAATATGTATACACTGCAAATTGTGATCAACAATTTCACATCTTGCTATGCTGGCTTTACTCTTAGCTGTAAGGCTAGTCGAATGATTATTCTCTCTACAAATATAAATATATTTAAATTATAAATAATTTGATTTCAGCAAAACACAAGAAAGTTGAAATATCTAGATTTAACAGATCTTACATTAAACCATTTTTCCAGCTCCAGTTTTTTAAAGCTTCCTCAACAGTGCTGACCTGCTAAAAACACACAGTGCTGTGTGGAGCAATAGTAACAGCACTTCTATTGCTCCAAGCAGCTTCGCATCCTACCTAGGAATAGAGACCTACTGTATGTACACTTACATTATAATGTTTCTGTTGTTAGTTAAAACCAAGCAAAACCCAAAAAAATAAACTCCTTTACACTGACAGATAATATCCATACAAGACATACAAGTTTAATTATTCACTTGTTCACATTTGGACCTGTGTACTGTGTACAGATTGTTTTTCTTTGAAAATAAACTTCCCTGGACACTGCTATCTTCCTCTCTCTGAGGTTCAAACATTGCACTCTGAGTGCAAATTACGTGAGAGAATCTGAGATTGTGATGTAACTTATACACCACATGACTTACCGAAGCTGTGATCTAGTGAATACATTGCTTCTAAATTGTTGTAAACAACAATAAAGATACCCGAGTGTCAAGCATTTGGATGTAAAAATAAGCCCGAATGTCACAAAAGGAAATTGTTTTTTGCCATCCCCAATCCTATAAAGGATCATCGTTGTTGGCTGTCCATCACTAGCAATGATGACTGCTTCATTACAATGTGCAGAAACGCAGATGGGCTGCGAGGCCTGCACCAGAGCAACAAAGTAACCTGCAGCAGCGGCACGAAGGGTCCAGCTGAGCCACCATGGAATGCCTGGCCTCGTGAGCTCTCACTATTCTCCTCTCCTAACGAAGTGCCGTGCACAGTAAGGTAAGACAAACGATGTTGTGCCCCCATCGTGTTGTCTCTCTGGACCTCCAAACCTGATGCCAAATGGTGCACAAAAGTGCCACAGACCTGACGGGTATGGAAGTTGTCCCGCAGTGACAACTGACTTGCCGAGTGATACCATCCGTTGGGTATTTGAATGGCTCTTCCGCATGCCATCTGGTGGTGCGCCATTGAGCCAGTTGGGTTCATCTGCCACATTGCCCCAAAAAGCGCCCTGCTGCCAGCACCTTATTGGTGATGTACTATTTAACCCATAGCTGGAACCCAGGCAGGTGCTACCACTCCGGGTCAGAGCGGACCTGGGAGCAATGGTGATTAAGGGGTAACTCCACTTTCCCCAATACTGAAGTCCTCCTGGACCTGAGACTCACCACTGGTTGCACTTTAAAGTCATACCCAGGACTACCTATAAAGGATATTACTTTGAAGGAGCTTCACCTGTAGTCAGCTGGGATAGGCTCCAGCTTGCCTGCGACCCTGTAGGACAGGATAAAGCGGCTAGAGATAATGAGATGAGATGAGACTTTGAAGGAGCAAGTGGCAAAATAGCTGCTTCTGGTATCGCTGGAATCACTTTCAGCGTTTGTTTCTTCCTCCCTGGGCTCATATTTAGGTTCAGACACATACCATTGAATCACTTTTTGTTCAGGAACATTTTTCAAGTATGTACAGCAAAAGTACAAAAAAAAAAAAGAAAAACCCAGAACATTTCTGAATTGATGGCTCTGTGTTACTAATGCAAACGGTGTACTAGTGTGTAAGCAACATCACAAGCAGATATCCGGTGCAAGTGTGCAAATGGCCATGCCCGAGTAAGCCTACTTTTCCTCAATATTGCAACTTTTAAAATGGATAAATTATCAGGTTTTATGTTTAATTAAAATGTGCAGGGGACACATCAGGGCACTTGGCGTGATTGGCAAACAGAGATTTTTTTTTGGGTTTTGTTTGACTTTAAGTAAATGATACTGTATGTCAGGTATCATTGTTAAAACAACACAACATTCTTTTCCATTGGCATGCCCTTGAAGTTGCTTTTCTTAAACGTGACAGGCTTTCAGGCAGCTGCAATGTGTCTACATAGTAAGCGAGTGAGCCCATGCCTCTGAGAGTTGCTGTAAACACACACGCACGCACACACACACACACACACACACACACGGGAAAAGTGAAGTGTGAAGCAACACTGTGGACAGAATTGGAAGGAGGGAAGAAATGAAATGTGGTGTTTATACAGCAGTGTTGTGGCACTGCTATGGTAGCAGCAGTGTGGTTCTGCTTTTCAGGACAGTAGGGAGGAGTGCGCTGCTCACATGGAGGTGTGTACTAAAGGGATGGAGAAATACAAAGGGTGGAGTCTTCTCACAGAGAATGTGGTTTTATAACTTTACCGTGGTCTTTACTAATGTGTAGAGGTATTTATGAGCAAAGTTGCTGGTTGGAATGTGACTACTTTGGCCTCTTTGTTTGGCTGAGAAAGTGGTGTTTACATTAAACGACTCTAAATGGCCTCATCTGGCAGCCCACCAACCCATGTTTTACCTCTCTCATTTCCTCTGGGTTTTTGGTAGGCAGATTGCTAACCTATGTAACACTCTGAAATCCCCGTCATGAATTGCCCCTGAACACTGTGCGCTGTTGTTAAAATGATACAGATAGGCCTTGTTAACTTTTCTGAAATATTTATGAGAGTTTCCACCAGTGCCGACGTTCATGCTGACAGATGTATCACGCCAGAACTAAACAAACACTATCACAAAGTACTAAAAATGGATGTACACTTAGCTTGACAAGCAATGTGTTTTTGTCTTGTGCCAGTGCAGTAGCCACAGGATCAGGAATGTTGCAGCTTGTCCAGCTGATTTTGGACCTTGGGTCAGAGTGCTGGGGTTGAACTGAAGAATGCATCTTGTGCTTGTTTGCCTATAGATGAGGAGAGGTGCAGAATCTGTTGATGAGCTGTGTGACCCTATGATATTCACACATTAAAGGGGAACTGAAGGCAAACTTTTAATTATCAAAATTCTATTTATCTCATTTTATTAAATATAGGAATGCCTTTTTGATAGCTATTTTGTCACTGCTATAGCAAGTTATGAGTATTTGAAATATGCTATGTAATACATCAGTCCATACAGTATGTCAAAACAATGGCCGTAAACAAGATTCGTTGAGACCTGTGCGAAACATCGTAGGACGGAAGTAAAACGTACAGCGGAAATCAAACCCTGTGTCCGAAATTGCTCACTCATTCACTACTCCCTACTCCCTGTATAAGGAATGACTATATAGTGAGCTCACTGGTAAAATGAAAAAACGCTTTCGGACACTAGTCTGTCGCGCTGGTATTTACGTCATTACTGTCGCACAATTAAAATGTGCCAGATCAGGCGGCTGGTGGGTTTTCAAAATAATAAATACATGCATGTATTTTTGTGATAAATACATATTATACTGAGCTTATTTCCCATAGTAATCAATGCAAAGTACCTGCATCTTTCAGTTCTTTTAAATCAAGGCTGAATACTTTCTTCTTTGCCGCTGCCTTTTATTAAATCAGATTTGAGACGTTTAATTTGATTTCTTTCAGTGCAAGCGCAATGCATGACAGGATATATTGCTTTGGTTAGTGACCATCGGTTGTACACTACTTTTCATGATGCATTGTGGGATACTTTGAGTGCACTATATAGGGTGTAAATAATCCTCACTAAGGTTTCGGACAGCACTACAAAATGGCGTCCCCGCTATAGACCCTTCCCGCATGACGTCACCGTGCCGCGAGATTTCGGTAGTCGCCATATTGGAAGACCAAGTACACATCTATGCAAGTGCATACATACATAAAACAAACTACACCTGAAATGTAGCCAGGGCCGGTTCTGCCCTAATCTGGACCCGGGTGCAACATCGCGCAACCCCCCCCCCCAAAAAAAAAACAAAAACACACCAGTCTAAATCAGGACAACCAGTGTTCGAACTACGGGGGTACTTGGGGGATCCGAGATCCCCTGAAACAGACATGAGATCCCTTGAAAATATGATTTGGGAAATGTTGGGGGGTCTCTAAAATATTGGCAAAATGATGTTTATTGACATAGCAATCGTGTGTAACAGGAAGCATTTGCATATCCGAAGTGTTGTGTTTACATCAAAGATAAAATAAACCGATATGACAACGACTGCTGCTGCCAGGTTGGTTGTTGAGTAGCCTGACTGTTTTTTTTGTTCTTGCGTGTGGTATCATTGTTGACACGAGGTTGTTTTTTGAACATGCCAATGCGGACACGATTTCCCCTGAAGAGTTATGACTTCAGACGCGATGCGTGTGTGGAGGTGTGGAGTCCGTGTGATATGTGCGTAAGATAGGCTTCTCGTGTTTGGAGATCCGCGCTCTGAGACAAGCGCAAGCGCCCCCCCAGGGGAAAAAAGGTACCCCCCGAAAATAGTTCGAACACTGAGGACAACCATCACATAACTATAACTATAAACATTTTATATCAACTATTTTAACTAAATGGCCTATAATAAATAAGCCTGCAGGCAGCCACGGCGGGCTGCCTCAGAAAAGTAACCATTCAATGACACAACTGAAAGCCTGCAGCCATGGCGGGCTGCCTCAGAAAAGTAACCATGTGTCCTACCTTAACTCGTTTTGCTTTTTCTGCCTCCTTTTTTGTATTTTCGACCCTGCGTTTATTTTCTTTCCTTTTCTGAAAACCCGATTTGTGTCCAGACATTTTGTTCTGCTACCAACGAACTAACTCGTCAGGTCTCGTCTCTCAAGTCCGCGATGAAGGGCAACAATTGATACATTTTTACAAACAGCCAATAAACAGCCAATAGGGAGGTTGCAACGTTCAGGCTCTCCTTTGCTCAGAGACACTCAGTAATGCACTTATTCTCTGTCTCCTGGCAGAAAGCTCCTTGGTTTGCTTGTGTCTCAATCACAGCTGGTATTCTGTAGAAAGACTTCTTTTCACCTTTCCCATCAGCTTTGTTGGAACACCCTAACACAGCACAAAAGTTTACCATTGTAGGTTTATGATGAATCAAGTGCCTCGTGGGTTTAAATTCCGCGCGCAGCCGTTATTTCCCCCTAATCACGAGTTTGTTGGTCTTCCAATATGGCGCAGGGTTTGTTTACTTCCGGTTTCCGGTGACGTCAGTGGGAAGGGTCTATATAGTGCCCTATATAGTGAGTAGGGAGTGATTTCGGACACAGGTTAAGTGAGCAACATCTGCCAACGTTGTCAAAAGATGCGCGCGCCCTCTTTCAAATGCTGATGTAATCAAGCTAGGAGTTTTGTTTGTTTTGATAGCAATCAGGAAAGTTTGAAGAAAGTAGACAGTAATCATCATTTAAACTTGTTTTTGTACAATATTTAGTTTGGAAAACAGTTTTCACAATGGTGGCACTGACACCTGGCTGACAGTTCACATTTCAAAGTCTCGCACAAGTCTTATGAAGATCGCGCGGATAAGTGACGCCTGCTGTGGACCAAACGAACTACATTCAACATGACTAAAAACCGAATAGGCCAATAAGTATAATATTTAATTGCAATTAGTTGCCCATATGAGTCACGATATAAGGTTACTAAAACCAAAAACGTAATTGAATAACACATTAATTATGAAATAAAGCAGGTTTAAAAATGACTTCAGTTCCCCTTTAACACTGTAACCCTACTATGCTGATTTTCACTGTTTCTGTTCAAACATTTTGGATTATTTTGTGTAGATCAATGATTGATTTAAAATCATCTTTTGATTCCTGGTTCTAATAGTTCAAAATGTGTAAAAGTCTTTGGTGGGTGTGAATACATATGCATGTCACTATAGGTGGTTCCAGTGGACTTCAGAATTGGTTTACTGATAACCTGTTGTTAAAAAAAAATCTGTTTTGGACTTGTCTTTATTATTATTATTATTATTATTATTATTATTTTGAAGCTAGATTAAGTTGCCAACAAAAATCATGAAAACGATGCACTGATTTGTATACATCCATTTCAACCTTTTTTGCAGGCAACTTAAAAATAGACTGCCTTTCGATTTCATAAAATCAGTGAAATTTAGTTCCCTCTGAAATTTGGTCATTGTAATATATTTATTAGAGTTGAGCCAGCTACTCGGCTGAAACGAGTATCCAGTACGTTTTAGGTGGTCTTGACTCGGTTTAGGTGGTCTTGACTACAACATTAAGTGAAGAAAAAAAATTCAACTTCCAGCAAGGTAACATCCCAAAGCACAAATCCAAGCCAACTAAGGAATGGCTTCAGAAGAAGTTCAGCGTTTTGGAATGACCCAGTCAGATATCTAAATCCACTGACAGATTCTTACCCAAAGCAGATGGAACATTTATTAGAAGAAAAAAATTACTTTAACAAAGTCAAGCGGTGGGCTGCTTTAGGCACTGAAAAGGCTGTACAGGGGCGGCATGGTGGTGTAGTGGTTAGCACTGTTGCCTCATAGCAAGAAGGTTCTGGGTTTGAGCCCAGCGACCTATGAGGGCCTTTCTGTGCGGAGTTTATATGTTCTCCCCGTTTCTGCATGAGTTTCCTCCAGGTGCTCCAGTTTCCCCCCACAGTCCAAAGGCATGCAGTTTAGGCTAATTGGTGGCTCCAGTTGACCTAAACCATAGGTGTGAATGTGAGTGTGAATGGTTGTCTGTATCTACGTGTCAGCCCTGCGATGACCTGGCGACTTGTCCAGGGTGTATTCCGCCTCTCGCCCATAGTTAGCTGGGATAGGCTCCAGCTTGCCTGCGACCCTGTACAGGATAAGCGGCTACAGATAATGGATGGATGGATAGTCAAGGGGTGTGTATAGTTATTCACCCAGGTTATTGTAAAGTGTTTTTTTTTAAACCTTAAAATGTTTCTATTTGTTTTCACCTTGTTGGTTAAAGGTGGAAAAACATGACATGCTATATCTCAGTTTAATTTAAAAAAACACAATTTTAACAGGAGTGTTTGCCCTTCTTATATCCACTGTAGCTTGTCATATGTCTTCCATTGCATTAGCAACCACTTTTTAGCCTAGCCAGTTAGCTTTCTGGGCAACCAAAGCATGGGATTATGCAACACATTGAAGAATATATTGCAAAGCATATATCCATACTGAGTATTTGCTAAAGACTACAGAATTTAGTTATGCTTACTGCAGAGGGATGTTTCATTTGGATCTCCAGCTATGAAAACTTGGCTAGTATTAACCTTGACACTCAACAGTAACTTTATTATAGTTTTTGGCCCATTTTGAATAAGCACTGACTCACAAAATCCTCTGGGTCATCTAACTTGTAGTGGCTACATTTAGATGCACTTACCATCAAATATACAAGAATATCTGGTACTACTCTGCATATTTGACTCTGATGCATGGTGGGGAATTCCTGTCATGCGACAGGAGCTCAGCTATCTTTTTAAAATTCTTGTTGGTGTTCAAGATCATTGTTCTCCCAGATGAGAGTTCAGAATTTTCAATCCTGGCAGGAAGCAGGAGTGTTTACTGTCCAAGAATTGCAGTTGTAACCTTGTCTGCCCCACAGTCTTACCTATCCAGACTCATTTTGTCCTTTTCTGCTTCTTTCATTATCTTCTCCAAATTATTTTGAGCTTTCTTTTTTCTATTTGCATTCTTCTCTTCCCTTTAATCTCAAAAACACCAGAATAAACTTGAATCAGATGTTAAATTAGGGGTGAATATAGTCAGCCATTATCCTTCACAAAAATACCCTTCATGGTTTCAGCAGGTCATCTAGTTGCTGAAAAATAGCAAAATATATGGTAACAAATCAACTCGGACAGAGATAAAATCCCTGTAGTACACCTCACTCATTCCTCCAAGATTTCAGCCAAGCTTTTCTGGAACTTCAGGAAGCGTAAATTCAGTGCACAGCTTTGCCGACCCAGTCAAGTCAAGTTCAAGTCAAGTTTATTTTTATAGTGCTTTTAACAATAGACATTGTCGCAAAGCATCTTTACAGAATTTTAATGACTTTAAACATGAGCTAATTTTATCCCTAATCTATCCCCAATGAGCAAGCCTGTGGCAACGGTAGCAAGGAAAAACTCCCTCAAACAACATGAGGAAGAAACCTTGAGAGGAACCAGACTCAAAAGGGAACCCAGCCTCATTTGGGTGATAACAGACAATGTGATTCTGAATAACTCGCTTCTGTAACAGTGTCCTATATAGTCACAAAGTATAACTGTGAAACCAGGAAATTCATTATAATTTTAGTATAACGTCTGTTTTGTTGAAGTTATCAACTATTCATTGATGGAAACTTGAGTGCAAAACTGTTCATGAGAACCAACTGCAGTCCTAAAGTTAACAAGTTAGCTGTAGTCCTCAGCCATAAAAGCATTACTGTAAGTGTCCAGAGTCAACTTTCGACTGTCTATATGGGATCATCTTCCACAGGAACGATGTGATGAGACTCCAGCCAGAAGTAGGGCATCAGGATGGATCAGGCAGGTCTGAGGAGCAGAAGAGGTCAGCATCTCGGTCTCAGGATCGACATGTAACTCAGAGGGACAGATTGGGGGGGGGGGGGTTAGCTTTATTTGGGTTGGTATATAGTGTGGAGGCAGCTATATACAGTTACTGTGTTCCCAATTTGATCATAAGGAACAAAACCATTTGCTACACCCATTGGCACACTGGATTGATGCTTAATAAAATTATCAACAAGGAGGTCCATGACTGCAGCGGACTATTTATTTCATCTTGGACATACATGTCAACCCCTCACGGCTCTCACCTGTACTCCCTGGTAAAGAAATCCATAATTTCCATACCAAATCCATAGTAATATTTCATGCATAATAAAAATGTATCAGATCTTACCTAATATCTAATGTCAGATACAACCTTTGTTGGCTTTTGCGTGAAGAAATTAATTGACGGCTGTCTCTTTTTCTGGTTTGCATTCTTCACATGCATTTGAGATTTCATGTGTTCCCTCATGTCGTAAATTCCAGAGGCAAACACTTTCACGTCTCTACAACAAATTGTGCAGTTGACATACTCAGCACCCATTTTGGAAGCGATAATTATTCCATTGAATGTTTCTGTCCATTCGGGAAGAAAGTGACCTCCAGTTTTAGATGTTTTGAGTTTTTTCTTCGGTGGTGCTGACATCTTGACCTCTTGACCTGTCTATTGTTACACTACATGTGCTGTTATTTCCTGCTCGGTGTGCAGGAAAATCACAATTGCGCATGCTCAGACATTCGGAATGGCTTGTTGGTACTAGCGGAAGTACCGGTTGAGTAATTCTAAATGTAAAAAATGGCGGCTCCCATGCATTTTCGTATTTCATGACGATTTTTTTGATGGTAATAAATCAGAATAATTTTAAGGTGAAAATGTAGAAAAATCTGTAGTTGAATACCACTACGCCCGTACCATTTTTAAAATGCCAAAATCCGTAGGGAATACGGGAAATCCGTAGGGGTTGACATGTATGCTTGGAGAGAAGCCATATACCTCAGGCTCTTGCAAATGAGAGCAGGCCCTAATCATCCACCCCCTACAGCAGATATGCTCTGCCAGGGCATTATTTAAAAAAATCAGCCCTCTTCTGCTTTGTGTTCTTTAGTCAATGGTCTTTTTTTATGGGGTTTGTGTGAATAACCATAGGCACCATTGCTTTTATAGTTGCATTGTTTTGCAACTATATAATGGGATTGCTCGTGGATGCTGAATGCAAACTTCTTTTTTTTCTACACCTTTAATTTGAAATAAACAAACAAGCAAACAAATAAATGAATTAATGAATGCTGATTTCTGCCAGACTTGATTTGAAACAGTTTATTAAAATATCATTTGTCTTGAAGAATGCATGAATTTTATAGGACTGCGTCACAGCCAGCTTCGGTGCTCTTCTCATGTGTCTCGAGTGTTTTTCGAGCTTCTCTCCCCCATCTAACTAGACTGTCATATAGATGACTTGCAACCACGTGATCAAAATGTGATATGTCATGAGCGTCCACCATGATGGTGGATATACAAACTACTAGGATGGCAGCCGCTGAAAGCGTGTCTGTAAACGATGAATTTTCTCAGTATTACCACGATTTGAACAGTCGAGCGAAGATTCGATACAAAGAGAAGATAGATATGTGTGGTTTTGACCCATATTATTTCTTGGATGAAACATAGCCCATTTTCTGAGTGGGTGCCCAGTCTGGACTGTTTCTATCATATAATTTTGCTGGCGCTCCTAAAAGCGAAATGGTAATACACGTGTTAAAATTATAACAACAGCCAAGTGAACTACGACAAGAGAACGCTCATTTTATAACAAAATGCTAGCAACACGAATGTAGCAGTTCCTGATGTGGGTGGAGCACAGAAGCACAGCAGGCGAGAGTTGATGGTCACACACAAACTCTTTATTTCACTTCTTTTAGCTTTTCAGCTTTCTTTCTTTCTTTCTTTCTTTCTTTCTTTCTTTCTTTCTTTCACTCATTCACTCTACATGCACACATACGTTGTGGTCGGGAGCCCCTTTTCTCTGCTCTCCCCCTCCTTTTATGCTCCGTCCCTGTAACAAACACACACACACCCACACACATTAATTGACAGCAGGTAGAATGACTTATGGCCCTTTTCCACTACCCTTTTTCAGCTCACTTCAGCTCGCTTCAGCTCACTTCAGCCCGACACGGCTCGCGTTTCGACTACCAAAAACCAGCACGACTCAGCTCGCTTCAGCCCTGCTTAGCCCCTAAAACTCGCACCGTTTTGGAATGGGGCTGAAGCGAGCCAAGCCGTGCTGAGTGAGGCTGGGGGCGTGAGCAGACACTCCCCTGTGCACTGATTGGTGAGGAGGAGTGTCCTCACATGCCCACACACGCCCCACGAGCACGCTGGGATCTGTAAACACCGCAAACCCGGAAGGAGAAGAATTACGAATTACGAGAATTTCTGAAGCCTTATGCGCCTCGCCTCATCTATACGCTCTTGCCAGTATCTGTTGGCGTTGTCGGTGACAACAAGCCACAGCACCAAGACCAGCAACACTAACGACTCCATGTCCTCCATGTTTATTGTTTACTATTCGGGTCGTGAGACTACCGCTTAAAAGATCACTGATGTCACTGTTTGCGCTGCTTAACGACATCACCTGACGTCCACCCACTTTCGCTAACTCCACCCAATGTGTCTACCCACTTCCAGCCAGCACGGTTCAGCGCGGTTGTAGTCGAAATGCAACTCCAACAGCCCCGCTCAGCTCGACTCAGCACGGCACGGCTCAGCCCGACTCAGCCGCGTTTGTAGTGGAAAAGCGGCATTAGCCACTTATCTTCCCCGACCCTGCCCTCCATTCACAGACTGCTGCTTACGACCAGGAAGGGGTGAGAACACGTCTGAAAATTCCTTTTGCAACTTGGCCACCTCCATGAGTTGGGCCGGTGAGAGGTGGTCTCCACAAGGGACCAGACTGGTCTGAGATGTTATCTTTTTCACCTCCAGCCCCAGTTCCGCCTTATCCGGGACTACCGACGCCAACGCCACAGGGACCCCCTCATTCCAGCATTTTAAAAGGTTGAGGTGGTAGATTTTCAATGCCCCGTCCCTATCCGTTCGCCTCACCTCAAAATCGATGTCCCTGACTCGCCTTGTGACCTCGAAGGGCCCTTGCCACTTGGCAACTAATTTGGAGCTCGATGTGGGCAATAATACGAGCACTTTGTCTCCCGGCGTGAACTCTCTAAGGCGCATGCCCCTGTCATACAGCCAGCTTTGACGTTCTTGTGCCTGCCGCAAAATGCGTTAGGTGCGTGAGGGTATGGAGTTTTGTGCGCAGGTCAAGAACATACTGGATTTCATTTTTGCTAGGTGAAGGTCCCTCCTCCCAATTTTCTCATAGCACATCCAGAATGCTACGCCCGTATAATAATTCAAATGGAGAAAACCCCGTGGAGGCTTGCGGGACCTCTTGTACTGCAAATAACAGGGGTTCGAGACACTTATCCCAATTACGCGCAGCTTCACTTACGAATTTCCGGATTATGTTCTTGAGTGTTTGGTTAAATCGGTCTACTAAGCCATCTGTTTGTGGGTCATAGACACTGGTGCAGATAGACTTAATCCCCAATAACCCATACAGCTCGCGCAGTGTGCGTGACATAAACGAAGTGCCTTGGTCTGTCAAGATTTCTTTTGGAATCCCGACCTGGGAGATAAAGTGGAAGAGCGCTTCCGCAATACTGCGTGCTGAGATATTGCGGAAAGGCACTGCTTCCGGATATAGCATTGCATAGTCCACCTGAACTAAAATAAAGCGATATCCCTGTGCTGACCGATCTAATGGCCCGACGAGATCCATCCCAATTCGCTCAAATGGGGTCTTGATTAGAGGAAGAGGGCGCAAAGGCGCTTTTGGAGTGGTCATGGGATTTCCTAATTGGCATTCATGGCATGCCGCACACCACCGACAGACATCTCCGCAAATCCCTGGCCAATAGAACCGGGCCATTATTCAGACTAGTGTTTTATCTTGCCCTAAGTGTCCAGCCATGGGATTAAAGTGAGCTTCATGGAATACGAGTTCCCTGCGGCTCTTTGGTATTAACAATTGGGTTATTTGTTCACTAGTTTGAGTGTCCTGCGTCACTCGGTACAATCTATCTTTAATAATAGCAAAATAAGGGAAGGTCAGTGCTGCGCTTGGCTGATTACTCTCACTTGGTTGATTACTCTCACTTGGTCAAACGCATGCCGCAGAGTCTCGTCTTGCGATCGCCTTTACTCTATGCATTTGGCCCCGGAATAGAATATGGACAGACACTGGGGCTGTAACGATATGCGTATTGAAATCGAAATCGCGATACGCAGAGCCACAATCCGTATCGCGATACAAGAAGGCAGAATCGTGGTACACCCTTTCAAACCTCTCCTCAGCCCAAAAACAGAGGCGCTTCCAAACTTCAATTTATGAATACTTTACTTTTTATTTAAATTACATTTTAAACTTACTTAAATTACTTTTATTTTTTTATATCTATTAGTAAGTCGTTTTTTCGCTGACCTGCGACAATCTTCTACGAGTCACGCAACGTCCACACTCGCCACTGGCAGAGCATTCATTTCTTTTAAGCGGTCGCCATTCTGGTTGCGACACGGGGAGCGAATCTGTAAACAAGCAGCTCATTGGCTGGCTAGGTGTGCCACAAGCCAATCACAATCACTTGACCGGAAAGGCATGCAGTGTTGCCAGATTGGGCAGGTTTAGGTGCTTTTTGGCTGGTTTTGAACATATTTTGGGGTGGAAAACGTTAGCAATATCTGGCAACACTGAAGGCATGTCTGCTTGGGCGGAAGCCTTCTGCGGCAGTTACATTTTGACATGCGAGCAATGTTTCACTATAAAAATTCCGTAATTTCCATCTGTTTTCCGCGATCACAGAAAATCATTGGCCCTATGAGAGTGAGACAGTGAGAGAGCCACCCCCCCCAAAAAAAATCTTAACGGATTTACACGATTTGGAAAAATGACTTTTTCAGAACCGAAAAAAACAGAGCTTCCGGGTCAACGGTATTATTTTGAGAAATAAAACAATCTTTGGATATACATTTGTTCATTTTTGCATACCGTAGGACTCCCTAAGTGTGGGTGGAGCACAGAGGACGGCAGGACAGAGATCAGGTCTACAATTTGGCTTTATTGCCACCCTTTTCAGTTTAACAATAATCACTCGTATTTGGGACACACGCAACCGGCGTCTGGTTCAGGGATGAGAGACACTTCCTCTCTCGCTCTCCCTCCTGATATAGGGCGCGGTCACTGGGAAGACACACAAACACAGGTTAATTGTTCTCAGGTGTCGTGATTCTGCCACTTACCTTCCCTGACTCCGCCCTCCTGTCACAGACCGGCGCTTGACCACGCCCCCGCTGCCACATACCCCCACCGCCTGACTCAGGCCGGGCGGCCGTCCGGCCTGCAGCCGACTCCCCCCCCCCCTTGATGGGAGAGGAAGTCTGCCACGACCATCTGCGCCCCCGGCCTGTGGACCACCTTGAAATTAAAGGGTTGGAGCGCCAGATACCAACGGGTGATCCGCGCGTTGGCATCTTTCATGCGGTGGAGCCACTGGAGGGGCGCGTGGTCTGAACAGAGGGTGAAAGGGCGCCCCAGCAGGTAGTACCGGAGGGCGAGAACCGCCCACTTGATGGCCAGACACTCTTTCTCTATGGTGCTGTAGCGCCCCTCACGCATCGACAGCTTCCTGCTGATATACAGGACAGGGCGGTCCTCCCCCTCCACCTCCTGGGACAAAACCGCCCCCAGCCCTCTGTCCGACGCATCGGTCTGCAACATAAAGGGGAGAGAAAAGTCAGGGGAGTGTAGAAGTGGCCCCCCACACAGTGCAGCCTTTACCTCTGAGAAAGCCCGCTGGCACTGCTCCGTCCACTGGACCGGATCTGGTGCCCCCTTTTTAGTGAAATCAGTCAGCGGGCTGGTGACGTCCGAATAATTAGGTATAAACCTACGATAATAGCCAGCCAGCCCCAGGAACTGTCTCACCCCCTTTTTGGTCTTGGGCCTCGGGCAGGCCGCAATTACTGCCGTCTTATTAATTTGGGGACGCACCTGCCCGTTGCCCAAGTGGAAGCCCAGATACCGTACTTCCACCCGTCCAATCGCACACTTCTTTGGGTTGGCTGTGAGCCCCGCTCGCCTCAGCGACCTAAGGACGGCCCTCAGGTGTTCGAGGTGCCGCTGCCAGTCATTGCTATAGATGATTATGTCATCTAAATACGCTGCCGCATACGTGGCGTGAGGGCGGAGGACTCTGTCCATCAGTCGCTGAAACGTCGTGGGCGCCCCAAACAGCCCAAACGGAAGGGTGACGAATTGGTGTAAACCAAACAGTGTGGAAAAGGCCGTTTTTTCTCAGGATAGTGGAGTCAAGGGGATCTGCCAATATCCCTTCGTCAAATCCAGTGTCGAATAAAAGCGAGCAGTGCCGAGTCGATCGAGCAACTCATCAATACGAGGCATTGGGTATGCGTTGAATTTAGACACCGTGTTGACTTTTCTATAGTCCACACAGAACCGGACCGACCCGTCGGCCTTGGGTACCAAGACCACCAGGCTGCTCCAGTCACTGTGGGACTCCTCGACGATGCCCATTTCGAGCATGGTCTGAAGTTCTTCCCGAACCGCCTTTTTTTTGTATTCGGGTAGCCTGTAAGGGCGGCTACGCACTACCACCCCAGGGGGCGTCTCTATGTGGTGCTCTATGAGGTTAGTGCGACCGGGCAGGGGCGAGAACACATCCGAAAACTCGGTCTGCAACTGGGCGACCTCCATGAGTTGGGTCGGGGAGAGGTGGTCTCCACAGGGGACCGGAGAGGTACGTGATGCCAATGTTCCTTTTTGAACCTCCGGCCCCAGCTCCGCCTTCTCCGGAACTACCGACACCAACGCCACGGGGACCTCCTCGTTCCAGAGTTTAAGCAGATTGAGGTGGTAAATCTGTAGCGCCCCACCCCTGTCCGTTCGCCTCACCTCATAGTCGACATCCCCGACTCGCCGTGTGACCTCAAAGGGTCCTTGCCACTTGGCGATCAATTTGGAGCTTGACGTGGGCAACAGTACGAGTACCTTATCTCCCGGAGTGAACTCTCTAAGGCGCGTACCCTTGTTGTACAGGCGGGCTTGCCGTTCCTGGGCCTGCCGCAAATTCTCCTGAGTTAGGTGGGTGAGCGTGTGGAGTTTTGCGCGCAGATCCATAACGTACTGAATTTCGTTCTTACTTTGTGAAGGTCCCTCCTCCCAATTTTCCCGCAGCACGTCCAGGATGCCGCGCGGCTTACGCCCATATAATAATTCGAACGGGGAGAACCCCGTGGAGGCTTGGGGGACCTCTCGCACTGAGAACAGCAAGGGTTCGAGCCACTTATCCCAATTACATGCGTCCTCACTTACGAATTTCTTAATAATATTTTTGAGGGTGCGGTTGAATCATTCTACTAAACCGTCCGTTTGTGGGTGATGCACGCTGGTGCGGATCGGCTTAATCCCTAATAACCCATAGAGTTCGCGCAGTGTTCGTGACATAAACGTAGTGCCTTGATCAGTCAGAATCTCTTTCGGGATTCCAACTCGGGAGATGACGCGGAAGAGTGCCTCTGCAATACTGCGTGCTGAGATATTGCGCAGAGGCACGGCTTCCGGGTATCGCGTTGCATAGTCCACCAGAACTAATATAAAGCGGTACCCTCGTGCTGACCGATCTAATGGCCCGACGAGATCCATCCCAATTCTCTCAAACGGGGTCTCGATTAACGGTAGAGGGCGCAAAGGCGCTTTTGGAATGGCCGCTGGGTTTACTAACTGGCATTCGCGGCATGCCGTACACCACCTACGGACATCGCCGCGAATCCCCGGCCAATAGAATCGGGCCATTATTCGGGCTAGTGTTTTATCCTGCCCCAAGTGTCCAGCCATGGGATTAAAGTGAGCCGCCTGGAATACCAATTCCCGGCGGCTTTTCGGAATTAAAAGCTGCGTGACTCACTCTTTAGTTTGAGTGTCCTGCGTCACTCGGTATAATCTATCCTTCATAATCGCGAAGTAGGGGAAGGATGGGGTGGCGTTCGGCTGGAGCATTTGACCATCGATTACTCTCACTTGGTCAAACGCATGCTGCAGAGTCTCGTCTCGCGACTGCTCTAATGGGAAATCCGCGAGGGATTCCCCAATAGAGAGAGGAGGAGCCGGCGGCTCCTCACTCTGACGCGGAGATGACGTAGACGGCTCTGTGACAGCTGCTCCCGCCAAAGCGACACCGGGACCTCCCCCTGTCAAATGGCAGGACCCACTCTCGACTAGGCGTGTCATTAAACCCCGAAATCCCAGCCAATCAGTCCCCAAAATTAACGAGTGGGTAAGGCGAGGATTAACCGCCGCCTTCACTATAAATTTTTCCCCTCTGAAAATAATGTGGACCGACACCAAAGGGTAGCTGTGAACATCCCCGTGCACACATAACACCTTCACCCCTTGTGCTCCCCCCAATGCCTCGTTTTGAACCAGGCTTTGGCGAATTGAGGTCTGATTACAACCAGAATCCACCAACGCCTGATATGTAGCCCCTTGGATACTCACCGGTATGCGATACGCTCCGGCCCGATCGAGGGCGGCCTCTGGCGCGTCGGGGATCCGAACCACCGCGCCCACTTCCATTGCTGTGCACTGCTGTTGAAGGTGGCCCGGCTCCCCGCAGCGCCAGCAAACCGGCCCGGGCTTTCCCTCTGCACCGGTGATCTGGGGCTCACTCACCTGAGGTGGGGAGAGACAGACAAAGAAGGGAGAAATGGGAGGGCACCGCGGGTGCGGCGGGCCGGCTGGGGTGGTGCCGGCCCCCGCCTCCGCGGTGGGGGAATGGGGCGAGGACGGGACACAGGAGGAGAGGGAGAGAGAGAGAGAGAAGAGGAGAGAAGAGACGATGCCATCTGCTGTCCTGCCGCCGGGACAGCCGCCAGATGATCCTCCGCCAGCTCGACTGCCTGATCCAGCGACGCTGGGCGGTGGCACTGGACCCACTCCGCGGTTCCGGCTGGTAAGCGGGCGATGAACTGTTCCAGTACCACCTGGTCGACGATTCCCTCGGCGTCGCGATTGTTGGCCCTCAGCCACCGCCAGCAGGCGTCCTGGAGCTGCTGGCCGAATGCGAACGGCCGGCCGACTTCCTCCAGTCGCAGCGCGCAGAAGCGCTGGCGCTGTTGCTCCGGTGTGCGCCCCATGCGCTGGAGGACGGCCCGGCGGAGGTCCGCGTAGGCCAGCCGGCGATCGGCGGGGAGCTGTAGCGTGGCCAGCTGTGCCTCTCCCGTGAGCAGGGGGAGGAGGCGCGCCGCTCCATCGGCCACCCCGAGGCTTCGGCGACCTGTTCAAACAACGTGATGAACGCCTCGGGGTCGTCCTGCGGGCCCATCTTGGTGACAAAGAGGGGAGACGGGCCCGCGGCCGGAGCGCTGGTGGACCCCGCCGACGCGAGGAGATGCCGGAACGCCTCGCGATCTTCCTGCTGGGCCAGCACCAGGGCTTCAAAGCGCCGCTCCTGCTCCTTTCAGAGCGTGACGAGTGCCTGGTGATGGCTTTGCTGAGCCGTGGCGAGGGCGTGGACCAGATCGGCGAACGGGGAGGATTCCATGGGGCTGCTGGTTTGGGGCTCCACTGTCCCGGGTTTCGGCACCACTGTAGGACTCCCTAAGTGTGGGTGGAGCACAGAGGACGGCAGGACAGAGATCAGGTCTACAATTTGGCTTTATTGCCACCCTTTTTAGTTTAACAATAATCACTCGTATTTGGGACACATGCAACCGGCGTCTGGTTCAGGGATGAGAGACACTTCCTCTCTCGCTCTCCCTCCTGATATAGGGCGCGGTCACTGGGAAGACACACAAACACAGGTTAATTGTTCTCAGGTGTCGTGATTCTGCCACTTACCTTCCCTGACTCCGCCCTCCTGTCACAGACCGGCGCTTGACCACGCCCCCGCTGCCACACATACATATTACTCATTCTCTGCAGTGGTCTGAATTATTTGTTATTAAATAGTTAATGTAAGTAAGTAAATGTAAATAAGTCAAATTTACTACTTTAAAAAAACATTTTAAAAAAATCGTGGGCGTATCGAATCGTGGGTCAAAAATCGCGATACGAATCGAATCGTGAGTTGGGTGTATCATTACAGCCCTAACAGACACTAAGGGATAATTGTGAACATCCCCATGCACACACAACACTTTCACCGTTTGTGCTCTCCCCAATGCCTCATCTTGCACTAGGTGTTGGTGAATTGAGGTCTGATTACAACCGGAATCCACCAAAATGTGATCTGTATCTCCTTGAACACTTACCAGTATGCGATACCTTCCGGCCCAACCAGGGGCGGTTTCTGGCGTGTCGGGGATCCGGATCACAGCTCCCATCTCCCTTGCGGAGCTCCGACTCTGGAGATGCTCCAACTCCCCGCCGCGCCAGCACACTGGCCCAGGCTTTCCCTCTGCGCTGGCGTTATGGGTGTCACGCACCTGAGGAGGAGACAACACAGACATGGAAGAGGAAGATGGGAGGACACCATGGGTGCGAAGGGCCGGCTGGGGAGGAGCTGGCCGCCTCCGCAGCAGGGTAATGGGGTGGGGAGGGGAACGAGAGACAGGGGGAGGAAAGAGAGAGAGAGAGAGAGAGAGAAGAGAAGCGAGGGGAGACGCCTCGTCTGCCGGCCATCGGAGCCGCCTCCAGATGGTCCTCCGCCAGCTCGATGGCTTGTTCCAGCAATCCCGGGCGATGACACTGGACCCATTCCGCCGTTCCTTCCGTAAGTCGAGACATAAACTGTTCCAGTGCCACCAGATCGATGATCTCGTTGGCGTCGCGGTCTTCCACCCTCAGCCACCGCCGGCAGGCGTCCCAGAGTTGCTGGCTGAATGCCAGCAACTCTAATGCCAGCTTCCGGAAGCGCTGGCAATGTTGTTCTGGGGAGCGGCCGACCCGCTGCAGGATGGCTTTCTTCAGATCAGCATACACCAGTCGGCTGTCAGCAGGGAGCTGCTGCACTGCAAGCTGCACCTTGCCAGTCAGGAGCTGGAGGAGGCACGCTGCATGCTGCTCCAGCGGCCACCCCCACGCCTCGGCTGCTTGCTCGAAGAGGGCGAGGAACGCTTCTGGATCGTCCTACGGGCCCATCTTTGTAGGGGTTCCAGCTGCGGTGATGGTAGACGCCCCTGCTGATACGAACAGATGCCAGAACGCCTGGCGATCTTCCTGCTGGGCCAGCATCAAGGCTTCGAAGCATTGCTCTTGTTCCTTTCGGAGGGTGATCAGCGCTTGATGCTGGTTCTGCTGGGCAGTAGCAAGGGCAAGGATGAGCTCTTCGAATGGGGAGGACTCCATGGGGTGGTTCCCTTCTGTGCGTCCTGGGTTTCGGCACCACTGTAGCAGTTCCTGATGTGGGTGGAGCACAGGAGCATGGCAGGCAAGAGTTGATGGTCACACACAAACTCTTTATTTCACTTCTTTTAGCTTTTCAGCATTCTTTCTTTCTTTCTTTCTTTCTTTCTTTCTTTCTTTCTTTCTTTCTTTCACTCATTCACTCACTAACTCTACATGCACACATGCGTTGTGATCGGGAGGGATCCCCTTTTCTCTGCTCTCCCCCTCCTTTTATGCTCCGTCCCTGTAACACACACGCACGCACACACACACACACACACACACACACATTAATTGACAGCAGGTGGAATGACTTAGCCACTTACCTTCCCCGACCCCGCCCTTCATTCACAGACTGCTGTCTGGCCACGCCCCTGCTGCCACAACGAAATAAAATCCTTCCATGATATTATCGAGAGAGCTTTTGAATCTCACCAGAGATAAAATGATTACTGCAAACACGAGCTGTTTTGGTTTTAGCCTCTTTTAGATACGTTGTTCAGTTGTGCTCATCTCCTCTCTGTACTAAACCTCAGAGTTTCCTCACCCTCTTTCTGAATCACGGACGGAATTCTAAAAAATCGGAACGTGGTACAGTCACGAGTACTGTTGTGACCACAACCATATACAGCACAAAGATATGGCATAGCTAAAAGAACACTTAAAGCAGTGGAAAAGCAAAGAGAGTTGCGGACGTGTGACTATGTTTTGTATGAAATGTCGCTTGACCCCGCATTTGTATATCCACCAACATGGCCGACATCCGGGTTTCTATTTTGCTTTGATGTCACGTGCAAGTCAAGGATAGTGATGCTTTAGTCCCTTTTTTCTGAAAAAGATCTTGATTTACCACTCTCAGTCTCATTACTAAGCCTTTGGGTGCCAACTAGTCTATCTAAGTCTGACCAGAACTTCTAATTTGGCATGGATTCAGATTGTAATTTCTTATATAATGTAATTATTGACTGACTAATAGTTAATAATGACAAAAATAGTGCAATGGTGTATGCATGAACTTTGTGAGACGTTATTAATTTAAGCAATTTTTTTTCATGGGCTGACATTCTCTGTCATCTTCTCTGTCTCCACCCAGCCACTACCTAATTGCTCTGTCCCATGTACATAAGTCTAATGAGTTTAATTGGACCATCTGGCATGGTTGCAATCAGGGAACTTTAAAATTTGACTCAATTGCAACCAGCTTTTTCAGCCAATGCAGCTACATCATACGATTTCCTGCCTGTGTCCTGTTAAAGGTCTGTCTAATCTCCACTTCACCTTCAGGAGAACTGAGCATAAGGCACATTGGTCATTTGGAAAAAGTCATGCTCTGCATTAGAGCTTAAATGGGCCTTTCGGGTGTGGATGCAGTGTCACCAAAGACTCACTTCAGTAAGAAGCTCAGTATCTTCACTAACTGTCAGGAATTACAGAAGATATAACTTGCTGTGTCAAATGTATTGCTTACACACGACCACTTAATGTGAACTCAATGGAAACTGAGCTCACATGTAAGACCCTGGGATTGCAATGTGCTACACTATAAACACCCACTGGAACCTTCTCACCTAATTTCAGACTAATGTGGAAATAGTTGATTACTGGTAGAGAAGATCATTGATTTTACAAGGATAATTTTCAGCTGTAGATTTGATTCTCATACGTGGCATGTTAAATACATCGCTTTGCAAAAATATTCAACCTTCAGATTCATCTGTATTATAAATTACGCTAAGACAGATTGTTCCATCCAGTAGTTTTATTACAAACAAATATGCACTTAAAGTAGATTTCAAACGCAAAATTCATTATTAGTCAGCAGATTATTAAAAAACAAGTGTTGCCAGGCAAAACAAACCTTGCCCGGTCGCACTTATGATGAATATGAAGGAAGATATCGTGAAAAAATGATTTTTACCTTTTTGGTGACCTTGACCTTATGTGTGAACATACTTGGTCAATAAACATGGCTCTGATGCTGATTCTCTGCTGCTCTCAGCCAATCAGAACACACCATACTGCTCTCAGCCAATCAAAACACACCGTACTGCGTGATTGTTACACTCTTACATTCTTACAGCATGATGACATGGTGGTTACCGCCTCTATATGAAGTAGCAGCCACAAAAATCTTGACCTTGACCGGATGACCCCCAAAATGTTGGACGTTCTACTTGCGACCAATGTCCATCTATTCTGAAAGTTTCATGAAGATTGGTCCAGCCATTTTCCCGTAATGTCATTAACAAAAAAAAAAAACAAAGAAACCCCACCGAAAACAATACCTCAATGAAAAATGCTTGATGAGTGCTTGGTAGAGCCACATTTTGCTATAATTAACGCAACAGCTTTAAAGCTTTAAGTTGCTACAAGCTTTGTACACTGTTTGGGGGTGATTTTTCATTCTTCCAGATTTGCTCCATGTCCTTTAGGTTGCTTGGATGTGGTTTGTTGACTGCAATTTTCAACAGTGTCCCAGATTCACAGTGGGATTCAGTTCTGGACTTTGGCTTAGCCACTGTAGAACATTCACATTTTGTTTTTAACCACTCCTGCATTGCTTTGGCTTTGTATTTTGGAACACTGTCCTGCTGACAGGTGAAGTTTCTCCCAGGTTTATTTATTTATTTTTTAGCAGACTGAAATCGGTTCTCTTATAATACCTCCTGAATTTCCATCCATTCTCCCTTCAGTTTTGACAAGAAGCCCAGGTTCTGTGGATGAAAAGGGTTAATTTATTCTCATCTCTCTTGGTTTTTTTTCATGGACTATTTGGTTTAGCAAAGATTTTGTCCAGACCTAGGTTTCACCATGCAGCGTAATCATCCCAAGCCCTGCTTAATCAGCTTGATTGCATGAACCTCAGAAGTAATGGCTTATTCCTTTCTGTACATAGATCCAATCCCTTTCCTTCCCTCTCAGAAGCTGCATCAGATCCACATGTGGTGGTCCCTCATGTGGATTAAGGGCAGGTGTTCAGGGTACTAGCTGAGCTCAGTGCTTGGGTTTACATGTGGTGTGTGTTTTATTTGGTGATACAAGAGTCCCATTTTTCTACCGGCAAGGTTTTTTTTTTTTTTTTTTACTCTAACAAAATATCTTCGAAGTTCTTTCTGCTGATCCAAGCAGAACCATGCTGAGGAGGAGCCCAGTTGTGGTTTAACCATCACAGCTTTGATAGATTATTGAAGAGAAGCACTGCTTGGAGTGGCTGTTACTTGCTGGCCAGATGATTTGTATCTGAGAGTCATTTTGGGTTTAAGCAATCAGTCAGGGTAATCATAGGCTTGTATGACAGTATGACACAAAATTACGAGCTCAGGGAATTTCAGATTTTATTTTTTATATGAGTCAACAACCCATTGAATATCCACCTGATGACCATTTGTTACTCTGAAATTCGAGTGCAGATCCAATAGAAGATGATGAGACTGCAGTTATGCAGCACTCACAAATGTCCAATGGAGACTTCTCACCTAATTTTGCTAGACTAATGTGGAAATAGCTGAAAGCTGGTAGGGAAGCTCTCCAGTAATTGCTGTGGTGTTTTCATTTTACCTGGATAGTGTTTCACTGATTAGTTATTTCTCTTATGGGGCATTTTCGACATATTGTACTCCCCATTATTTATTCAATGCTTCATTTTGTGTCTTTTTTTTTCATATTATTGTGTCCTATTAAAAAGCGCATTTTAGTGACTTGTTTGTATATTACGGGTTCTTGGCATCCTAAAGTGTTCTAGTTTACAACCTCTTCTGATAAGGAAAAGTTATCAGAAGGTTCGACAGAGAATTTCAGACAGTTCTCCTAGAGTCAAGTCCATTTATTTGTATAGCACTTTTAACAATGGATATTCTCACAAAGCAGCTTTACAGAAATATTAAGCCTTTAAACATGAACTAATAAAATTATCACTAATAAATGTATCCCTGGGGCGGCACGGTGGTATAGTGGTTAGCGCTGTCGCCTCACAGCAAGAAGGTCCGGGTTCGAGCCCCGTGGCCAGCGAGGGCCTTTCTGTGCGGAGTTTGCATGCTCTCCCTGTGTCCGCGTGGGTTTCCTCCGGGTGCTCCGGTTTCCCCCACAGTCCAAAGACATGCAGGTTAGGTTAACTGGTGACTCTAAATTGACCGTAGGTATGAATGTGAGTGTGAATGGTTGTGTGTCTATTGGCCCTTTTCCACTACCCTTTTTCAGCTCACTTCAGCTCGCTTCAGCTCACTTCAGCCCGACACGGCTCGCGTTTCGACTATCTCAAAACAGCACGACTCAGCTCGCTTCAGCCCTGCTTAGGACCCAAAACTCGCACGGTTTTGGAGTGGGGCTGAAGCAAGCCAAACCGAGCTGAGTGAGGCTGGGGGCGTGAGCAGACACTCCCCTGTGCACTGATTGGTGAGGAGGTGTGTCCTCACATGCCCACACACGCTCCGCGAGCACGCTGGGATCTGTAAACACCGTAAACCCGGAAGAAGAAGAATTACGAGAATTTTTGAAGCCTTATGCGCCTCGCCTCATCTGTATGCTCTTGCCAGTATCTGTTGGCGTTGTCGGTGACAACAAGCCACAGCACCAAGACCAGCAACACTAACGACTCCATGTCCTCCATGTTTATTGTTTACTATCCAGGTTGTGAGACTATCGCTTAAAAGATCACTGATGTCACTGTTTGCGCCGCTTAACGACATCACGTGACGTCCACCCACTTTCGCTAACTCCACCCAATGTGTCCACCCACTTCCAGCCAGCACGGTTCAGCGCGGTGGTAGTCAAAATGCAACTCCAATAGCCCCGCTCAGCTCGACTCAGCCCAACTCAGCACGGCACGGCTCAGCCCGACTCAGCCGCGTTTGTAGTGGAAAAGCGGCATATGTGTCAGCCCTGTGATGACCTGGCGACTTGTCCAGGGTGTACCCCGCCTTTCGCCTGTAGTCAGCTGGGATAGGCTCCAGCTTGCCTGTGACCCTGTAGAACAGGATAAAGCAGCTAGAGATAATGAGATGAGATGAAATGTATCCCTAATGAGCAAGCCTGAGGCGATGGTGGCAAGGAAAAACTCCCTCAGAAGACATGAGGAAGAAACCTTGAGAGGAACCAGACTGAAAAGGGAACCCATCCTCATTTGGGTGATAACAGATCGCGTAATTATTAATAACTTGCTTTTATATAGTCACAAAGTACAACTGTGTCACCAGGAAATTCATTTCTTAGTTTTAGCATGAAGGCTGTTTTGTTGATGTTATCAACTTGATGGTGACTTGAGTGCAAAACTGTTCATGAAGTTATCATAGCAAAGCTGTTTGTATTAAGTGTACAGAGCCACCTTTTAAGTGTATCTGTAGACTGTCCATATGGGGCCGTCCTCCACAGGAGCAATTGTTTAGTTGTTTATTTATTTTATTTTATCTTATCTTGTTTTTATCTTGTTTATTTGGTTCTTATTTCTTAATAGCTTCGAATAGACCATTTTTATGTACGTATACAGACAGAATAGACTGTCTTTATTTAGTATTTATTTATTTAGCACCTTAACTCCAAGCCAAATTCCTTGTAGTTGCAACAATTACTTGGCAATAAAGCTTTTTCTGATTCTGAGCAATGTGATGAGCCAGCCAGAAGTAGGGTATCAGGATGGATCGAGGCTGTACATATGGGGCCACCCTTGCAGGAGCAAAATGATGAGAACTCCAGCCAAAAGTAGGGCATTAAGACGGACAACCAAGCAACCCATAAATGTTCTAGATTTTATCTTTTTTTTTTTCTAAGTATGCTTTAATAAATGCAGGATTTAGTCTGTTTAAATTGGCAGGTGAGAATGCAACAATCACAATAAAATGGAGACCAAAACATCTGGTCTGAGACTGTCTGAGTGAGTGAGGTGTTTACAGTAAGGAAATGATTTGGCCCTGAGTCGAACACAACTGCAGGAAGTGAATCAGATATGCTATATGCTTTATTTTGCATGCAGCATTTTTTTTTCTT